>NW_003852508.1:2366354-2397476 GCF_000181295.1 Otolemur garnettii | reverse complement strand
TAGCCGCTTGAGCCACAGGCGCCGAGCCTCTCTGTCAATTTTAAAGCTTAGCTTAGCAGGATATAGAATTCTGGGCTGAAAATTGTTCTGTTTAAGTATTAAAGGTAGGTTATCATTGTCTTCTTGGTTGAAAAGTTTCATTAGAGAAATGTCCAGTCACCCTGATGGATTTGCCCCTATAGGTCAACTGGAACTTACTCCTGTCATCTTGAAGAATCTTTTCTTTTGTCTTGATTTTGGGCAGGTTCATCACAATGTGTCTTGGAGAAGCTCTGTTAGAGTTGAGGTGCCCTGGGGTCCAATATCCCTCTGAGAGGTGTGTGTCAAAATCTTTGGTAATATTTGGGAAATTTCATTTATAATATTCTCTAGTATGGCTTTCATTCCCCTGGGGCATTCTTCTTCCCCTTCTGGGATACCTATTACTCATATGTTTGAATGCTTCATAAAGTCCCATAATTCTGTCAGTGAACATTCTTCTTTCTCTCTCTTCTTTTCTGCCTCTTTAACTATCTGAGTTATCTCAAGAGCTTTGTCCTTTACCTCTGAGATTCTTTCTTCTGCATGGTTTAATCTGTTGTTGATACTTTCTATTGTATTTTCAAGTTCCCTAATTGACTGTTTCAGTTCCTTAGCTCTGCTATATCCTTTCTATATTCTTTATATTGTTCATCTCTTATTTGGTTCTGTTTTTGGAGTTCCTTTTGGTTATTTTCCACTTTATTAGCAGTTTCCTTCATTCTTTCCATCATTTCCTTCATTGTTTCCATCATCTGTATTCTAAATTCCCTTTCTGTCATTTCTAATATTTCTTTATAGTAATTTCTCTGCAGTAGCTACCTCACAGTCCCTTGGAGGGGTTGCTCTGGACTGGTTTTCATGTTGACAGGATTTTTCTGCTGATTCTTCCTCATGAGTGTTTTCTTTTATCTGTTTCCTTGCCCTAATTTTCCTTTCACTTCCTCTTGCTCTTTAAGTTGCTGTGCCTCTGGACTAGGGTTTTGATGAGTCCTTTTGGTACAGGACCAGAAGGATGAGAAGATTGAAGAGCAAGAAGGAAAAAAAGATTAAAAAACAAAAAAGAAAAAAGAGAAAAGAGAGGTGGTGAGTAAAAGGGAATATTGACAAAAAGAAGAGAGACACAGAAAGAGGGAGACAGGAGCAATATAGGTGTACAGTAGGGTACTTTGACCTTAAAAGCTCCCAAACTTTGAGGGTGCTTTTGTGGTGGTTTCCTTGAGGTCAGCAGCTCTTTGCCAGACAAAGTACCCCACCTCCACCAAGTAGAACAGAAAAGACAAAAATGCTATAAATCAAACCAAAACAAGCAAACAGAAAACTTTATGGGATAAAATTGGGGGAAAAACCAAATAATAGGGGTATAAACACTAGCAAAAATAAAGTTCTAATTGTTAAAGAAGGCAACTATGGAAAATTATATTTAAACTAGAAAAATGAAGAAAGGAAAGAAAAAACGGAAAATCTAGAGGGAAAATGTTGAAATTAAAAAGAAAAAACAAACAAACAAACCAAACACACATAAACAAAGCAAACAAAAAGAAAAAACCAAAAACAAAGCAGTATAATATATCTTGCTGAATATTGTCGGGGTAACGGGTGATCTCGTGGGGTATGAGATGTTAATCACAATGCTGTTACAGCTATACGAGATGGAGACTGGAAGCCTTTGCTCCCCACAGGGTGGAGAGCCTAAATCTCTCCTCAGCCCACTTAAAAGACACTTTAAACTGTCAACTTTGGCTAAGTAGAAGCTTTCCCAGGAAAGCACTTGTCACTGGCGTCATTCCTGAAGTGGCTGCCCACTTACTCAGTGTGCCAAAATGGGTCTTACTCTATGACACTGAGGGTCAAGGCTGTCAGGTGTCTCAGTCCCCACCTTTAGGCTTCTCAGTTACTAGATTACTCTCCCAAGGTCTCCTACCTGATCCTTGCTCTGTGACCCTGAGAGCGGAGCATGCCGGGGCAGTTCTCCCACAGTGGCTCCATGCAGCCCATAGCTGAACACTATTAGCTCTGTCCGGCTCAGCGGCTCAGTCCAAGGTCCTAGACAATGCTTAAAGTCCTCTGCACTCTCATCCAAGTTATCCCACAGTAGTTCAACTGAGTCCCGAGGTCCAGAAAAACAAAACAACTCACAGGTAAGGCCTTTCCAGTTTGCAATGTCACTGTTGCTGTACTTACAGCTACCTGCGGGATTAGACTGAAGGAACACAAGCAAGACAAGACTTCAGGCATCTTCAGCCAGAGATGCCTGAAGTCTTCTCTCCCCAGTCTCACTGTCCCCTGTTGCAAGGAAGCTGTTACTTGGCTGCCATCTTGGTCCTCTCCCCTGAAAGGTGATTTTCTTTTCCCTCTCTCCCTTCCTCTCTATCTCTTTTTCATTCTTTTTCTCTTTTTTTGATTATGAGTGTTTAATTAAAGCATGATAACTTTATCTAGTTCAACATATCTTGTTAATTATTATTGACTTGGATGTTATATTTTCAGGCTTTCAGTTTTCATTTTGCTAACTTTTATATTCTATTGTCTTCCACTTAAGAATTCATGATGTACTTATATTAGCTCAGTTGTATATGTTCTCATTATTATTTATAGAAAAGAAAGGAGCTAGAATGTGCCACATTATGTATTATAAGTATTATAAACATTTTCCTAACTATTATTTAGTAAGTATTATATTAAAATGTGTGACAGACATTCCTATTTTATTGGTAGTTCTTGTATAAAGATTACCTTGTATTTCTCAAATTAAGGTAAATTTCTATTTTTATGGAAATAAAAGGAATAATCACTATGAAATACAAACTTGGACAGGATTTAAACCTGAATCCCTGTTTGCCTTTCCAGATCACTACTTTCCTCACATTCTCTCCTATGGGAGAATCTACAATCAGGTTAGAATGAAATTTTGAGAGACAAAAGCTTATGTAATTTTGGTAGTTCTTGTTGAAACGAAGAACATAAAATGAGAAATACAAAATTAGATACAAAATTGCTTATCTCAAGGAATCACAGCAAAATGTATATTTTAAAAAGTTGATAAGAACAATAAAATATTATAAAATTAAATACCTGATACTTTGCTATAGTATGTTACCCCTACATTTTTGGTTGCAAATTCTTTACTATCTCTTCCTGTGAGAATTTTGTAATGTTTTTATAGGAAAAATAGAAAGACAAGTCAGTCTTCTCTTTATTATGGTGGATCAAAATGTATTGTGTTGTTATTACTGATGGTTTAAAACTATTTTTCAGCTTCACAACTAGTTATTGTCACGCAATGTCTTTCTAGGAGTAGTCACAGATGTGCTGGCTCTTAGCAGTACAGCTTCGTACCCTGCACTGCAAACCCAGGGATTGTGTGTATTGCTTTCAGGAAATTGGATATTCACAAGGTGTGGGAGCCTTTCAGGGTATGGGCATTGTCATTAGATGACATTGTTTGAATATGGCCTTACCATTTACTGGATGTTCTTAACCCTTGGTTTTTTACCTGTGCCACCAAATAAGATTAGACTCCTGAGTGCTTCTAAGCCAGTTTTTTTTTTTTAATTACGTAAACTTTTCATTTTAGAGTAGTTTTATAGTTTTTAGCCATTTTTCATTTACTATCCTTAATATTGTGAGATATTTTGAGATTTAGAGGGGTATGAGATTATCACCTAAAGTGACAGCACACATAGCTTGTAGCTCCATGCTGAAGGGATGTCTGTGTTAACAGCATTTAGGCAACAGATATTACCGGGAGGAAGTAGCAATGGTTTTAAAATCATACTTGGACCATCTTCTTTTTATGAGTTTAGACACTTTCCTTGACAATGCATTTCTCTGTCTAGATTATAAAGTGCCTAATAAAGTCATAATAGGACAACTAGTCCCAGTTCTCTTAGCATGATTCTCTCTGGGCACAGCAGAGCACTGAGGGGCCAACCTGACCTGTTGAAGATTGTTTCTGTTAAGTAACCACTAAGTGTAAGAAGGTGCCTTTTCCACTGGCCATGGTGCATCTATCTTTTAATTCAATAACTTTCTCTTAATAGACCTACCATAACTATATGGTGAAGGAAAATACAGAACAAATAATCACCTACAGGGAACTAGCAGAGCCACTTGTTCCAACTTTTAAACATTTTCTGTCATTAAAAATACCCCAGGCTAAGATGTCTTTGCTGCAGTGGTATGGCATAGTAGAATGAGCAAAGATGTTGGAATAAGACAGAACTCAATTCAAATCCTTGTTCTGTTGGAACACACTGTATGATAATTGGGCAAGATGTTACAAATGTTAAAAGCTTTAGTTTTCTTATCAGTAAAGTGAGGATAATTGCAAGCTTGTAGGTTTGTTGCTGTAATCAAGGAAAACGAGTGCAAAGTGTGTAGTACACTATTTGGCACATGGTACTCATGTAACAGTGTCAGCTATGTTATTATTCATACTAAGTTGAAAGACTTCTTCCTTGTTAAAAAAGAAAACCCAGAAAAACCCAAATGTACTCCTGTCATCCTAGCAGTCTAGGAGGCTGAGACAGGTGGATTGCCTGAGCTCAGGAGTTTGAGAGCAGCCTGAGCAAGAGTGAGACCCCATCTCTAAAAATAACCACTTGTTGTGGCAGGTGCCTACACAGTCCTAGCTACTTGGGAGGCTGAGGCAAGAAGATTGAGGTTGCTGTAAGCTATGATGCTATGGCACTCTACCAAGGGTGACAAAGTGAGACTCTGTCTCAAAAACAAACAAACAAAACCCCAAAACAAATAAAAGGGATCTATCAGTGTCTTACTGCAGGTTCAGTGGACAAATAGGACAAAGCCACTGGTGTATCTGATAGAATAAGAGACCTATGGGGCTGAAAAGATAAACATATAAGAAAAATTTTATTGAGCAAGTATTTATGAATAACATGGTGTGATGGTTAATTTTGTATATCAAGTTAGCTAAGTCACAGTATTCAGATGTTTTGTCAAACACAAATCTGGATGTTGCAGTGAAGGTACTTTTTAGATGAGATTAAATCAGTGAAGTTTGAGTAAAGCAGATTATTCTCCATAATATGGGTGGGTCTCATTCAGTTAGTTGAAGACTGACCTCCCCAAAGGAAAAGGGAATACATCCGGGAACCCAGCTTTGGACTTGAGCTGCAACAGTAACTCTTCCCTGGCTCTGTGGCCCACTGGTTGGCCCTGCAGATTTTAGATTTGCTGGCCTCCATAATGGCATATTCAATTTCTTAAATACTTCTCTTTCTCCCCCTCCCTTTATCCTATTGGTTCTGGGGAACCTTAATAATATTGACAAAAACATTAGTAATTATTGATAGAGGTTAAGTATTGATTTGTGGGGACCTTCAGGTTCATGTGGGGGCATCCAGTTTAGTGGGAGCCCTACCTCCCTTTGGCTAGTGTCTCTTTTTTTACTCTCATTTTGATTTTTGGGTTTGTTGGAGGCAGTTATTTAACATCTTTGCTCATAGTATAGTATTTGCCCTCTATGTTATAGATGATCAATAAAAGCAAACAAAAACAAAGGAAAGAAGCAAATACCAAGTATTTTTTAACCATTTATAGTGTATAATTCTTATTATTTGAGACAGGGTCTCGCTTAATTGCCCAAGCTGGTAACCTCAAACCGCTGGGTTCAAAAAAGCCTCCCATTTTAGCCTCCCAAGTAGCTGAGTCTGAGACTACAGGTGTGTGCCAACATGCTTGGCTAAGTTTTTAATTTTTTGTAAAGGCAAGCTCTTGCTGTGTTGCCTGGGCTGGGCTCAAACTCCTCGGCTCATGTGATCCTGTTGCCTTGGCCTGACAAGTGCTGGAATTACAGAAGTGAGCCACCCTGCCCAGACTATATATATTATTTAATATACCAGTCCTCTGGGATCATCAACAACGTCCCTGTTTTAGAAATGAAAGAATAACAATAAAAACAACACAGAGTTTATTGAGTTCACACTGAGCTAAACATGTCCTGTTATGTCCAGAATATCACATATTGGGTAATTTATAAAGGTAAGAAATTTGTTCTCACACAGTACTGGAAGCTGGAAAGTGCAAGATGAAGGAAACAGAAGGATAAAGCCAGATAGCTTTGCTTCCAAATAGTGCCTTGAATGCTGTGTCCTATGTAGGAAAATGTGTCCTCACATGACAGAAGAGCAGGAGAGAGCAAAGCCAATCCCACAGGCCCTTTTACAATAATATTAGCCCATGCATGAAGGCAGAGCCCTAATCACCTAAATACCTCCCAACACTGTTGCATTGGGGATTAAGCTTCCAACACATGAATTTGAAAGAGATAAAACATTCAAACTATAGCAGAAGTTACCTCATGTCAACCCCATAGCAACCCATGGCATGGGTGCTTTTATAGATGACCACACCAAGGAAGGCATAAAATAAGGGAGTGGCTAGAGAGCTTAAATTTAGATCTCATGGAGAGGTCTCTTTCTTTTTTTTCCCCTCCTAGGTAGATGAGGCTCATCTCTGAGTCTTTTAGCAACACAGATCTCTGGGTTGGTATCATATTTCTGGAACTCAGCTGAAAATCTGGTACTCGCTTAGGATGGAGAGCCAATGACTCTACACTGCAAACCATTGCCTTGCTCTTCCTGAGTTAAAGATTCTCATTTATGGCTATTAATATTGAAAGGAATAAAATGTATCTTTATATCTGTCATCAATTTTTCCCTGCCTTCATAGTGGAGCTGTGGTACAACTCTGGAGAAAATTTAAGGTAACTAAAGGAGAGAAAGCAGATGACTGAAGAATTTTGGAACTGTAAGACTCTTAGAGAGCTTCTTATCCTTCTCCTTCATTTGACAGATGAAGAAACTGAGGCAGGTACTATAATTTCTCTGCCTTTTAGCTAAGATCAAGTGTGGTATCCTTGGCAGGGAGTTAAGACACCTGTTCAAGGTACGTTAGACTGGAGCATCTAAAATTTAACATGCACATGAAATCACTATGAATTTTGTTAAAGTGCAGATTCTGATTCTGTACAACTGAGATGGTGCCCAGAAAACTGCATTTATGACAAGCTCCCAGGTGGAGGTGATGCTGCAGGTCTAGGGCCTGCATAGTGACTAGGAAGGGTGCGTGATGCATCGCAACAGGTGGGATAGTGCAAGGGAAAGGGGAACCAGGTGCTACGGTTTGAATGTGTCCCCCAAAGTTCATGTGTTGGAAACATAATCCCCAATGCAACACTGCTGAGCGTAGGGTATGAAGCCTCTGCCTCCATGAATGGATTAATGTTGTTGTCACGAGAAGTGGTTTGTTATAAAAGTGAGTTTGCCTGTGCTTTGCACTTTCTGGCCCTGTGATGCCTTCTGCTATGTTATGACACAACAAAAAGGTTCTCACCAAATTCGGTCCCTTGATCTTGGATTTCCCAGCCTCCAGGGCCCTGAGTCAATTAAATTTACAAGAAATTATAAAATACAATAAACTATAAATTATCGAGCTTGTGGCACTTTGTTATAGCAACACAAAAAGGCTAAAACAAAATATTGGTAGTGAGAATATTTAGGCTGTTGCTGTAATGAATACCTGAAAACGTGGAAGTGGGTCTGGAACTGGGTAACGGGAAGAGGCTGGAAGAATGTGGAGGAGAAAGCTAGGAAAAGACTATATTGCCATAAATGAAGTATTAAGGGTGATTCTTGTGAGGGCATGCAAGGAAAGAGCTGTAGTGAAAGTCTGAGACTTCTTAGAGATGATAAGTAATCTCCCCCCCCTTTTAATTGTTTCTATTTATGATTTGCTGAGGGAGAGCTACCACACAGCTTCCTGTCCTGATGTAACTGACTGTGCTGGTAACGATGTGGACGCTTCCGTAAGAACCAGAAACCCCCTATCTCAGAGATTTTAACACGTAGATCGTAGATTGTTGCTCCTTCGTGTGACCGTTTCTATGAACCTTGACATGTCAGTCAAAGGCTGTGAGAGGAGCACGCTGTGCATCGGCACAGTAGTCCATTGGGTGGGATGCACGGACACCTTCAATGCTGACATGCTTAGATAATCACATAGTTTATTTGACAAGTTTCTTTGTGAACGCCTTTGATAAGGAGACTATTGAATTTCCTGATGGAAGTTGACATGAACCTGAGATAATGTCTTCCCTGAGGCAGTGACTGCAGTCATCAAGGGAACAGCATCAGGTGTAGAGGGGAGTAGACCAATATGATTTTAACTTTTATATCAGGCACACAAATATGTAGGCGGTTTTTTATCACTGGTATGCCATCACCCATATGTCAGGTTTCCGAGGCCCTTGGTGCCACCATCACTGCCTGGGTTGGTTGGAAATTCACTGTAGGTTAGGCACCCTGCTTTTGGTGACATGGAGCGATACACAGTGTGCACTGTTGGAATATTCCCCGTGATGTATATGCGGTTAATGGTTTACCTCTCTTTACTGTAGCAATTCTGACTGGTTCTATGTTAGTGACATTATGCATGTGACATTGTGGATAACTGTGGAAGGAGGAGTAAGCTCTTTGAATAGAATAACACTAGGGGTAGATGTGGTGTCACATAGTTTTGTCTCAAATGTCTGCTCCAGGGTCTGCCTTGTCATTGGCTGGAAGAGCAGAGGGAACCACATAATGGAGAGGGCTGAGGTTGGGGCACATGTTCTCGGGAGGCTCCTGGGGTTCCATTGCATCTTGGAGATTGATGTGCTGCTGAGCTGCCTTGGTGGAGACACAGAAGAGTGTTAGCCCCCTAGTTTCTTTTTGATTGATTTAACCCTCCCATCTAGAGAATGTAGCAACTGTAACGATAGTGTTGTGATATCTTTAATGCTGTCAACACCTCTTCTAACTGCCTCATCTAAGAAGGACTCATCCTTTCTGCTGGTGTCCTTAACGTACTCCAGGGTTTGCCTGGCCTCTTCTGCTTCTTGTTGTGCTGCAACCACATGCTGCCTGACTTGACCCAGTGGATCTTGGTGCAGCTGTTGATCTAGCTTGACACCCATCTCCTCTACCACAAGTTCCACTGCCTCTCATATGCTTCCTCTGTGATTAGCTCACTTCTGGCTCCAGTGAGATACTTTGGTCTTCTCTCATTTTTTCTCCCTCACTTGAGGATCTTTCCTCTTTAGATTCTTGCATATTTATATTCAAGTTAATTAACCTGAGCTTATCGGCAAGGATGATTAATACTCTTGCTACAACTTCTCTGGACATGATGTCATGGTTTTGACAATTGTTGGAGTGATTTGGAGTTGATTGCATCAAGGATAGAAGCTCAAGGGTGGTTCTGTTGTGGCCAGCTCAGTCTCTTCCTGGGTGGATCTAAGACCAACTTGATGGCCTCTTCACCCTCTAGTCTCAATTTCTTTCTTTTATTAGAGACTTCGAGATTGCAGCTTCTCCTTCAGAAGCAGGTAGTCGTGAGTGACTCTTTCCCTGACTGGTACCCTTGACAGTTTTGTTCAGTCCACAACCTCCTTGCATTCACAATCTTACCCAAGTTAGGAAATCTTGCTGGGACTAGATCAGTGATTTTCAGCAGGTGTGCTGTGATGCACTGGCGTGCTGTGAGAGGATCTTACGTGTGCCTCAAAAATTTTAAAAATCATTAACTAAATTATTTTTGGAAGAAGTTCAAAGCACAGTATTTTTTTTTACTCTTTTTTTTTTTGATCAGCATAATTTAAGTGTGGTGTGGAAGTCTAACTATAGGTTCAAGAGTGCTGTGAGATAATAAAGGTGGAAAACACTGGACTAGATCATTGTGACCGTGAGGGCATAGTACTCTAAGGTACAGGTACAATGACTCCTCACGCAAACTTATCAGCTTTTGCTCATTTATGAGGAGAGCCTCCATCTCTTTTCCAACTCCAGGAAGTGTGGCTCCATGTGATAGTCCTTCCTAGTGAACTCTCTCATGGTGACATAGGGAGTCCTCTCAGAGAATGCAGCAATCATTTTGAATTGGGATATAAATGTAGAGCCTGTCTTTCCAACTAAATGACTTCTTTCTAGGTCAAACAAAGCCCTTATATTGGGACGATCTAATCCTTGGGTGGCTAGCCAAGTAGCTGTTTCCCACAGATCAAAGGTGGTGTTGATATCCAACATGGAATGGAATTTCAGGCTTAACAGTAGCAAAGAGAGCCTTGAGCCTCTGTGTAAGTTGAACCATTGTGTTTCTGCTTGGCTTACTCATCATATAGTAGATTAGGCCAAAGGCTGCTTCAAGTACTTCACACTGGTCACCAACACTAAGGCTTTTTGAGTCCATAGTCTATAGGGCATTGGTGCCTTTGCTTATCATGAGGTTGCGGTCAGGCTTGATGAAGGCTTTGGGTTTCAGTATGATGTCATATAGCTGAGGGAATGATGCAAGCAACGTGCCACCAAGTGCCTTAGAGTTTGTGGTTGTGTTCCATGGTGTCATTGCTCAAGTGCTTGGTACATCTTTGGGAGGCAGAACTGTAATCTCTTCACCTATTGTATTGTGAAGCTTGAGCAAGGATGACATCTTGTCCTATAAGTAATATCTCATGTAAGTGGAAAGATTTGGAAAATTCTCAGCCTGGCCAAGGAAAGAATACAAGTGTGTTTTAGGGAGAATTCTAAAGATTTGGTCAAGTGACCATTTGCTAAAGAGATTAACATGGGTAGAAGAAAGTCAGGTTCTAGTCATCAAACAATGGGAGAAGGATTCCAAAGGGATTTCAGACACCTTCGAGACAAGGGTTTGATTTCCAGGGAGGGCAGGGTTTCCAGGGAGGTGTTGAGGGACCTCAGTATTCTCTGCCCTGCACACTCTCGGGAGTTTGCTCCCCACATTCTGGTGCAGTGATCTACCTATGGCTCCAGCAGGCCCAGGTGTGGCTTGTGTGTATGGTCACTCTGGAGGGTACAAGCAGTAGGCTTTGGCAGTGTCTGTATAGTGTTGACTCTGTAGGCATGAAGAATGTGAGGGTTGTGGGGCCATTGTGGCTTCCACTTAGATTTCAGAGAACGTCATGGACAGCCTTGGAGCCCAGGCAGAGTCTTATTGCAGGGGCAGAAGCACTGCCCAAAGTCTCCACAGAGGCAGTGCCTAGTGGATCTATGGACATAGGGCGGCCCCTGAGAGCTCAGAACTATAGGGGCACCAATGTGCAATGGCAGTTGGGAAAGCTGCAGGCAGAGACTCCTCCCTGTGAGCACTGCTGGGTGGCCTAAGCCCCATAAGAGCAGGGAGTGAGGCTGCCTGAAAATATGGAGGCCCAACCCCAGCCCCTTGTGACCAGAATGTGGGACATGGAGTCAAAAAGATTAGAGTCAAAAAGATTATTCTCCAGCTTTAAGACTTAATATTTTTTTTCAGTTGGATTTACAACTTATTTGAGACTAGTTCCCATTTCTTCTTGCCTATTTCTTTCTTTTACGATGGAAATGTCTATCCTACGCTGATCCCACCCTTGTATTTTGGAAGTGCATAACTTGTTAGTTTCAGGGCTCACAAGTGGAGAGGAATTTGCCTTGGGATGAGTCATGCCTTGAATCTCATCCATATCTCAGATAAGACCCTGGACTTTGGACTTTTGAGTTGACGCAGGAATAAGTTAAGACGTTTGAGACTATTGGGATAGAAAGAATATGTTTTGCATGTAAGAAAGACATGAATTTGGGGCGTCAGGGGCAGAATACTATGGTTTGAATGTATCCCCCAGAGATCAAGTGTTGGAAACTTAATCCCCAATGCAACAATTTTGAGATTAAGTCATGGGGTCTCCACCCCTGTGAATGGATTAATGTTATTGTGGGAGTGAGTTAGTTATGAAAGTGAGTTTGGCTTTCTTTTATGGTCTCTTGCCATTTGATTCCTTCTGCCATATTATGACATATCAAGAAGACTCTCACCAAATGGGGTCCCCTGATCTTGGACTTTTGGCTTCCAGAATAATGAGTCAAATAAATTTATGTTTATTGTAAATGACCCAGTCCATGGTATTCCATAGACAACAGGTTTTAATAGGGCCCAAAATAGGTGGTAATGGGATAGGTTCATCTGTACAGTGTTTGTTAATGCCAGATGCTCTCTCAAAAGCATTAATTTATTGATGATGACATGATTTGATAGCATCTGAAATCACGTCATTCTCAAGTGACATTGAGTAAGTCATTCAGCTATGCAGAGTGTCAACCTCACCATTTGTAAAATGGGAAAAAAAATTCTTACTCCTTGGTCATTTTAATGAGTCAATGAGATAATATGTGAGAACATATGGCCAAGTGTTTCAAAGAGTGCTGCTTAATTTACCCTTTAAAGCATCATAAAATGAGACCAGTCTAACCACAAAATGGGCTATCTCAGGAAGCAGTGAGCTGCTCGTCATGGGAGGCATGCAAGCCAAGGACAGTTAACTTCTTAGAAATCAGGGGTGAGAATTTTGCATAGGTTTTACTGCTAGAGAGGAGCTTAATGGAAAATGAACATGATTTATAGAGTCCCTTCCAATTTTAAGAGTCTGTACAGACTGGTATCACCATCCTCTTTCCCTGGCTATTAAAAATGCAGGTGGAAAAATTGCTTCATTTAATTGTAAAGCTATTCACCTCTCAACCCAAGATAGGGAAGCAGAAATGGACTTTATTTTGAGCTGTTCATTTCCAAATTCCAAATGGAACTATCTTCCTTTGAATTCTAAAATGGTATTATTTCCATTTTATGAGGTTATCAAGGGCATAGCTCTCTTTAAAAATGGTACCATACAGAGTAGCTTCCTATGTGGTCTGATTTGAGGAGGACAAAAGAAGGCTCAGTTGCACCAACGTATTGTTCCCTTTGTCACTGCTACATATCTTAAAATTCCTGCCTTTTAATCATTTTATTTAGTTATGAAAATGTGTTATTTTGGGTGACTAATGCCTCAAGCCATCATCAGTCCTTGGCATCGTGGCCGGACTTGGTGCTCATGAAATTGCACTGCGGCAGGGAGCATCACTGGCTGGTACTCTTGCATTTGCACACAGGCCATATTTCCTCTCAGCCAATGACTGACCCTGGTGATGGGGCTGACACAAGTCTCACAGGTGACTTTGACTGGAGGACTCCCCATCATGGCTGAACCTTTCTAGGAAGAGGCCGCAGTTCCAGGCTCTTCCTACCTCACCCCTTCCCTCTGCTATCTCCTTTGACTAGCACTGAGCCCCTAGTCTGACAGTACTCCTTAAAGGAACAAATGACCTCTTGTGGCACACTGACTATCTATGGGTCCTTCCATCCTGAAGGATCAGCAGCTTGTTATCACAGGAATAGACACTTGTTCTGGACACAGGTTTACCTTACCTTCGGCCAGCACCATGGCCAGGGGCTTGCAGATAATCCACAGGCATGGAATCCCACACAACACAACACCAGACCAGGGAACCCTCCTGTAGCACGACTGGCCCCATGATTATGTATCACATACCAAATCCAGAAGCAGCCAGTCTTACAGAGTATTGTAAAGGCCTCCTAAAGGCATAGCTGAAACACCAGCCTACAGGTGACTCTTGGAAAGAATAGGCACCACCTTTCAGGTTGTAGCAGTGCAGGCATTAAACAGAGACATGTATGTGCTACTGTGTCCCCTGTAGGAGGAGTGCCTGGGTTGGAATCAAAGGGTGGGGAACAGAAGTGGCTCTGCTTCCATCACTCTCTGTGATGCACTCAGGGATAGTGTGATTCCCATTCTCACAATTGGCAATGCTGGTTTCTAGTGGAGACGAACTTTTACAAGAAGTCACAACAAGGGTCCTAGTGAACTGTAAGCTAAGATTGGCACCAGAACACTATAGACTCCTTGTGTCCAAGTTCTGGCCACCAGAAAAAGGGCTGAGCATCCTGGCGGGGGTCACTGCCCTGGCCAGCAGGATAAGGTAGGCTGCTTCTCCAGCATGGGGCAAGTGGAAGCTGCAGGACCTGGAAACCAGGGCATCCACTTGGAGGCCTTCTTATCCTCACTTTGTCTATTTTGACTGTGAATGAACACATGCCACAGCTCTGTCCTGGGAGAATATAACTATCATCTCCTCAGAGCCTTTGTGTATCAATGTCAGGGGGGCCACTGGCGGGGCTGAGGTGGTGGCCAAGATAAGGGCCTTTTGAATGGCTAGTGGAGGAGGGAGATGATGAAAACAGGCACAGTTCCCAGACTAACCGCAGCATGAAGGGTAGCTCCTATTCCTAACCTCTCTCATCCAGATTTGTCCTCAGGATGTGTGACTGATACAATCCATAGAGGAGATGCTTCCTGAGTCTGTATAGAGAAATAGATCGTGCTGTGCAAAGGGGTGACTGTGGTGACTATGAGATGCATGACTCAGGTCTCAGATCTCCTGTGAGGGAATATTGATTGGACCCACTCCCACATTCACAGTGAGATCACTGTCCCCAGGCTGCTCCCCACTGAGACTGAGTACAGCTTGCTATTAATGCAGGTCCTCTCAAGAAGTGTGGGCCTCAGGACTGCCCCTCAGCCAGCTGGACCTTTCTGTGAACAGTACTGAGACCAAGACTCTCCCTGCCTGGTCCCTCTGTCCCTCTTGATGCCATCAGAAGCCCCTCCCTGCTTCTTTCCACTTTCTTTAAGATGGGTTTTCAGTTGCTTACATGTTGAATTCTCTCTCTGCATCTTCTTGAAGCACACAAACTAACACATGTATAGAAAATGCTTGGCTTTGACTCAGTCCTCGATTCATATCTTATCTCTGTTACTCTGTTAACTACAAGATTTTCCTCATCAATAAAAAATATTTCTTACTCCTACAGTTATGGTGGATGTCAAATGAGTTGACATGTGAGGAGCACCTAAGACATGCCTCCTTTAACAGCTACACAATTTGTTTCTGTCTCTTCAGCGTCCTTTAGCAGGGCAGTGACAGAATGGGACTCTGTACTGTTCAGTTTTGATAAGAGATTGGGCAGAAGTGAGAGGGGGGGGTGTGCGCGGCTCTCCCCCGCGTGTGTGTGTGTGCGGGGGAGGGGCCGGGGAGAGCCTGGGTGCCTGTGATGGGAGGATGCTGGGTACCAAGGAAGGGGAGGGTGGGCACAGAAGTGAGACCAAACTCGTTCATTTCTTTGAAGCCCAGCACCTAATTCTATGCAATTTTTAGTGTGAAGATTTTTGAAAGAAGGTTAAAGGCAATCACAAGGCAGAGACGTCTGTCTGAGCAGCTCTGGCCAAGCTTGACCACCCCCCAGTACTCTGGTTTGTCTTGGGGGTTTTCAGTGCTTCACACAAAGGGGTCGCACGTCTGAGTCAGGCTCTGAGGAGAGCGAGTTCACGGATCAAAAACCATGACTAATGGCCCTGGGCCTTTCCGAAGAGCCCTGAATGTTTAATTATCATGAACAATTTAGTCCACTTCAAATGAAGTTTTCATAAGCTCTACGTACATCAGAATTTCTTGGTTACATGAGGTAAAGTTTTCTGTGTTGTCCCCAGCGTGACTGGCCCCATTTACACAGGGCCCACTACCAACACCATCTGGGTCACTCTGCAGGAGACCCACTCTGTGAATTTCCTTCCTGGGGTCTGCTTGGAGACAAGGTTCAAAGGGAGGATTATTGACATAGGGAGACAGTGTACAGAACTTGCATTGTTCGGTGTGACAGGGGCCTTTTGCATTAAGAAAAGTGGGACTTTGACCTTGTTCTCACTGGGCTGATGTTCAACTAAGTGCAAGAACATGTGTGAAGCACAGAGAAAGTGCTTTGCAGGCATTAAATGCTCACTAGATGCTATTGTTTCTGGTAATAAGAGCCACATCACCTTTTCCGTATGGACCTTCCTCCTCCCTGTACCACTTTCCTCTTCCCCTGCCCTCCCTATCCTCTTAGCTCCCTCTGGCAAGTCTTTCTGACATGTGATCCAGACCACAGCAGCAGGTTCTTTGTTCAATGCTGTTAGAATTACATCTCCACCCTCACTGGGCACAGACAGCATTTTGTCTTGTACTCTGCTCTGGGCACATATCTTAGCTCCTTTAGGGAGCACGGGAAGGCAGTGGAGGGTGTGGTTAGAGCATGGGAGGAGGACTGGGATGCTGTGATTTACTGGCTATTCCAGCAAGAGACTTTATCTTTCTAAGCCTGAGTTTCCCTGTCTCTATAATGGGAAACTGCAACTTACCCCATACATTGGTCATCAAGATTTAGAGATGAATATGAAACCACCCTTACAAACTGATGAGGGGGTGCAAGGCAAGAACTCGAGCAAGAGCCCTCAAACTCTGTGAGGGAACAGGCTTAGCTAAAGTAATGATAATAACCAGCCACTGTCTCCTTGTTTGCTCGATAATAGTTAATCACGGCCCCCTTGTCTGCTTCTCTATAATTGCTACTCCAGAAGGCACAGAGGGTAGTTGTAAAGATTCTTAACTTTTCTCTGTAGGTAGCATGACCTGTCCGGTATTCCAGTGGATTGGCTGACACCCAGACAGCAGTCCATAACAAAGGACTGATGGCTCTGCTCCCAAACCAGCTAATTAGCACACCCTGATTGCCTAACCCTCAGCCCACCAAACTGTCTTTAAAAACCCTGTCCCCAGCTCGGTGCCTGTGACTCAAGTGGCTAAGGCACCAGCCACATTTACCTAAGGTGGCAAGTTCGAATCCAGCTTGGACCCACCAAACAACAATGACGGCTGCAACCAAAAAATGGCCAGGTGTTGTAGTGGGCACCTGTGGTCCCAGCTACTTGGGAGGCTGAGGCAGGAGACTCGCTTGAGCCCCAGAGTTGGAGGTTGCTGTGAGCTGTGATGACTCAGCACTCTACCCAGGGGGACAGCTTGAGGCTCTGTCTCAAAGAAAAAAAAACCAAAAAAAAACCCTGTCCCCCCAATTCACAAGGAGGCAGATTTGAGAGATTTCTCCTATCACCCTGCTCAGCTCCATGTGGAATAAACTTCTCTGCTGTAATGCTGCTGTCTCTGGGGATTGGCTTCCTCGTAGGCAGTGGGCCGATGAACATGGTTTGGGAGTCACAAATACATGAATCACCTGGTGCATAGGAAGGAAATTATTTTAATACGAATTTATCATTTTATTTCTCTTTATATCTATCAGAGGACAGAGGAAGGACATTATTATCTTAAGAAATATTTGAAATAAAATTGAACTATGTTTTTGCAACCACTTTAAAAGAAAAAATTGTTATAAAACTAGCAATGAGACTTTGGAAAGTGATTTGGTAGGTCTGGCTTAGGGTAGTTTAACACACACCTTAGGGCATTCTAGTATTTATACTGCTTGGGAAAACTGCCATAAACTCAAATGATGTTTAAACCCCTCAATGATTATATAAATATCTGTTTTATTAAAAAATGGACTTATATCAGCCCCTTGATAAATGACACATTACTGCCCAATTGACTTGGTCAAGCAATTACCTGAAAAAGTCAGTATGGTGGGTGAGTCCTGTCATCTAGGTATAGTTGAGTCTGAGCCACGAGCAGCTGCAGTGGGTACTGTGTCTCTAAGTGGACACCAGGTACATTTTCTTAATTGAAATAAAAAAATCCAACATTTCAATTTATTTCAAGGCTGCATAACATGGTAATTAGAAGCTTTAGTTACATCTAAAGCCCTGAGTGGAGATCCCAGGGCTGTCTCGCATCAGTCAAGAGGCCTGAACAGATAATTACCGGCACTTCACTGTGGGAGCTGCCAACTTCAGAGCTCAGAGGAGAGAATGCTCATGGAACTGAGAGCTGTCAAAGTGAAAGTGCTGCCCCAATGTCAGGCATTGTTATCAATGAAGAGGTTACCTCTTATGAAAGAAAAGAGGTTCTTTTACCTGTCACTGGTTTCCTTTTCATTCATCAGTCCACAGTGAGATGGTTTTAATGAAGCACAAGATACGCTGAGATCAAAATGAAAGTGGTTAGACCAAAGGTCAGTGGGAAAAAGAAAAGGATACTAGCCCAGGTTCAGCTTCCATTCTGTAAGGACAGTCTTGAAAAAGCATTTGCAGTTTGAATAACAGACTTGAAATTTTAACTCAGTCTAGTTCTGAGCGGTGAAGGAAGTAACTTTAGAGATACTCAATGTACCTTAATATTCAATTCATATAGGTTCAAAACCAATAGACGATATCATCTGAAATATTTCACAGGATGTAACCCAAGCAAAGTAATTCCAGAAAAACAAGCAGTACTCTGTTTGTTCAAGGATCAAAATCAAGTTCAGAAATCCAACAGGTTGGTTTTTGAACTCTTGAACTAGGACTGGAAGACAAGCGTATAAAGCCAGGGTATGTGTAGTGAGTCGCACATCTACCCTAGAGCATGCACCAATTGATATCACTTATTAAAAATATTCCTTCATCTCTGTGTCTTAAAGTGAATAGTGTTATCTCCAATGGACACCTTAATAGTACTTGAATAAAGAACAGTAAAGGCTTCCCCTAACTCACTGAATAAATGTTAGAGAACAAAAACCACCAAATCGGCTTATAAAAATGTTCTGATGCTTGTAGTCCCAGCTACTCAGGAGGCTAAGGCAGGAGAATCGCCCGAGCTCAGGAGTTGGAGGTTGCTGTGAGCTGTGACTCCACAGCGCTCTACCAAAGACAATAAAGTGAGACTCTCTAAAAATAAAAAACACACCAAAAATGTTTTGAAATACGGATAGTATTGATGTCACTCTTTAGGTGATCCTGTATATGAGATTTATTTGGTTGTTAATGAAACATCTTATTTATGCTAAGAAAATTCATACAAGTATGAGTGAAGGTGGCCTATGAGTTGAGACATCAGGCAAGTTGGGGAGCAGGTTCCATGGTGTGTTGTGTTTCCGGACTGGTCTGGGATGTTATACTGAGTTCACTTAGTTGACTGCCCGGACCTCCATGTGTCATGGTGGCATTCATGAAATAAAAGAAGTAGACTTTTCTGTGGTTTAAAAGAAAAAGATTTTAAAATAAAGGTAATCTACTGTTGCTGATAGAAGTAAAAAGAAATTTGAGATCAAAGACAGTTTAGTTCATACCAGAAGTTTGGGGTAAATCAAGCAGTGGAATGCAAAATTCAGCAGCGACCTGGTTCTGTGAATTTCAGCGATTCACCATACACTCTCCACAGAAAGAAGGAGAAAAACACTTGTGAGATAGTTTCAGCTGGCGTCTCAGCTAGTATGAAAATTGCTCATCAAGTGAGAGAAATAAAATTTAAGTGGAAATTGAAAAGACAATTTGTGGAATGATGATATGCACGAGAAGCCTGTACAGAAAACTGATTTGGGTGAAATCCAGAAATTTTCATAATGGAGATCCTGGGGATTGGTGAAGAACTAGATGCTTAACTTTGAAATGGATTAGGTAGCTGAAGAAATTTATGCCTACCTAATCATTTATCTATCATTTATGTGTGTATATGTCTGTCACCTGTAATCCAGCCAGCCATCCATGATTGCCTACCTAGCATCTATGTGTATCTGTCTATTAACGTCTATTATCTATCATCTTCCATCATTCCAATGATTATTTTTTGAAAAAAACTGAGATTGCTGTTTGTCAGACAGTGCACTAGGAGGAAGGATGTAGACTTCAGGGGCTCTAGGCTCCTGATGGAGGAATCTAAAAGACATCTCCATGAGAGAAAACTTATTATGGAATCAGGGCAGGCCGTGCACAAAACTGGAAAGAAAGTAACCCCGATGCTTTAGCTCTTCTTATCTACTTTCCACTCACTGTTTTGAGCATTAAGCAATTTGATAAGTGGGCAAATCCACCCAACCCTATTCATTGCTTATTTTTTTTTCTTTCCCAAATATTTCCCAAATAACCTTTGATTAATTTGCTCTATAATTATACATCTCAGAGTAGCTTGTTTAACAAGGTATAGCAAACTTATTAGGAATGGAAGGAACAGCTGGTACCACGGTTTTCTGTGCTTTCCTGTGGGTTTCTGGTGGTTTGAGACCAAGTATTAAGGGCTCTTTCTGGCTGTGCTGCCCACAAGGATGAGAGCACCATCACGGGGGTTGGTGGCTGAAATGGAGGACCCAGAGACTGGGATTGGCTTTCTACCTTTCAGGGTCTCCGTATAAATCTGTCGCCTCACCCCATTCAGATCTTTCGCTTCTTTTCTTACACTAATAAGAGTAATATCAAACTGTGCCATAAATGGCAAAGTTACTAAAGGGCTTTCCTATATTTGCTCAATTATTGGTTGTAACTACTCTGAGACTACTCTGAGGCTACTCTGTAACTACTCTGAGATGCCATTGTTGTTTTTATTTTACAAATGAGGAAAAGGGGCCCAGAGAGATTAAGCAATTGTTCAAAATCACACAGCTTATTAACTACACGGCTTGAATTCAAAACCACACAATCCTGCCTGGAGTCTGGCCCAGTCGTTAACCACACTGCCTCTTGCACCACAAGTGACAGATGATGGAAATGTCCCTCTTTTGTCAAATCCTCACTCCCTGGTGAGTGTGACGAGAGACTCAGGTGGATCTTCTATTGACTTTCCATCTCTGTTTCATTTGATTGACTTGTATGTTGAGAGGGCAAGTGTTGTTATGAGCTTTACAGCACATCTCAGTGGGACCTGGGAGTTTTCTGAAAAGTCTTTCCAAGTACACTCTGCTTGTGGTCCTGGGTCCATGTTCGTTGGATACAATAAAGATAGTGGAGGTAAAACAACGTCCTCAAAGGACGACTGTAAGATCTATGAGAAATATGTCTCCCTCACTCTGCAACCAGTAGGTAAGGAATTGCTACATGGTGAGCAGAAGCCAGAAAGCTATTTGGCTTTTAGGAGCTCACTCCCATCTCCCCCATTCCTATCAGACCGGGTGTGAGAGAGGGTCTGAGGAAATCCTGGGCTGGGGCCAGGCCACTCCTTCCCTGACCAAACATCCTGAAGTGCTTCTCACTATCTCCTTTTAAAGTAGCAATAAAACATATCAGAAATAAAAATCAAAGTCCCGAGTCTTAGCTCACAAAATGGGTGAGCCAGCTCTGTGTAACCTTGACCTTTTCTCTTTTCTGTGAAACATTTTTGAAACTATTTTAAGTTGTTGAAGGAACATTCCACTTGAAGATAAGGTGAAAGCGGTCATGACTGGCTGGTGGGACAAAAGTCCAGGGCATGACCCAAGGTTGGGGGCCTGTCATTGACCTATTTCTGTCAATTTTGCAGAATTGGTGAGCCTGGGGGCAGCCAGGGCCAGCCATGGCAGGCAGCTTTTTGAGTCTGGAGTTCATTTCTCTGTCCCTCTGTGCCGGTGACCACTCTGGAGGGTGAGGTGGCCAGGCTGTCCTGAGCATGGGCAGAGCTGGGTACTGCCCTCTTCCACCGAACATATTCTCACTGCTTTTTCTTCTTTTTCCTTTCCTTTATTTAGGACCTTAAAGGGTATAATTTCATTGGGGACAGGAGTATAATCCAAAAATGTACTTCCACATTCTACACAATATGAAGATGTGGCTAGATGTGGCTATGTGTGTTTCTGTCCCAACTAGGCTGGGTCTGATCTAATCAGAAACCTTGAGCCCTGGAAATCTCTGGTATACTGTAGGAGTTCACAGAGCCAGGCCCCTGCCGAATTTCTCACTCTACTGCTTGGTTTGCCCCAAACTTCCTTTTTCTGGTTAAGAACTAGAACTGTCTTTGATCTTCACTTTCTCTTTGCTTCTATCAGCAAGGGAACCCCTGCTCCCTTTTTCTTGTTTGCATTATTTTCTTTTATTTTCCTAATTACAACAGTTTCTTTTGAAATAACTTAGCCTCAGGCTGAACTAGAAAGGCTGTCTGAGTTCTCCATTGCCTTCCCTACGAGTATGGTTCAGTGGCACAGCAGAGCTCCATTGTATAAAAGAATAAACATTTGGGCCACTGTTCTTCGCTGGAAACTGGTCACACCCTTGCCAATGACCGTAGTAAACGTCTTGGTGCTATCCCCCTAAGCATGAAGGCTTCACTCTATCATGTACTAACCGTGTGACTCTGAGCAGATTTGGTAACCTCTTAGTGCCTCTGGGTCCTCGTTTATAAAAATGGCCTTCATAATATGATGTATTTTACTGGGTTGAGGTTTAAATGTGGTAATCCAGGTGAGATCCTCACAGGATGACCTGGCTTATCATAAACCTCAGTACACATTGCGTCTCATTCCTGACTCAATGTTCATGCTTCCCGTGGGATGCCCAACTGAGTTCCTCTTTCCTGTTGAAGGGCACTAATGCTCGGCACACTTTCAGAGCAGAGATGACTGCTCTGTCCCTTGTGCAGTACAGACCGAGTTTCCTGAGGCTGCCATGTCTGAAATGGGGACAGCTCCTGCTCCAGTCACTATGAAAGGTGCCAGACTACCCAAACTTAGATTCATCTGATAATCACCAGTGTGCTATGCTCACTCACGCTGTGAGGCAGGAATCCAGAAGGGCAAAGTGGGGTTGGCTGGTCTGTTCTACAGTGGCAGGCCCTCAGCTGGGAAGATGTGGTTGACTGGGTCTGCCATGTTTGGCCCCTGCACTGGTGCATGTATTTTTGAGGGTTGCCATAACAGCATACCACAGACAGAGGGGGTGAAAGCAACAGAAAGGCATTCTCTCACAGCCTTGGGGCCAAATATCCAAAATCAAGATGTTGACAGGGATGTGCCCCTCCAAAGCCTCTAGGGGAGGATCCTTGCCTTCCCAGATTCTGGTAGCCACATGCACTCCTTGGCTTGTGGCAGCATAAGTTCGGTCTCTGCTCCCATCTCCACCTGGCTGTCTTACCTGTGTCTGTCTTCACTTAGTGTGTCTCTCATACAGGGACACGTTAAGTGCCCACCTTACTGACCTTATCTTATATGATTCTATCTGCAATGCCTCTATGTCCAAACAAGGTACATTCTGAGGGACCAGGGGTTATACTTAAACATCATTTGGGGGGACACAATTCCACCCCTAATAGCTGGGATAACTCAAAGATTGGGCTTAGCTGGGACTGTTAGCTAAAGTCTACACATGATGGGGCCGGGTACAGTGGCTCATGCCTATAATCCTAGCGTCTGGGAGACTGAGGCAGGTGGATTGCTTGAGCTCAGGAGTTTGAGATCAACCTGAGCAAGAGTGAGACCTCATCTCGAAAAATAGCTGGATGTTGAGCAGGTGCCTATAGTTCCAGCTACTGTGAGGCTGAGGCAAGAGAATTGCTTGAGCCCAAGAGTTGGAGGTTGCTGTGAGCTGTGATACCACAGCACTCTACCAAGGGTCACAAAGTGAGACTCAGTCTCAGAAAAAAAAAAAATGTCTACAGGTGGCCTCTCCACGTGGCTGCTCCATGTGGCTTGGGTGTCTCACTCATGGTGGCTCAGTTCTCAGAGGGAGCTTCCTGAAAGAAGTACTGCAGGAGAATCAGATGGCAGCCACACAGCCATCTCGGACCAGCCTTCCTCAGACCAGGAAGTCTCACAGCACTATCTCTGCACTGTTCAACGGGTCCAACTAGTCATGAGCCATCCAAATTCCACCCCTTGATGGAAGGAATGTTGACGAATTTTAAGGTTATGTTTTAATCACTCCCTCCCTGTATACACACAGCCTGGGAACAATTATTCTGAATTTGATCATTTCAATTTTCATATTAAAATAGAGAACAAGAGCGGGCGCAGAGGCTCACACCTCTACTCCTTGCACTTTGAGAGGCCAAGGGGCAGGATCGCTTGAGGCCAGGAGTTTGAGACCAGCCTAAGCAAGAGGGAGACCACATCTCTATAAAAAATAGAAAATTTAGTGGCTGTGGTGGCATGTGCCTGTAGTCCCAGCTACTTGGGACACTGAGGCAGGAGGATGGCTTGAGCTCAGGAGTTTGGGGTTGTAGTGAGCTAAGTGACACTTTAGCTTGGGTGACAGAGTGAGATTGTCTCCAAAAGATAAAATAAAAAATTTAATAAAAATCACCCCCAGGTTCAGAACCCATTTTTTTTTAAAGTGAGTATTGGTTATTATATATCATGATGTTATAACTATGCCCACTTTTCTGAGAGAGGCCTTATTTAATGTAACTTGTTTTTTTCAATCAAGGTTAGTTAATAAATGTGTAATTAACTTTGTGGACCTTTTCATATGAATAATTTCATGAAATCAGAATAAACATCCTTTTTTTCAGACCACACAAAAAAAAATAGTAATAAAATACAGAACACAGGTGTTCTCTGAGGTGTTAGAAAGGTTATTCCCGTCCACATTCCCATTTTTCAGTGTCATTTTGATGGCAGGATACTCAGCTGAACTAGTGCATCTTTATACTTTAATTCTCAAGTCACCAGAGAATATTAAAGAGGAAAAAATTAGACTGGGAAAAAGTATTTTTGAAAAAAATGAAAGAATTCTATATGAACTGAGAATAAGCATGACTGAGGTGATTACAAGCTGTTGTGGGAGGCGGGAGGAAGCTGTCAGGTGAGAACACCCCCCCTCCTTCAGCGCTGAGCGCAGATCTGTGGTGTAAGCTTAGTCACTGCTGCTGGTTTTAGGGAACAAACTGCCAAAATATTGTGGGGATAGGATGTGACTGTCAAATCCTCTTATTTTCCTATCTTTTTTTTTCTAATAGAGTCTTAAATACACTCAGAATACACTTTCTTCCTGAGCTTTCTAAAATGGGATATGGAAAACGGATGAATATACAACCATCCACCTTCGGGCCAGATATTACTAAGAAAAGGTGACTTGCTTCATCCCTTTACTAAACACCCATGTCAGAAATTCATAGCAGAACTCTTTGAAATGGCCCCCAGCCGGAAGCTACCAAGATATCCATCAACAGCAAAATGGAAAAATTACTGTCTGTTCACAGTGCGGAGAAGGATCCAGAACAACACACAGCAGCCCAGATGAGTCCTACAAACAGAGCTGAGGGAAATAACAGACACAAAGGAACTGGCTGCATCATTTCAGTAACAGCGTGTACAAACACATCAGGCACAGCGGCTCACACCTATGATCCTAGCCCTCTGGGAGGCAGAGGCAGGTAGATTGCTTGAGCTCGGGAGTTGGAGACCAGCCTGAGCAAGAATGAGACACCCTCTGTACTAAAAATAGAAAACTTAGCTGGGCATGGCGGTAGGTGTCCGTAGTCCCAGCTATTTGGGAGGCTAAAGCAAGAGGATTACTTTAAAACAGGAGTTTAAAATTGCTGTGAGCCTTGCTGAATGAATGCATGCATGAATGAAGGAATAAATAAGTGAATGAATGAATGAATGAATAAAAGAAAGTACAAATCCAACAAAGGTAATGTGTGCCTTTATAAGCATAGGTAATAGTTACTCTTCTGGGGAAGACTGACTGGGAAACAGAAGAGGAAGGAGCTTCTGGTGATTTTCAGGTTTTTGATCTGGGTGCTACTGCATGGGTGTGTTCAGTGTGTGTGAGGCTATGTACAGTTAGGATATGTGCACTTGTCTGTGCTATATACAGTTAGGATATGTGCACTTGTCTCTGTGTACATTTTGCTTCAGTGAAAAACTAAAAAGAAGGTACTCGAATTGCTACCAGCCATGACAGAAGAGAGGATTCAGAGAACACACACTGAACTCTTCTTGTGAGGCTTACAGTGGTGATACCCCCGAATGACGGGCTCTCTTGGTCTTTCTGCTTACAGTTTTTTTCTTAATTTAATCTTTTTAAAATTTCAGATTAAGATGAAGGCACAAACGACTGCATTACACTGTTTGCATTTGTTTGGTAAAGTCCAAGTGTCAGTTGAGCCCTTCACCTGGCAGGTGTACCGTATCCCCGTACCTTATGCTGATAGGTGAGAGCACACCAGGTTATAAACTTTAATTCTGCAAATTATTATTGCTATTTATATAAAATAGGTCCTAGCACCTAAATTTCCAAAAATGTCATTCAGCTCTGGTCCTTGTTTAAAGAGAGAGACAGAGGAATCAAAGGGCCTTTGGAGGCAGAATGTTGCTCACACACGTCTTTGAAGGGACCTGAGCGTGCAGAACAGAGGACGCTTTGGCTGGATGAGGTGTGGAGGGAGAGTGAGGCTGAGGAATTGGTCATTGCGGTGCCTATGAAGAGCGTGGGCTCTCAGGAGCCCCATCTTCCTTTCAGATCCAGACTAACCTTCCGTGGCTCAGTTCCCTTTGCCCCAGATATTCCCATGGAATTCTGTTCCGTGCCTTCCTTGTTTACTTCCTCCACTGGGACTAATGGCCATCTGTTTCGAGAGTCCTTGGTCTTGTCTGACAGACCCCTCTCAGCAGGTTTCCTTCAAGTCCATTTGCTCAAGGGCCTGAGAGTGTTTAGGGGGTGCTGAGTGAGCTTCCGGGGGCCTCCCGGGCTCTGCAGTAAGCTAGGGCCACAGGTCCGGATAGACCTGGGACATGACATCTTTCCCACGCAACAGCAGGAAGGAATTTTGTTATGGTGGCGGCAGCTACCTTGGAAACGACCGACCGTGTCACTTGTACTTGATTCAAAAGAGACCCAATGCAGGAAAAAAGCAGTCACAAGGCAAGGGTTGAGTGCGCGACAGCTTGGACGCCGCCATCCCAGGCACTGTGCGTCACCCATGGGAGAGCTTCCCTTGCTTTGGCGAGGCGAGCAGCACATTAACTCCAGCCCCCCCAGGTGGACTTGTGCAAACCTCCCGGGCTGCTCCCCATTCCTCAGCGGTGTTTGCTGCTCTGTTCTCAGAGAGCAGAGCTTTCACTTGATACCAACTGTGAGGCACCGTCTGGGCCAAGCAGAATGGTTACTAACAAGGAAAACGCACTGATAGCTTTTGAGGTTTTAATGGGAGAAAAGAGATGCCCTTGCGTCAGAATGCTTTAACTCTCAATGTAGCATGTCCCCTGGTAAAGAGAGAGAAGTGAGGTGGAGGGGGGAGAGATTGATTTAATTTTCTGGCTGTGGCACAGTGTCAAAGCTACTTAGATTATGAGAAATATGTCTTTTCAACAGCATAAAGGCTGCTGCTCTCATCTTCCCCTGCCCCCCTCCATGGGCAGTTGAGACAGAATCCAGAAGCCCCAGCCTAATAACTCATAGTTCAGTCAAACACTCAGCAGCAGAAGCAAGTATTTCACTGTGGTATTATCTATGGAATGTTTCCTATTAATCATGGTTCTATTAGCTCAGCTCATTCCTGTTGGATTTATGGAAACATCAGAGGTAATTAGAATTAGAAGGGGTACAAAGAGGCAATCTAGTCCTATGTAAGGATAATCCTGTCCCATGCTTTAGTTCAAATTTTTTAACATTAAATAAACACGACCACCAAACTGGGGCCCAGAGAGCTTAAGTAATTTGCTGGAAGTATTCCATCAGCTATAGAGCTGGGCCTGGAGCTCGATCTAATGGCCCTGGCCACCGAGGACTCCATTCTCAGTACCACTGTGTGGGACTTCTTGCCTGAGAGGAACATGTCTCTAGGATAAGGACAATTTGGGAGAGAAGAAATAATATGAGTCTTTTGCCATACGGCCCCCTTTCTCTATGAATCCAGAATATTAAACCTTTTCCAGCTTGCATGTGGGTCTGGGACTTGAATTTCACGGACTTCTGAGGGGCCTGCTCCTATCCAAAATGGCTCTGAGAGAGCTGCCATGCCCTGAGCCATTCCTGGTATGCAGGACCCTCGGGTGCACTGGGGATCCCCTGTAGATGGGGGTGCTCTAATTTAAGCCCTCTAGGTGTTCAGTTCTTCATAGGACCCCTGATGCTGCCCCAAGTTTGCATCATGATTTATAAATACCCAAGAGAGTAAAACTCTCCCTTCTCCCTGAAGTCCTTCTCATATTGGAAGATGGAGGCAAACCTTTCAGAGACTTTGGGCTGGGGTTTGAATTTGTGTTTTGCAGACTTTAAACATTAGGAGATTGCACCATTTACCTAGATAAATTGCTTTCCCATGGTGGTGGTTTTCCTCGGGAGGCATCCATACTGACTCCCAGAGAAGATTTCCGTGTCTTCTGAACTGTACAAACTCAGAGTTTTGCTGAACAGGGTTCACGCTTAACGGCAATGAAAGCGAAGAAAGTCAGAGACAATTCTGCCCACCGCACACAGCATTGTGGACCACAGCACAGTTAAATGGGCTGGCAGTTCTGAGTTTCAGAAACTGGAGGGATATTTTAGAAAGATGTAGAATTTCAGACACCCACCTACACATATTCTCAGTATCCATCTTCCCTTCCTTAATTTATTAAATAAGTATTTCTTCAACACTCGCCGGAGACTTGCAGATAAAGCTAATCAATGAGTTTTTATTAAGCTTCTTCCCTGTGACAAGCACTTACACACACAGCATCTCAGCTGGACACAAACTCCTGTTGTGTGTTAGGATTATTTCCTACAGGTTTTGAAATTGTGGCTCAGAGAGGTTAGGCAAGTTGTTGAAAATACACAGCAGGCACAGAACAGTGGCTTAATCCTGGGTCATCTGATTTGGGGTTTGGGGTAATTTCTACTATTAATATATTTGCCTATGCCTATAATTTGCCCTCAACCACTGAAATTGTTGAAAGGAATAAAAAAGCCTGGTTATTTTTACTAAAAAGAGCCTATTAAATTCAAAACCTTTGGTTTACCCAATGTTTTCATTTAGTTGTCATCGATATATGAAAAATGATGATGTGCAATGATGGATGATGACACATGCCTAGAATGCATCACACATCATTTTGACAACAGATTTGTCGTTGTTTGGTCAAAACTAATTTTCAAGTTACTTTTTGTTTCCTAAGCTGTTATCAATTTTAAAAGGAAGCCCAGATGGGTTATAGCCCTCAGGATCCAAATGTAGGGAACAACTGATGAGCACACCACCACCGATTAAAACTGCCGGTGGAAAAGAGAAGGAGGCAGGCTCCAGCTGCTCTGCAAGACAATTAAGTTCCACCAGAGTCACACAGCTCCAAACCTGGAATCCAGTGCAGCTAAGAGGACAAACTTTGGAATCCGAGAAAGTGGATCCAAAACTGGGCTCTGCTCATCATACATACAAACAGGAGGCAGTTGGGAAGAGGGTAAAACCTGCTCAAAAGCCCAGTTTCCTTTCCTGTAAAATAGGGAGGCAGAGAGCGTAAGAATATCTCCCTCATAGAATTGTTGAGACAAAGGCAGGTGCGGTGGCTCATGCCTATAATCTTGGTACTTGGGAGGCTGAGGTGGGTAGATTGCCTGAGCTCACAGGTTCGAGACCAGCCTGAGCCAGAGCGAGACCTCATCTCTACAAACAGCTGGGCATTGTGGCAGGTGCCTGTAGTTCAGCTACTTGGTAGGCTGAGGCAAGACAATTGCTTGAGCCCAAGAGTTTGAGGTTGCTGTGAGCCATGATATCACTGCACTCTACCAAGGATGATAGAGTAAGACTGTCTCCTCCTCCCCCACAAAATTGTTGAGACGCATAAATGCCCCCCCAGCATAGGGTGGGGCCTTTGGAAAGTGTATCATAAGTGGCAGCTATTGTTATAATCACTAAACATGATTATGATGATAAGCAAAATAATGATATTGTTTGACTACATTTCCATTAAAAAAATTACATTTATATCAGGCTAGCTAAGGAATTAAACATTTGATGAGAGCTTAGACAGGATAACTTTTACAGTTCATTCCAGCCCTGAGGGTCTGTGATTTTATAAGCCTTTTTAGTAGCCAGAGCTACTTTTAAGCAAGTTTCTGGTGTCAAGTTACTGTCCATCAGGTGAAACATTACGAATAGGCAGGAAACCACAACTGAACTCATGCATTGATCTCTACTCCTATCCAAAACCTCACAGTGAAGGAATTAAAAATATGTGAACCTATTTAAAATACGTAAGCAAGAGAAGGGAGAGGTGATGAGAGAGAAACAAAATTTTGGAAGCTAGAAAGCAAGCAGAAGGGTGGCTTTAGCAGACTAGGGACAGTTGACAGCTGCACGTCTGTGTAAGGGAAAAGCCAACAAGAAAAATGAAAGGAAAGCGAGGCAGGTGATGTTCATGTGGAAACATAGAAAAGCTTGGAAGGAGCTCGGTACCTGTGGCTCAAGTGGCTAAGGCACCAGCCACATACATCTAAGGTGGTGGGTTTGAATCCAGCCTAGGCCCCTAAACAACAATGACCGCTGTAACCAAAAAATAGCCAGGTGTTGTGGTGGGCTCCTGTGGTCCCAGCTGCTTGGGAGGCTGAGGCAGGAGACTCGCTTAAGCCCAGGAGTTGGAGGTTGCTGTGAGCTGTGATGCCACAGCACTCTACCCAGGGGGACAGCTTGAGGCTCTATCTCAACAAAAAAATAAATAAAAAAGAAAAACTTGGAGGGAGAAATGGAGTTGTGACTTCATGGCTGGGATTTCTGCTTTAGCCATTGCAATGTATGCTTTTATCCCCCTAAAGGTCTTTATCCATTTGTTTTGTCTTTTCTGCCCAGTGAATTTCTACTCATTCTTCAAAACCCAGAACCGTTATCGTTTCTTGGAAAACAGATGCCAAAGTTCTTTTAGCTTCTGCAGTGTGAGTGTCAGGGTGGGGAGTGGGGAAATGGTGCCTCTTTCTTTTAATATCCTATGGATTGAGTCCAGTGGGGCGTCCAGGCTTCGCCCTTAAATATTTCTGAGAGTGCTCAGAGAGTGCCCTGTGTTCCCTGAGTCCTTTCTGGTTTTCACATGTGCCTTCTCGTTCTGGCCTGCTGCTCTTGGGTTTCTCATGATTACCAATGGCATCTTAGAACTTTTCTGATGTGGCCGCAGCCTTTTTTAGTCTACTATACCCCAAACCATGGATAGAGTGCCTTTTCTTTTTCCTCTGGTGCATACTAACACAGAAGGACAAGGGAATGGTATGTGGCAAATTTCACTATGGAGAAGAGAAAAACTTAAAACAAGATGCCATCACTAATCCCAGATCCCGTCATCATGTCCCTTTGTAGGTAGTCCTCTCCTCTGTCCACTGGAATGGGGTCCATCCTTCTTCATACCTGGAAGTCTTCATCTTGTCCTCCCCAGATATACAGTCAAAATAAGGAAAAACTTGTTGACTACATAATAGGCAATGTAGTAGGGTGACAATATAATTGAGGCACCTTGCTCAATCTGAAGATAAAATCTCATCATTAAGAGTAATGGACTTCTCATTTTAACAATGTTGATTCTTCCCAGCCATGAGCATGGTATATTTTTCCA
>NW_003852508.1:2359576-2364163 GCF_000181295.1 Otolemur garnettii | reverse complement strand
CAAGTCAAATCTATCAAGTATAGAACACAAATGTCTTAACACTGTGATTAAGTAAATGAGGTGAAAGTTATATTAATTAGTAGGACGTAAGCACTTCAATTTGTACAAATAATCAACACATTGAATCTCCCACAAAGGCATAAATGCATTCATGATCTATGTATATATGACTTAATAAAAAAAAAAAAAGAGTAATGGACTTTTCCAGGTGAAGCATCAACAGTTGGGAGACTCCTTCTGTGAGGGGCTTCTGCAAGGCCGGTGGGTAGGTACTTCTCTCTATCATGACTGAAAAGGACTCGCTAAGTACCAAGAATAAATGTTGGAAGACTACTGCAAAGATATGGTCTAAATTCTACCCATGGAGCACATGCTGCTAATAACTCTCTAAAACAATCTTTTCATTTTTTCTAACCCCAGATATATCCATTTTTTCTAACCCCAGATATATCAAGAATGAGACACAATGTCTGGACAACAAAGGATTGTTGGGCTCTATCTCCAAAATACCATTTGGCTTTCCACTGCATTTCCTTCCTGATTTCCCTAGACAATATTTTTTGGCTCCCTTATTGGTATTCCTATTTTTGTAAGTTTATACAAACAGCAACGAGACTATAGCTCTTGTCAAGTGTCTACTGTTATTTCTTAATGGGCCTATCTACCGTGGTGGGCGAGGAGGTATTTCAGGGCAGGGAGTGTTCTGTGTATCTTTATATTCCTGGCACATGGTAGGCGCTCAGTAACGCTGCTGCTGAACTGAATCGGCTGTGGTAAGAAAACAAAATGCTTCTCCTCAGTCAGCATTTGTTTTCCAGGATCCATTCCAACACACTTCCAACTCAGAAATGTGATTTAAAAGACAGTGGATTGAACTTAATATTTCACAGAAACACCTTGTCTTTAAAGGTGGAAACAAAATCAGCCACCTTCCCAAGATAGCTATTCTGTCTCACATCTTCTTGAAGCCATGAAAGGATGAGTGCTGTGATCGGAGAGGACCCCCAGCAAATAAAATAAAAACCCAACACTACCAAGGCATTCATAAGCCAGGAGGGGAATGACGAAGGATATCATTATCATCCTGATATTTTTAGAAGTTCTTTGGTGACAGGTCAGATTTTTGAGAATCAGAAATGATAAAAATAATCTTGTTATTCCACAAAGGAGGCTCTATATATATCAAGCCAATTTTGAGCACTGCCTGAGAATGTTGAGAAAATATTTTTACATGTTAGTGAAGTGATTGGCTTCAGGGGCAGACCCAGCCTTGCTTTATGAAAGATTTTAGTGGAGAGATTTTAGTCATGGGGGTGTCCTCCTTGCTCCTACCGGCCGACCACATTGTCCAGATGTTAAAGGACCCTCGTCTTCCCTCAATGTTAGCCTGTAGGGTTATGCAAGATCCCCTTTTCCAGCTTCTATTTAAAGCTATGACCAAGGGGCCACATAGCTACGTGGGGCTCTTGATTTCAGGTAGAAATGACCCTTTGTTTATTTGAGATGTTTGCTGCTTTAAAGACTTAGCCATCTGACTCTTTTAATTCTTCAGAATTAGTTATAATTTAAGTAGGACAGGGAAGATGTTATTAATAGTTTATTGCATATCCATTCCAGAGATTTAGGTGAACCCTATATATTCTATCCAGTGAAAGGAGAAAGCTTTGTGTTTATCAAAAACATTGTACTTTCTTTCTCATTTAGAATACATGAGTCTAATATAAAAATTGTTTCCACATGATTTGCATGTAAGCTGCTCTTTTCCTCAGGCTTGTGACTTATTTTGCTATCTTTTTATTTCTCATTTAATTCATATCTGAATTTGAGTTTTTAAAACTATTCCCTTTGTGTTTCTTTTGAACATTTTTAAAAACATGAATTAAAATTATAACTCTACACATCAAAGAAATTCGGTATGGTTATTTCTTTCAAGTTAGGGGGTGATTTCTATCATCACCTGATTTTATTTTACTGAATAGTATGTTTTGACAAAGTGGATCTTGCTATGACCAATGAGACCTGACTACAAACTTGAAAGAATGGTCGAATATAATTTAAGGAATAGGTAAGTGCGTAGAGGAAAATGTGCCATGTTTTTATCGCAGAGCACAGTTACTCAGAGAACTTCTAAGTGGCTGGTGTGGCTCACACAGAGGTCTGGCTCTGCATGTGAGTGGCATTGGGTGTTGCCTCCTTGAAAAGATTTGAGGAATCTGAGCCATTTGCTCCAAAGTGCTTTACCAGTCTGCCTGCCTCCAGGCCCATGTATTCCTCCACTGCAAAGCCCTCAGATTTAAGCACCAGAGACCTCCTGAAAATTGGAAACGTGTCAGTGGGAGAGACAATACATTAATACACCCCGGCTGGTGTCGTTAGTTATCAAGTTAACTGGTGAGTCTCCTAAGTGGGCTCAGAGAGAAGGGGACAGAGGCAGAGACCTGAAAAATGATGTTCTGGCCCACCCAGGAGGGCAGCCCAGGGCCCTCTCCGGACAGCCAGCATCAGAGGAGGGAAAAGGAAAGAAGAGGGAACACCTGGGCACCAGGGACTCATATCAGCTTCACAAGGTTACTATGAAGCTGTGGTTTCCCATTGGGCAGAGCCACTTGGAATAAGTAATATTTTCAGTGGAAATTTGTATAAGATTTCCAGTTTCTTACAGAGTTTCTGCAGGTCAAGGACTCTGTTATTTTATTAGCAAGAAATGCCTTCTTTAGGAACTCTGCAACCCCATGGCACCAAGCATGAGTGTGATGCAGGTGACCTGAGTGGGACAGCACTCCCTGGAAGACAGGGCCTGTGAAGTTCTCTCTGGCCGGTGTATGCAGCAGCCCACCCAGAAAATGGCTGGAGTTCCACTCCTAATGGCCACCTGTGCTCTTGACTGCAGCAGGAGAGAGAAATGCAGGGTTACCTCACCGTGACTTGGGACTTGCAAAAGATATCAAGAATGGGGTGGGTCAAGTGTAAAGAAAGTACTGCAGTCGAGGGGCCTCATGGTCATACCCCACGCCCTTTGGATGCGTCTTGGGGTGCGTCTTTCCAGGTCCTGTGACAAGCCCTCGCAGCCTTAGTAAAGTCTGCTGTCAGATGGCTGGTGTTCATGACCCCAGGTAGAGAAGGAGACTGTAGTCTGTTAGCCTCCCCCATCAGATTCCCACAGGATCAACCCATAACCTCAGGGCAAGGCCTTCATACAGAGTCTCACTGGGGCCTTGTCGCTTGGGCACAGACTTTTTCTTACTTTTTCTGCTCAATAAGAGGCATAATATGGGAGGAGGGGGAGAAAAAACTTAGGGTGATGAGGCCATGCATTAATCTCATTCTAGTAATTTAAAGCTCATGTCATGCAGGACAATTAATTAAGTCTCATTGAATCTCATCTCTGAAATGTAGATGATTGCAATAATTGCTTCATAGAGCTGTTTGAGAAGATGAAATAAGGTCAGGAGTGAAAGTGTGACATTTATCAAAATAATGTTTGTGAGTTTCCCAGTGTCACGGACAGCTTCTGATCAGATAGTCAGCTTGGATACCTGCCAGATGCTCTGAAGGAAAAAATTCCAGGGTTCCTCCCAGGTAAACTAAGCTTTTGGGGAGCATTTTCCAACGCATCTTAGATATAACAGGAACCTTAGAAATCATCTTCTCCATCCATCAAACTTTAGGTTTTAAAAGTTGTATTTCTAACTTATTTTTTATCCAAGAAATGTCTGTATATTATATTTTAAATTAAATATTTCTAACAAAAAGCCACAGTTTCCTACCCCACTGCACCCCAAATCACACTCCCTAGAAGATGACATCCTGTGGGTTCAGTTTTATGCATGATCCCGTCTCTACTGTCCCGTCTAGCTCTTCATACTTGCCATCTCCCTGCCCTCTGCCCAGTAGTCTGCTCACTGCTTTTCATTTCTTCATGGGATAACTTTGTAACTTCAAAACATCCACAGTTCCATTTCTAAATTTATTGTTAGGCTATAATTCTGGATGCCACACTTTGAAAGACGACGTCATTAGCACCCTCCCCTCACTTCACCTTCCTGCCACTTCCCCGTTTCTATCATTTGAATTTTTACCTCTACATTGTTAAGGCTGATGATATTGGCTTCCTATTTCACAAGCAGAACTGTCTCCTGCCTTGTTTACGGGTTGTGTATAAAAGTTTCAAATCAGTCAATGGGGCTCCTCTCCTAAGAGTGGTTAAGTGAGTGTGGTTTCCTGTAGAGTCAAGTAGAAGACAGTGATAACCCTGCCTTTCCTGAATAGCGTCTTGTCTTTCCAGGAGTTTCTATTTGCCTTTTTCTTCATTGCAATTTTGCTCTTATCATTTTCCTATTTCATAAAATATTAAAATTATATTAGCTACTCTTCAAAGTCCCTTCCCACCCCTATGACCCTCTTGACTTCTTCTGATCTATGCTGGTTGATCTCTAGATTTGTGTTTATATTCGTTATGCTGGGATTTGTCTTTTTGTTTTTTGAGGCTGAATCCACCGTTTCCTGGGTCCCAAGACTTCTGTTTTCTTGATTGACTTGTTGGAGTGGGTCACATTCTCAAATAATTTCCTATAAACAGGGTTGCCC
>NW_003852508.1:2355816-2358597 GCF_000181295.1 Otolemur garnettii | reverse complement strand
AGATGAGAACTGACCTACACAGGCAGGGTCAGTGGTGGATAATCAGTGCCCAGAGCACTGAACTTGTCCTGTGTGTGATTTAGAGTCCCTTAAAATCATCATGTCACTGTCATTCTGGCCTCCCAATTTCACATAATTCTGTGAAAAAAATACAACATTGGGTGGCAGGAGAGTTTTGCTTGTCAGGAATCCCTCTTGGATTGAGGGCCTGGCCCCTGTGGCCTATATCCCAAAACTCCTGGTGGCGTCTGGGGAACCTCATGAACAGCGTGAGTCTTCTCCGCCCTAGCCTGGCTGGCCATTCTGGCTGCAGTCCTTGGTTTTTATAGGTGTCTTTGAAATTTCTCTCTTTCATGCTGAGCCTTCTCAGCATCTTCTCTTTATTGCCGGTGTACTGACTCGATAATGATGGGTCCAGCTGTGTGCGAGATGTGTCTGCACGGGTGTGAGTTTGTCCACTCTGGCCTTGGGTACCTGGTTGGCTTCTTCATTTGGAGGCTCATGTCCTTTGATTCTGGGGAAAATCCTTCATGATATTCCCTCCATTTCTTTTTCTTTGTTTTCTCTCCCCATCACTCCTGCTGATCCGAGGTGAGGCCCTTAGATTAATTCTCTATACATCTTATCTTTCTCTCTCATTTTCTCACATCTTTTTGCCTTTGCTTTACTACCTGGTGGTGTTTTGTTAGATTCTACTTACTGTCTGTTTGAATTTCAAGATCATAGTTTTCAATAGTTTTTGCTTGTTAGCTATTTGTACTTTGTTGATGTGGTAAATTTTTGCTACTCTCTGGGGATATTTATTAAAAAGTTTTTAAAGGTTAAATTATGTTTCTAAATTATTTCTGTCCCTTCCAGAGTTACATATGCTGCTTATTTATGTTGGTTTCTCTCTTTGGTGTTATCAGTTTTCCTTAAAAGGCTGGTGATTTTTGGCTGTTTCATTATATTTAAGAACTGGACGATAACCTGATCTTGAACTATTGTGGGGGCAGAGGGGGGGAACTGTGGGGCAGAGGTGGTCCTGATGGTGATTATGGGTTCCTCTTTAATGTGATGTGGGAGGTGGGCAGTACTTCCGGGACCCAGAAATGCCTGACTGGAGGTCTTTTCTCTGTGGTCCTTCGTTTCTTTGGAGAAGAATCCTCTTTTTACTTGCATAGAGGGTGTATTGGTTTCCTTGGGTTTTCATAATAAACTATTACAGACTACATGGCTTAAATAACAGAAATTAAATTCCTCACAGTGTGGAGGCTGAAAGTCTGAGAGCATGGTGTCTTAGCCTGCTGGTTCTTCTGAGGCCCCAGCCTGCAGACGGCTGCCTTCTGACTGTGTTCTTTTACAGCCTTTTCTCTGTGCCCAGGACAGCCCTGATGGCTCTCTGAATGTCCTGATTTCTTCTTCCAGGGACACTAGTCAGATCAGATTAGGGTGAAACCTGAAAGTCTCATACTAACTTGTTTACCTCTAAAAAGGCCTTGTCACCAAACACAGTCACATGCCGAGGTGCTGAGGGTGAGGCCTTCAGCATATGAATTTTGAGGGGACAAATTCAGTAACAGTAGAGAGACATCTGTCAGTCTGCAAACAAGAGGGGTTGAAAGTGGGAAATCAACTACTAGGTCTAGAGTCGGGTTTCTCAACTTTGACATTTTGGATTGCATAATTCTTTGCTGTGGGGGCTGTCCCGTCCATGATGTTTGGCAGCTCCACTGGCCTCTGACCACTCCATGTCAGGGGCACCTCCCTAGCTGTGATAATCAAAGATACCTCCAGACATTGACAAATGTCTCCTGACAGTGGGACAAAATCACCCCAAATCAGTCGGTGGTTTTCCCCAGTGCTTTATTATAATCCCCACTCTTTCCGAGGTTCCATATAGCAGGGGCTATTTTTTTTTCTTTGTTACTATAGCCTATGGCTCTTCCACCCTGTTGAATCAGACACCACCCACCCTGTGTCTTCCATTCCCTGGAAATTTACTGATACCCCTACAGTGAGTTCTTATGGTGAAAATGTTTAACTTATTTTTTTCTTTAATATGTTAGGAGGGCCTTAGAAGGCAATGTAGGTTCTGTAGGCATAGATAACAGTGTTCTAGATTTTAGTAAAGGCTCCACCCCTCCCCAAATTATATATGAAAAAAATGAGACTCTGAGAGAAGTAATTTGCATACAGATGAATTTACTAATAGTGAAAAGGGCAGGATTAGAATCCAGTTCAATCAGCCACAGTGCCCCTCCCACTAACTCAACTCTGGCTTTGGCATAACTTATTGGCAATGACAGGGCTGTTCCTTTCAGAGAGATTTCTTCTCTTTAAAGGAAAACAGTCCCAACAATAAGATAGTAAACTCTGGTAACAGTGAAAATTTTTGGAACAAATCCTTTACCCCAAACTTTTTCTTATAAATTTTCTTATAAAAATTTCTTATAAAATTTCTTATAAAAATAAACTTCAATATTAAAAAATATCTCTTGTTTAAAACTGGGAGGGCTGGGAATAGATGGCTACTATGTTCCATCTTCTGTTAAGTGATTGCCAATATGATTTCATTCATACAGTTGTTCAATTTATTTTTTTTAACTATTACCATAAACTCTTTGGATGAACACAGTCCTTGCAGTGGTGCGTGTGTGTGTCGTGTGTGCATGCAGACACTCACAGCCCTGTCTGTGTCTGTGTGTGGTGGGTGTGTGTGACATCTGAGCATTTCTGTGTGGTATGTATTCAGGTTTCAGGTACACTAAGTTTAGGTTAACTCAGAAGGCGTGAACAGAG
>NW_003852508.1:2353883-2355438 GCF_000181295.1 Otolemur garnettii | reverse complement strand
AAAGAAAGACCAGCCTGCCAGGGAAAGAAAACAGCCTGGAGGGAGGACTATAGGGCTCAGCCATTTTTCACATGGGCTAATTGTTTAGTTTCTTCAAATATTAAAAATTCTATGATAGAAGGGACCTTTCCATTTTCTTTCTCACTATCCCCCATAGGGCCCAGGTAGTTTCTGAGGCCTAGGTGAGTGATAACACGTAACTTTCCTACCATCCAATAGTGCTTATGTGGGGATCTCATCCATCAGGGATTCAATGAATAGCCATTGAGTGCCTTCTTTGTACCAAGTATCATTTAATTGTGGGTTACAGCAGTGAACAAAACAGACAGAAATCCTTATCTTTGTGGGGTTTACATTTTGGGGTGGGAGATAACAATGAGTCAGATAATTATGAAAGATAGAATGTGAGTGCTGAGAACAAGCAGAAGGGAGATTTCAAGCATGTGGGAGAAAGTGGGCAAAAGTTTTAGAGACGTTTGGTCAGGGAAGGCCTGGGTGCATATTTGAGTGAAAACCTGAAAGATTTCCCAGGCTGGAGGTGAGAGGCACTTTCTGTTTGGGTGAGTCTGTGTTAGACCCAGTGCATCAACACATCACCCCTACAAAGCAGGTGTTTTTGAAGCAACTTTGTTTACTACTCAGGAGAGGCCACACTCTTGCTTCTGGCTCAGCCAACTCCTTACCCTCTATGCTGGAGTCTATCTCTCCCTCTCCTTTGGATGTCTTCACTTATCGTCACCCTATGGCGGGCTCAGGTTGAAACTTGCTTTAGTGTCTCTCTTCTTTTTTGTTTTTATCTTCTTATTTCTATTTATTTATTATTTTTTTTGAGACAGGGTCTCACTTTGTCACCCTTGGTAGAGTACCATGACATCATAGCTCACAGCAACCTCAAACTCTTGGGTTCAAGTGATTCTCTTGCCTCAATCTCCTGAGTAGCTGGGACTATAGGGGCCCACCACAATGCTCGGCTATTTTTAGAGATGATGGTCTCACTCTTGTTCAGGCTGGTTTCAAACTCCTGAGCTCAGGCAATCCACTCACCTCAGCCTCCCAGAGTGCTAGAATTATAGCTGTGATCCACTATGCCCAGTCTTCTTATCTCTTTTTAAAAATTTCAGATTAGGCATGGCTGACTACAGTAGTTTACACAGCCAGACACCATGCAAAAGCATCTTCCTTTTTAAATGACTGATGATATGCTAAGTTATTTCATAGCATATCATTGTTAAAGGTGAACACAAATGCCGTGAACTAGTACAAAAAGCTTGAAAGAGCTGCCAAGTGCTGTTTAAACCATTGTAGCTGGGGGCCTGGGTGTGGTGGCTCACGCCTGTAATCCTAACATTCTGGGAGGCCAAGGTGGGAAAATTGCTTCATCTCAGGAGTTCAGGACTAGCCTGAGGTAAAGCAAGACCCTGTCTCTAAAAACAGTGGGACGTTGTGGCAGGCGTCTGTAGTCCCAGCTACTTGGAAGGCTGAGGCAAGAGAATCACTTGAGCCCAAGAGGGTAACAAAGTGAGACTATCTCAAAAGAAACCATTGTAGCTGGTTG
>NW_003852508.1:2353436-2353746 GCF_000181295.1 Otolemur garnettii | reverse complement strand
AAAGAAAATAAATAAATAAATAAATAAAAATTTCAGATTAATGTGGTTCACACCAACCTCCTCCTCCTATTTTATCATCTTCTCTCCTATATAGGAAAACTTTTGGAAAAAAAAAACGATTCCTATTGACTGTGTCCACTTCTGCCTCTCAATCCACTGCTAGATGGCTACCCTCCACACCGGCAAAGCTAGACCTGTGAGGGTCACTGTGCCAGTCACAAAGCGCCTTCGTAAACTCTGCCATAGGACCCGGGGGCCCTGGGGTGTGGAGTCTGCCAGCTGTGCTTCTCCTCCACTACTGGGTTCCATG
>NW_003852508.1:2320233-2353074 GCF_000181295.1 Otolemur garnettii | reverse complement strand
GGATTCAGGAGACTCCAGTCTCTCCACTTTGTTCACCTGGCCCAAAGGGAGACAGTTGCTTCTTGCAGTCCCACCCTTGGTGGTTTCTCAGTGTCCCCCTATTCTTTTTCATGTCTCCAACTCCTTTTGGTCCAGTTCTTTATACTAATGTTTTTTTCTGTTGAATACTAGTGTGGTTTCTAGCTTGCTAATTGGACCCTGACTACAATGGGCACCAAGGTTTCCGTGTTGCCAGACTCAATGGATTGATGGTCTCTTACTCCTTTTACCGCAGTACTTTTATGTAGCAGTTTACTCTCTGACGGCTCTCCTCCAGCCGCATGGGGTTATCCTTTCTCAGACCCTTCCCAGGCCCCTGCATGATCCCATCTTCCTCCAGCCACCTCTGAAATCATGGCTTTCTCTAGGCTCCTCCCTGGCCCTCCTCCCCTCTTGTCCTTCTCTGCCTAGGTCAGGGAGGGCCAGGGCTTCCGTGTCTTGGGAGGGTTCCAGTTCTCTAACCCTGCCCAGATGCTGTCCACATTCACATTTACAGCTGTGAATTGGATGTTTCTACCTGAATGTTCTCAGGCTCTTCAGTCTTAATATTTCCCTTTCCATCCCATCTGCTTTCCTCCTCTATTCGGCGGCATCCACCTCATTGCCCAGGACAAAACAATGAGACGCGTTTGGCCGTGTCCCGCTGCTTCTTCTTGCTCTTAACGTTTGTCGAGACTCTGGCTTCTGTCTCCAGCCTTTACCATAGTTCAGATAATGAGAGCTAACGCTTATAAAGCACTCAACTGTGTTCCAGAAGCCATACTAAGGACTTTCCGTACCTCAACTCATTCCATCCCACAGCAGTAACTGTGTGAAGCGGCTCCTGCTATCCTCAAGTCACAGGCACTGAGGCACAGAGAAGTTACGTGACCTACCCAGTCCCACAACTAATAACCCAGAGAGCTGAAATTGGATCTGGGAAGGCTGCTAACCCCTCGGCATGATGGCTTCGCAAACACCACGGGCTGCTCCCAGCTTGCTGAATTGGTTTAAGGATTTCTGACTCGTGTCTCTGGTCTTACCGTCTCCAGCCTGGAGCACATTGGGCACCAGCATCTTCTCAGCATCTTCGTTGTACATGTTGCCATCTAGTCCAGCTAGCTTGGGCGTGTCTTCTAAGGTGCACAGCCTCCCAGGCCATTTCCTTGCGTAAAGCTGCCCCTGACTCTGCCAGCCCCGAGTCCCTGTTCAGGTTCAGGAATAGGCTTCCACTCACCTCTCTGGCCTTACTGCAAGGATTTTCCTCTCTGCACATCTTCACATGCTGCAGTAAACACTCACTGTTCCTGGAACGCCAAGAACTTTTTCTTGGGCTTGCCTCTTCCCACCCGAGGCCTCCCTGGCCTGCCCCCACAGTGGTGACTCCCTCCTCTGTCCCCACAGAGTGCTCCCCACCAGTGTTGCTTCTAACACGTTTTCCTGCAGGGGCAGTGACTACCTCAAGGACAGCAGGAATTTGACCCTTTCCCTTTTGTCTCTAGCATTTAGCGTAGGGTCTGGGACATAGTAGAGGCTCAGGAAATATTTGGGGGATGAGTAAGAACTGTTTTCAGTATCCTCTAGCTAGTTGGAGTTCAGTGGTCAGAGCCTGAATTGGGTCCTTTCTTCAGACACAAGTGAATCAGCTGACACATCCCAGGAACAGTTACAGAAACAGAAGTCACGGGCGTCAGGTTGAATCTGGCAGGGTCACCTTATCTGCCTGGCAGTCCCTAGGATAATATAAGAGAAGTTTAGCAAAACCCTGTGACCTGCGCTTGGCTCTCAAATCCTCCCAAATGGTAGAGAAACAAGAAGCAAGACTCACAGCAAAGGCAGAATGCTAATCAGCTCCCTGTGTCTTGTCTCGAGTTGTAAGAAAAAAGAATCATGCAAATGTTGTATAATTGTTTGTCTTCATTATGTGAGCTTGTTCCTCACCTCATTATGCACAGAATTTTGCAAGTTGCTTTCTGCCATCCTCCCATTTCGAATAGCTGATTTGAGACTTCAGCAAAGGTACATATTAATTAGCAAACCTCCATATAGCAAATATTAACTTAGAACCTGATGTAAAGAGTAAACATCAACTTATAATGTCCCTTATAGAATGAGAGACTGCACATCTTTTTGAGGCCCTGAGATGTGGGGAGGTTGGAATCTGTTCTGCGGATCTGCATAAGCACATTGATTAGTAGATTGTAACTGTCACTCCTGTGAATGGCCACTAAGAATGAACCCAGTGGGATGTTGATGTTTTATACAGAGGAGGTATAAGCATTAAAATTGAAGAGTATAAGCCAGTTAGCAAACAGCAGAATGACTGGGGGTGATGCTTGGGTGAGTTTCCAAGGATGTCCCCCGGGGCCTGCTGGTTCTGTTTTGTCCGCGACATGAGCATAAGCAGTATGACTGGTAGTCACACCTGGTGGTCAGTGTTGAGGAAAGAGAAAGCTGGGAGGGCCTGGTCCTCCAAAATCATGTGATTCTGCCCCAACTTCTGGAGAGCTCAGGGAGGCCTGAGGAAGAGAAGGAGAGGGAGAGAAAGGAGGAGGTCTGCGGGAGTCCCAGCATCAGCAAATGAGCCTCGGCTTCCTTAGCAGACCGTGCGGGGGATAATTCCTCCTTTCTCGCAGGGTTCCAGGGTAGAGGATTAGGGGTAACATTCATAGGGCTTCGGGAAGAAGCATGAACAAGGGAAGCCTTTATTGTACTTTTCCTGGATGAAAAAGGAGGGAGCTACAGTGTCCCCAAGTTCCCAGAGAAAAGGTCTTTCATGATTAGAGCCTGAGAACCTGACCTGCCCCTTTGAGCACCCCCAGAAGATTTCAGATGAAATCCCAGCAATTAGAAATGTAGCTGGCATTTTTGTATTTCATCAAAACCCCCAAGCCTCAGTTTCCTGCCATTACTAGTGTTTATTTCAGCTGGGCCTTGTACTTTGCCCAAAGGCAGTGTTTACTCTTAGAGCAAGCTGATGTGGTTTAGGGGCCCTGTCACTACTTTGAAGAGGTGACTGACACTGGAGCGGACGTGAAGGCCCTCCTACTGCCACTGCCTTTGGTGCTCCCAGCCCCCTTACCCTGCTACCCTTGCTGTGCAGGGGGGACTGTCCTGTATAGGCAGCAATGGGTGCCCAGTGGCCCCATTCTCCGGGAGCCGGGCCTGGAATAGACCCAGAAAGGGGAGCAGGAGGAACCGATAATGCTGTGAGAGAAATCCAAATCGTACAGCCTTTGGTCAAGAGCCCTCTCTTTCCTCTGCTGTGAAAAGTTCAAGGACCCAGGATGATGGCTTCTGCAAGAGCCAAATCAATATATTTGTGCCTTTTCTAAACTCAGACCAGTGGTGTGACATACTGTTTGTAAGTACATGACGGGTATAAACTTCAAGAAGCCAAGGGAAGGCTGAGAGCTGCAAAAGAAACGCTATGTCAGAGTCCCTCCTGGTAGAACAGAATGAACATGATGTCATCAAGGAAATTAAATCCGGATGAGGCCTGCTAGTGTGGGGCTGCCCTCCTGGGAAGGCGTGAAGGCGCTGTCCCCACACCTCCATCCACCCGCAGAAAGGCAGAAGCCTCCAGGGATTGATTTAGGGATACGGGCAAGATGAGTAAAGGAGAGTTTTAAAATTAATGACGAATTAATGTTTTCTATTACTTGATATTAGAGCAGAGACTAAGAATGGAATGGGAGTAAGGTTGTCTAGTATTGATTAAATTATGGATTAAAAAAAAAGAATTCCCAGCCAGCTCACTGTGAGTGGCCATCCATGTTAAATTTGGAGGATCTGAGTGGGCCATAGAAGCCTGTGGGACAATGAAGGTTCTCACCAGGAAGTGACAAACTTACTAACCCTGGAATGGAAAAGGTATTCACATATTCTTGCATTTTATTTTTAATTAACAATGCATTACCAATTATCACTTAAATACTAAGCATTGTAAAGTATTATTTTCAACTTCTCCTTAAGATGCAATATTCCCCTCCGAGTGCACCTGATTTAGTTAAGTGAATAAATGATTAGGCTGAGAATAAAGGTTTCAAGCTGGTAATACCCATAAGTGAGTAGACATACAGTAAGCTACATTCCGCACAGAATGCTAGACTTACTAAGCAGAGATATGTCAGCCAAATGGATAATTCCCGAGTAAAATGACAGTATTCTCAAGTTAAAAACCATAACTTTGCTTGAATAGACTTGGAGGAACCTGAAATGCATATCGTGCAAGTGAAAGAAGCCAGTTAGAAAAGGCTCCATGCAGTGTGATTCTTACTATGTCATTCAGGAAAAAAGAAAAACCATAGGGATGATAAAAGGGTTAATAGTCAGGGGTTGGGGGAAGACAGGGATGAACTGGTGGAGCTCAGGGCATTTTTAGGGCAGTGAAATTATCTTGTATGATATTGCAGTGGAGGGTACATATTGTTATACATTTGTCAAAACTCAGACTGTACGATAGCAAGAGTGAACCCTAATGTAAACTATGGAATCTAGTTAATAATAGTGCACCAGTATTGGTTTATTAATCATAACAGATGTCCCACACTAATGCAAGATGTCCCTTATAAGGAGATACTAAAGGGAAGGGTATTTTTGTATTTCATCAAAACCCCCAAGGAGGGGGAGAAAGAGTCTGTGGGAACTCTATACTTTCTCCTCCTTTTTTCTATAACTGATTTTTAAAAGTAAAGTGTATTAAGAAAAAGATATTTTTTTCCAATTAGCTGGGTATCTGAAAAGCCTCTGGTACTGAAAGCACATATAGAAAGAATAACATGAGTCTGTCAGGCTAGGGCAGACCCACACAGCTGGTCTGGGCCCACCTTCACCCCCTGTCTCCCATTCTTACTGTTTTGTTAGTTTAGCTCCCATCCTAAAGATGCCTATCTTGAGTAGTTTGGGTGCACTGATTTAGGAGATTAAGTTTTGATTGAAATATTGATTGGGGTCATAAGTGATACTGATTATTATTTTCTATAGGTCATGGGCTCTGCTGATTATGAAGATAAAGGTTAACATGGTCCTGGAACTCAAATGTATAAAACTGTAGTTTTGGAATTGGAAGAGCAGAACAGTCTTGGAGAGGCCACTCTCAGTGCTCTCCAGAATCCCGGCTTTCTGACAAAGTCTGGTGGACCTATCCCCATCTCTGCATATTGGCTGACAGTGACAGGCGGCCAGACCCTCTTCATCTGATAACAATACTAGAAGAAGAAAAACTTAGTGGCTACATTGATCTTATTCTGATTTTATTTCACAAATAAACCCTTTTTATGCCTAATAAGTACCAGGCACAGAATGCTAGACTTTGCAGACCTGAGATTGGATAAAATTTCTACCTTCGACGGGAACCACAGCCACATCCTTACCTCGAGAGCAACAGTGACAGATGTTTATTGAATGCTTATTATACACCAGGTCCTGAATCTGTTACCTCCTTTAATCCTACAGCCCTAAGAGAAGAAATGAGGAGACTGGCACTTTATATTGGCTGGACAAATAAGGAAATAAATTTGGAAAATTTTAATAATTTGTCCAAGGTCACTCACCTAGAGGGAAGTCAAGTCAGAACTGTCCACTGAGGGAGTCCGACAACTGCCACACTCAGAAGTCCAGTGTGTCCCACAGAAAAGTGTCACGAGGCTGCTTTGAAGGGTTTTACCTCTAGGGAAATCTTTAGGTAAAGGTATTAGAACAAATTCTATTATAAACAAGAATCAGATATGCTGTTTGTCAGTCAATTTGGGCTTCTGCTACAATTAAATACTATAGATGAAGTGGCTTAAACAACAAACATTTATTTCTCAGATTCTGGAGGCTGAGAAGTCCAAGATCAAGGTGCCAGTGGGCCCAGTGTTTGGTGAAGATGCTCTTTGTGGCTTGTAGATGGCTGTCTTCTCACTATCTCCTCACATGACAGAGACAGAGAGACAGAGAGAGAGAGAGAGTGCCTCTCATGTCCTTCTTACAAGGGCTAATCCCATTCATGGGGTCTCTACCTCCGTAACTTACTTACCTCCCAAAGGCCCCACCCCCAAATTCCCTCACAGTGAAGATTAGGTTTCGACATATAAAGGGAAACACGAACATTTAGTCCATAGCACCATTCTACTTCAAAAAGCAGAATAATACTTCTTACAGAAGAAATCTATCTGGTTACATAATCATAGTTCACCATTCAAATAAAGAAAAATTCCATTATTGCAATTATTGTTGTTTCTGGGAAGATAAAAGTACATTAGCACATGGCAGAACTTTATAGCTATTAAGAATTAAAGTACAAAGAAAACAAGGTGGAAAATGAGGTGAGGCTCGAATACCTATCTATATTTAACTTTGTATGAATAGGAGCATTAAACATCACTGCTGCTTAAGGCTGTTAAGTCTTTTTCTATTATCCTGAGAATCTTGCTGCTCAGATCACTCCTCAAATTTATGCTGTAGCTGATCAGACAGAACCTTTCTTTTCCAGGCGTAGGTTTCCCATAAACACCCTTCAAGGATTCATTGGTTTTCAGTTATGAGACCAACTTAAATGGATGTAGCCTTTCTCCTAAGAGGACACACACAGTCAATCTCCAATTACCAATACTTACCATGTGTAAACAATGTTTTAGGAGTCACGGACTGAAAGAGGCAGGAGGTAAGATCACAATAGAGCTGGGGACAGGCAAACAAGCACACACATGGAAAAAACAGCTGTAGCTGTCATCATGCAAGTTAACATCACGCTTTCCACAGTTGGATGAAAGAAGCCTTGGAGACGAAAAGATCTTGTTCCAAGGTTCCCTCAAGGCCTGAACCCCATAAACAGTAGCAACATCTTTGACACCCACAGCTCCCGAACGTTGACTCCCCAAGTTCCTATCCACCCCTGCAGCTCTCACTACTTATTGCCTCTTGAATACCTGAATTCTCTTTATGAAAAACTCAACTTGACCTGTGGCAGTGAGTTTTGTCCAGGATGCGTGGGTCATTTCACAAGCATAGACAATCCTCCTTTGTGAGGCAGGCCCGTAGATTTCCTCTGGGCTAAATTTCTGCAGAGGCCAACTCTTTCCCCTAACCAGGAAGTGTGTACCCATCGCGACCATTTTGTGGGGTGTGAGAAGGGGCTCAGCAGCAGCTGACAGTCAGCAGACTCTTCCCCAGGGCAGGTAATCCTCAGATGCACTGACGCTGGGTGGCTCTCCTTACCCAGAGACCTTTGTTTCAAAGGCCTAAGATGCCATTTCTTATTTTCCCCCAGGTGTGGCACAAAATAACCAGTATCTTTAATCAGGGACTTAAATATCAGATGGCAAAGAAGGAAGTCTGGCTGGACTCCCCACCAAATGCTTTGGACTTAATTGTATTTTCCAACTAGTCCCATGATAAACATGCTCTATGGTCAAATAAGTTTGGGAAATGCTGCACACTGAGAGATCTGCACTGCCAAATAAAAATGTTAAAGTACTAAAATAATTTTTAGTAAAAAAATGAGTTTAACATCTCTGCCCATCCTTTGTAATGCCAGCATCATTGCCAGGAGGGTTCCTAGGGAAGTCTTTCTTCAGAGTCAAGGAACTGCTCATGAATATAAATACCTCTTCAAGGTGCTTGGTTGATGGATTTCTTTCTTAGGAGCAACTATTGTAAGATGATTAGTTTTTGCAAATTGCTCTTCAAGACAGAAAGTTCACGCACATCCTCTCACTGCCCTCCATCCATTACCTAGAGCTTAAAACAGAACATTCGATGTATTATGATGTAAATAGAAAGGGCAGTGATGTCTGTCAAGACCTGGGCTTGTCAATGAAGCAGAAACGTGCCCCTCTTCTGATGCTCAGAGTCATCTCCCTAGGGGCAGGTATTTCTTAACTTGTGGGAAAATAGAGGGACAGGTACAAAGTCCTTGCCATTTTCTGAGGATGGTAATGAGGCACTCAGTGTACCCAGTGATAACTCCTGGATGCTGAGAGAATGACTGATGGGGAGCTGTCCCCACTCAAACCTGGCCAGCCATGTGGCTGCCCATAGCAGAGTCCTGGGCTTACGGGCCCCATCATTGCTGTCTGCAGCTTCTGTTGTCCCTGGTCATGGGAGGCTCATTCCAAAGAGGTCCAGCGCTCATGACCTGAAACGACAACTCATTTTTCTCTCTCCTTGCCCTTCCAGTCAATGCCCCATGTTGCATTCAGAGGGATCTTTCCAAAACGAGTATGTGTTTACCTCCCCTTCCTCTGAGACTCCACTAAAATGATAGTGCAATTCCCAAATGATGAATAAAACATGATAAGGAACATAAGAGGGTTTAGCAAACTTCTGAAATCAGAAAAGATGAAGTGGTGTCTGAGGAAGCAAGACAGAGGCAGCGTGAGAGCAGAGAAGATGGAGGGGTGCGGAGGGAGAGACAGGGTCACGGCTGCAGAGGGCGGTAGCTGAGGACCGAGCTCACACGCAGGACCCAGGAGGGGCTCAGGGCTTGGAAACTCTAATCATTGCCAAAAGTAGGGATGAGAAAAGAGTCAAAAATAGAAGGAATACTTGAAAGTCTATATATGAAAGGGTTAACACCTCTACCAACTGTTGGGGAGTCTAGTGCAGCCACGCATAAATCCTTTCCCCTCCATCTCTCCTCCCTCCTAGGACAAAACAAAAAAGATCTGGTTAGCTTCCATCCCCAGAAGTTGTGCCAAAGGGTCCTAACCTTCTGGGCAAGCTGTGGAATTCGCCACCCCCTATAGCCCCATATGAAAGCGGTCTCTAACTGTCCCCTACCCCCTGCACATGCCACTTTTCCACTGCCCAGGTGGGTTACCCTCCCCTTTCAATAAACCTGGCCGGAGCATCTCCTCTGGGTCTTGACTCTCGCCGCCACTGCCTACACCTTTCACCAACTTTTCTTATACACTGTGGAGAATGACAGGCATTCAAATGCCTACCTGTTAGGCAAAAATAAATTACACACAAATAAACAAACATTTGGCTGGGTACAGTGGCTATAATCCTAGCACTCTGGGAGGCCAGGGCATGAGGATCCTTTGAGATCAGGCCTTCCAGACCAGCCTAAGTAAGACTGAGAACCTGTCTCCACTAAAAAAAAAAAATAAAATAAGTAGCCGGGCATTGTAGTGCCTCCTATAGTCACAGCCTTTCCCAGAAGGCCAAGGCAGATCCTTGAACCCAGGAGTTTGCGGTTGCTGTAAGCTAAGCTGACACTACCCTGGGGCAACAGAGTGAGAGTCTGTCTCAAAAACAAACAAACAAACAAACATTTGCAAAATATGTTCTTCTTGGCTGAATTTTGTCCCCCCATGTAGATAAATACCCACATTAAAGTCCTAACTGCCGCATATCTCAAAATATGACTGTATTTGGAAATAGGGCCTTTAAAGAGATAATCAAGGTAAAATTTAATCATATGGGTGGGCCCTAATCCAATATGACTAGTGTCCTTACAAGAGGAGGAGACTGAAACTCAGCCCTGCACAGAGGACAGACCATGTGAAAGCCCAGGGAGAAGACGGCCTCTTCAAGCCAAGTGGGGAGGCCTCACAAGCCTGTTGACACCTTGTTCTTGGACTTCTAGCCTTCTGAGAAAATACGAAGAAAATACATCTCCGTTGTTTAAGCCATCCAGGGTGGGGTACTATGTTATGGTAGCCCTAGAAAACTAATGCAAATATTTGTCTAAAATGGAATTAAACAGCTACAGAAGAAAAAATTCTCTATAATAAGACATTTATGGGTATCCCCAGAGTAATGACTAATTCCCTGGCCACCCTAAAGGCAGGCTGCTTGGTGACAAGCTCCTTGTCCACCACATAGTTTCTGATCAGCTTTGTAATGACTACTTATTTTTATTAATACATTTTTTTCTTTTATTTTTTAATTTCAGAGCTGCTTGGTGACAAGCTCCTTGTCCACCACATAGTTTCTGATCAGCTTTGTATTGACTACTTTTTTTTTATTAATACATTTTTTTCTTTTATTTTTTACCTTCAGATTAGTATGAGGGTACAAATGCTTAGGTTACATTGTTTGGGTTTATAAGGTAAAGTTCAAGTTGTAGTTGAGATGACTACTTCTTAACTGAGAGAGTACAACTATTTGAGAGTACATGTGGTGAGAATAATATGGAATCTGTCAGGGGAGGGCCAACATGACACAGCTGGTCTGGTCAGTTTGGGTTCTAAATGACCTTTACCTCCTATCTCCCGTTCTCATTGTATTGTAAGTTTAGCTTCCATGCTAAAGATGTCTATTTTGAAGACATCTTCAGGAGGATTGATTTAGGAGATTAACTTTTGAATTAAAATGTTATTTTGGGTCATAGGTTATGCTAATTATTGTTGTTTAAGATAAAAATTAACACAGTTTTTGCCCTGAAATTTCATATATAAAACTATGATTTTGGAAATGGAAAAACAGAAGTCTCGGAGAGGCCACTTTCACTGTTCTCCAGAACCCCGGCCTTCTGACAAAGTTTGGTTGACCTATACTTGTTTCTGCATATTGGCTGACAGAGACAGACCCTCTTCATCCAGTGACACATTTATACACAGGGTCACCATGAGAGATTTAAGGAAACTCTCCTGCACAAAATTGAGAAACTAAGGTAAATAACTTTTTAAAAATGATCATAGATGGAATAGATAGTTCAGGGAAACATTGATGAAAAAGAAGTCATACTCTTTTACTCTGTAAAATTACTTAAAGATGTTTTTTCTGAGCCAAATTTAAGGACCAAGAAGTTGTGGACTTGCTGTGGTGGGGTTACAGTTTGGTTTTGTACATTCCAGGAAGACCGGAATTACAGGTAAAGTCATGAATCGATACATAGAGGGCATACATTGGTTTCGCCCCATAAAGGCAGGACATCTTGAAGCCCACACCTTATAGGTGGGTTTAGGAGTCTTTGACTGACAATTAGTTGAAAGAGTTAGGCTTTTTTTTAAAAGACTAGGAGTCAGCAAAAAGGAAGGCTTGAGTCAAGATAAGGGTCTATTAGAGAAAAGCCACCAGACTCATACCCTAACTCAAGTGATTTGCTATGTATATTGATGACCTGCAGGCTGTCTTGCATAACCTTAGGCCTGTTCTGAGTTACAACTTGATGTCTCTAAGAAGCGCTGAGGGACATAATAGGCAGGTCTGACCTCCCTTCTCACTGCTGACAATGAAGTATTAAGGTATCCCCTTGGGGAGGGAGAGGGTGTCGATTCCATCAGCTGCTGGGGCTGGGGAGGCTTAAGATTTTATTTTAGGGCAGCGCCTGTTGCTCAGTGAGTAGGATGTCGGCCCTATATACCAAAGGTGGTGGGTTCTAACCTGGCCCCAGCCAAACTACAACAACAAAAGAAAAAATAGCCAGGTGGCAGGCACCTATAGTCCCAGCTACTTGGGAGGCTGAGGCAAGGGAATTGCCTAAGCCAAGAGTTGGAGGTTGCTGTGAGCTGTGATGCCACTGCACTCTACCGAGGGTGACGAAGTGAGACTGTCTCTAAAAAAAAAAAAAAAAATTTATTTTAGTTCACAGAAAGAAAGAAAATTTGCAAAACTTACAGTTTAATACTCCTAAAGAAATTTGGGAGAACATGATACCATAAAACAATAATGGGAATTATAAAAAAGAAATGGAGAAAGAATAAAAATCCTGGAAGTTGACTATAGATTGTAAAACAAAAGGATCTGAAGAGCTGGAAGATATTTAAGAGCCCTCCCTCCACCTAAGAAAGTGGAACCCAAAACAAAAAGTCCTAACAGGAGAGGAAGCGATAAACACAGAGGGTCAGCAGAGGAGGAACATCTCACAACAGAAGTCCCACGAAGGAAGAAGAGAAAAAAATGAAAGAAATTATCACGAAAATCATGTAAGAGATTTTTTTCTACACTTGAAGAGTGAGAGTCTTCAAGGAAAAATGAGTAAAGAAAAAAAAGACCTATGAACCATTATAAAATTTCAGAACATCAACAACAAAGAAACTAAAACTTTCGAGACAAAATTAAAAAAAAAGGTTCTATAAAAAATGAGAATCTGGGCTCCATCGCTGGGCTCAGCGACTAGGGCACCAGCCACATACACCAGAGCTGGGTTTGAATCCAGCCCAGGCCTGCCAAACAACAATGACAACTACAACCAAAAATAGCTGGGCGTTGTGGTGGGTGCCTGTAGTCCCAGCTACTTGGGAGGCTGAGGCAAGAGAATCACTTGGGCCCAAAATTTTGAGGTTGCTATGAGCAGTGATGCCAGAGCACTCTAGTGAGGGTGACATAGTGAGACTCTGTCTCAACAAAAAAAAAAAAAGAGAGAATTAGAATGACACTGGATTTCTTATCAGCAGCCCTGGATAACACAATACAAAGCATCAATATTTAAAATTCTGCTTAAAGTATTTATTTACTTAAGGATAATTATGTTTAACCTGAAATTGTGTACCTTGCTAAAGTATCACTCAAATATTTGGGTAAAATAAAGCCATTTCCAGAAAGAAGAATGAAAGAAGTCAGAAAATGTACCTACCATATATCCTTAATTAGAAAGTTATCTAGTCTTTAGCAAAATAAAATGCAGAAATCAAGAAGGAATAAATTATGTGATTCTGGACCATGAATTTAGTCCAGGAAAGCAGAAATTAGAAGTCCCAGAAAGATGATTGTGCATCAGACTTAGAAAATAGTCTGAAAACAGCATGTTAGAGTACTTAAGGAAAGAGGTCTTAAAAAGACGCAGAAGACTTAATAGATTACTTATCATGATTGATAATCTAGAAAAAGGGGCAGGGAATTAAGACAAAATTCTAGATAAGAACAACACTGAGAATACAAAATGGCAATTGGTAATTGCAGAAAAAGAAAAATAATAAAGGAAATACAACCAGGGTCTATGATGTTATTCTGCAATGAACAACTTACATAATCAAAATTAAAAATTATTTTGATTTCCAGCTTTGAGAAACAATTTATAGACAAACCACAGAAGACTTAACTACAATTATAAAAAACAACACAATCTAGTCTAAAAGCAAAGGTGCATATGGAAGAAACTGGGAGCTCAAGGTGCATGAGGGTATATGAAAAGCTGAAAGGATATTAATATTTTCATCTCACAATCTGGAAGTTAAGAGATATTGTTTACATTTAAAGACTCAGGAAATACTTCTGTAATTAAGTAGTATTACTTAAAGGTGCAAGGGTAAGATGTATAAGAATACAAAGCAGATTTTTAGGGGTGAGGAATGAGGAATGAATAGAAAGTTTGGCATATCTCCTTGACAGAGTAACATACAATCTCACTCTGTCCTCCTGGGTAGAGCACCATGGAGTCATAGCTCACAGCAACCTCAAACTCTTAGGCTTAAGTATTATTCCTCTTGCCTCAGCCTCCCAAGTAGCCTGGACTACAGGCATCCGCCACCACACCCGGCCATTTTTTCTATTTTTAGTAGAGACGGGGTCTTGCTCTTGTTTAGGTTAGTCTGAAACTCCTGAGCTCAAGGGATCCTCCTGTCTCAGTCTCCCAGAGTACCAGGTTTACACACGGGAGCCACTGTGCCAGGCCAAAAAGATGCCATTTAAATATAGAAAAATGTTTGAGATATAATTTTTAGTGGAACAAAGTAGATTATAAAATTTTAGTCACAAATGTTATTTATTATTTCAGGATGATAAACTTATGGGGAATTTTTCTATACTTCATTCATTCAACAGATTTTCTATATTTCATTAGTTTAAGAGCTGACTGGGTGTCTACCATACTGTGGGCAAAAGAATAGATATGGCAACTTACGAAGACAAGACCCGACCACACAGTTAGCAGCCCAACAAGGGGGTACATATTGTACTAGAAATTGTAACAAAATGTGAGTTTTATGATGAAGAATATTCACGATGTTAGGAAAATAAAAAGCATAGTTCCTAAAACTCATCTAGGAATCAGGGGAATCTGGGAATGTTTTCTTTGACAAATTACTTTGTAATTAATTGATTAATTCATATAAATGAGAAATAAAAATTGTATGTTACTTATGGTGTACAACATGTTTTGATGCCTATGTACAATGTGGAATGGCTAACTGAAGCTAATTAACATATCCATTACCTAGCATACCATTTCTTTGTGGTAACAAAGAAATTTACTCTTTTTTTTAAGACAGAGTCTTACTATGTCACCCTGGGTAGAGTGCCATGGGGTCACAGCTCACAGCAACCTCAAGGTCTTGGGCTTACGTAATTCTTTTGCCTCAGCCTCTCACGTAGCTGGGACTACAGGCGCCCACCACAACACCTGGCTATTTTTTGGTTGCAGTTGTCATTGTTGTTTGGCAGGTCCAGGCTGGATTCGAACCCGCCAGCTTCTGTGTATGTGGCTGGCACCCTACCCACTGAGCTACAGGCACTGAGCCAAAATTTATACTCTTAATTAATTACTTTTAAGTTTTAATATAGGAGTTATTTTTTTTTTTTGTAGGAGACATTCACTCCTAAGTAAAACTGTTATTTTAGTATATAAAGACTATGAGCTTGGGAAAAATACTCAAGGGAAACAACAAAAAAAATGACTGTGATTATCTTTAGTTTCTGGTAATCTGAGTAGTTTTATGTTTTTCTTTCTACTTTTCTAATTTTTCTAAGTTTTCTACAGTGAGAGTGTTTGGCTTTGTTAATGAGGAAAGACTAGAGAGTTACTGTTACAATTAACAGTGAGATATTTTGCTGTTTGAGAGTCTGTCCTTAACCCACCTGTGGAAGCAGAAGGCACAGGTCTATCTGTCTATCTAAAGAACAGTTGCAAACAATTCCCAAAACACATGTCCACCCTAGGCATTTTTGACGGCTGTCATTAGAGATGGTACATTCATTTCAACAAACGTTTTAGTCAGCCAACCTGGGGACTATTTGTTTGCCATGAGCTTTGCTAATAGAAATGATGGTACAAGAAGATAGATGCAGGTGACAGAAATATGCCCAGTAGTTCTTTATTATTTCTGGTATTTCTTTATTCATTAGACTGTTATGCCATGTCTACTTAAATTATCTATACCCTACATTGTGTTGTTATTAAAAAATATGATTTCAGACATGAATTATCCCTGTTTTTGTGCCCCTGTTTCTTTTTTTCCCCCCTCAGATTAATATGAGGGTACAAACCATTAGGTTATAGAGTTTACACATGTAAGGTTAAAGTCCAAGTTGTAGCCATGTCCTTCACCTAGGGAATGTGCCATATATCCAGGGAATGTGCCATATATCCATGCATTGAACCTGTTGGGTGGGGACCAAGTGAATCCCCTTCCCCCTTCTCCAATTTATTTGAGTTTTTCTCTCTTGTGGGTCTATGATTATTAATATCCTAGTTTCAAATTGGCATTGAGCACTTGTGATGCTTGTTTTTCCATTCTTGTGATACTTAGGAGAATGTTCTCCAAATCCACCCAGGTTGTTACAAATGATTTAAAAAATCCCATTTTTGGCTCGGTGACTGTGGCTCAAGTGGCCACATACACCTAAGGTGGTGGGTTCGACTCCAGCCCGGGCCCACCAAAACAACAATGATGGCTGCAACCAAAAAATAGCCGGGTGTTGGGGCAGGTGCCTGTGGTCCCAGCTACTTGGGAGGCTGAGGCAGGAGACTCGCTTGAGCCTAGGAGTTGGAAGTTGCTGTGAGCTGTGATGCCACAGTACTCTACCCAGGGGGACAGCTTGAGGCTCCTGTCTCAAAAAAAAAAAAAATCCCATTTTTATGGTTAAATAGTACTGCATGATACACATATACCAGAGTTTATTAGTCTCTTCATGTGTTAATGGGCACTTGGGTGCCCATCTCTTGGGTTTCTACATCTCTGCAGTTGTGAACTGAGCTGCTATGAATATTTGGGTGCAAAGTTTCTTGTGGCAGAATGTCTTTTTTTCATTTGGGTAAATGCCTAGTGGTGGGATTTGGGGGTCAAACGGTAGGTCTGCTTTTAACTCTTTGAGGAGTCTTCATACTTCTTTCCATAGAGGCTGTACTAGTTTGCAGTCCCACCCACAGTGCGTGAGTCTTCCCTTCTCTCCACACCCACACCAGCAACTGTTGCTTGGGGACCTCGTGATATGGTGTGCCCATGTCTCTTGGATTATGTTTCTAAGTTCTAAAAGTGTTGAATTTGGTTCTCTAATGACTTTGTTCAAGTAGTTACTCCCACATGTAAGATCAGATCTGTCAGTGGTGACTTTTATGGACCGGGTATTCAGTTTACTAACTGTACATATAAGTTCTTTGCAGTAGGTTATTTCTCTAATCACAGTTTATATCATAATTTCAAGAACCTCTCTTACCTTCTATACTTTACCAAAAGATTATTTTTTTCAAAAGTCAGCTAAGGCAGAATAATCAAGTTAATGCATTTTAAGTTGGTAATACATTTAAAACTCATGTAATAATCACAAGATTCAACTGAAAGGTAAATTGCTGCGTGTGCACACAGAGACTTAAAACCAGGTGTCAGGGACATCAGCATGCAGAGAGAATCTCTGTGTTCTCATGCCTTAGGAGATTTACCAGTATAAGGAAAGTCTAAGAAAAGGCACACCAAGATTGGTGTGTGAATATGTTGCTTTATCGAAATTCATTTTCTCACCTCAATTTGTTCATGTGCTGGAAAAGAAAGTTCAAAGGGTATGCTACATTATTCAAGTCATATGGACTGGTAATCAAAAGAACTGAGTTCTAATTCTGACTTCACCACTAACTAGCTGGGGGTGACTAGGTACGTCACTTAACTTCTCTGTTCCTTATTTAAACCAAGTGATTGTTTCAAGTCATTTCTAATGTGAGCATTAGATGATTTACTAATTTCTGGTAAATTGTGGTGAGAAGGGGTTGCCCTGAGCAGCCCTTTTTCCTCTGGCATTAAGGAGCCACTTTGGCCCCCCCAGTGACCTACTCCAGGAGAACCTCACAGCAAGGACTCAACAGTGATGAGGAGCTGCACTCACTTAACACCCTTAGAAGGCCCAGCGGTGGAGATCTGAAAGGGGATTTGGTTAGTCAGAGCCCAAAGCTTGTGTGTCTCCTCTGGAAAAACCTTCTAGAGCTCCCCAGCTAACCTCAAGGTCATATCTCTGTCCTGGTTCCTCTTCTGTGTCCATTTATTGCAAATTTCTACTTCCAAGTCAACTTTTCACCTCCAGATTGACATCCAAGCTGAAATCTGCTAACAGAGACGGAGAAAGGGTCATAAAGGAAAGTAAAGTAAAATATTGATTTTAAGTTGTATTTCAACTTTAAAAAAAAAGCCTACAACAATAAAAACGAAAGCTCCATATGCTACCCTACCACTGTAGACACAGCTTTCCTTCAGAAGCTCAACCATTTTTCATAATCATGATCTCCTATTAAGAACTCATATCCTTCCCAGTAGGCGCGTTTCTTTTCCTGTTCTCTATGTCAGAAGTACATAACATACTGCAGTGATCCAGCTACGGGCTGGCTTCTCTGGAAACTGTCAGCATTCTCTCTCTGCTTTCCTTTTGTTTCTAAGAGCAGTTGTGGATTGGTAGCGACCCAAAATAGGAATTGAAATATGCATGGTATCATTTGTCATTTTAGCTACAAAAGAAGCAGAGGTAACCAGAAATAAGGAATGGGAAATTTCTGATAAACAACTCTGATGGTTCTCTAGAAGCCGAATCGAATCACAGATACCAGAGTTTGGAAATGAATTTTGAATTGCAGAATTAGAGGTAACTGCCTCCCACCTATGTGATAGTGTCAAATCAACTCAAAATTTGGGTGTGGTTTTATAGGCTTAGCCTTTCATTCTGTGAGAGTCCCTGAGAGTATTTATTTATTTATCAGGCTCACCTAGAGCACATCTGAATTTGGGAATAGAAATGATAAAAATAGCAAGATAAGTGCCCCTGATGTGAATACCATCATGGATGCTAGTAGTATTTGGGGGTGAAATGAATGAGATTACCCTTTTACAGACTCAACATTCATCAACAAAAATGTGCAACTGAATGAATTCAGCCCTGTTATCAAGCAGCGTAAGCCTGTTCCAACATAAACATAGAATAGGAAGTTAGAATGAATGCCTCTCTCCCTGGGTTTGCACCGAGTAGGCTAAGTAAAGATTGTTTAACTCAGGCACATCTCACTGTCCCTCTCTCTTTAATTTGGGAACAGAAAAGTCCACAGTTAATTTCAAATTCTGAGGGGAGAAACAAAGGAGGGACAGTGAGATTCTGAGAGACCCTGACATCTTTGCTGTGCTCCTAACCTGGATTTGTGTGCCCCTTTATCTTGGGGGTAGTAGCTCTCGTCATCATTTGAAAAACTTGAGCTGCTTTGTAAGAGACTTAATTGGTCCTGCCTCTGTGGACTCAAAATTCCTTTATCTGCTCTCAGGAGGAAAAAGCAGATAAGTTTAAAAGGTGGATGCTCCTGCCCTCCCATCTCCTGATTCTTCATTCTTCTCCAGGCAGAAAGATGGTGGGACTCTTTGCCTTGAGGAAGGGGGTATTTTCAGACACCCAGGGATTGTCAGAGACAACTTGTCAGAGATGTTAGAAGGGACAGGAGATCCACTCCCTCCACCTGGCTGCTGCTCTCCTGGCAGGACTGCATTGGGAGGCCTCCCTCCCTTCTCCTTTCCCCTTGCTCCTGCCGTTTGCTGTCTTTTTTCCAACCCCTCTTTTGGCCTTTCATAGTAAGAGGTCAGTATGTTTTCACACTTGGGAAATTTCATTCAAGAATTTTTGTCAATGGACAAGTCATAAGAAGCCCTTCCATTTTAGGGCTCGTTGACGTCACCAAAAAGGCGATAAATATCTGTTGATATAATTGGATGTGAGATTCAGTGTTGAGATAGCAAAACTCTGCCCCTCGCTCTTTGGCAGGGCCCTATGATTTATGCAGGAGCAGAGGCAGCACGCAATCGAGCTGTCAAGAGAGCGTCAGCTTATTAGGCAAATGCTGCGTGCTTTCTGAAGAGGGTCGACGCTATAAAATCCCACTCCAGGCTCTGGTGTGGAAAAACTCCGAGCCCAAGTCTCTTGAGAGACTGAAGGGAGAGAGGAGAGAGAGAGAAAAAAAGAGACGGGGAACAGGAAGGAGAAGGAAAGAAAAGCTCCAGAGAAAGCCCCAGAGACTTCTCTGCAGAGAGGCGCAGCCCCGGCTCACCTGCGCAGCGCCTGGGAAGGTAGGAGCACCTGACGGACGGCGCCGCCAACTTGTGGTGCGCGCGGTGGGCTGGTGCCCGGGGCAGGCGTGTGTGTGCGTGTGTGTTCGCTGACTGTGCCTTAAGATTCCAATAGTAGCTGGGATGTAGCAAAAGCAAACTTAGACGGCTGCTTATAGTTAGTTACCCGATCCCCAAGCTGCTCCTGGCTGGTTGTATAAAGGACGTCCCCTGCCCTGATCTATCCTGACCCCCAGAGAAGGAAGCAAGGGTAGGGAGGGAGGGAGGGGAGCCGGAGGCAGTTCTCGATTTGGTAGAAAATGTTTAAATATCCGGAAGGGAGTTGGTCATCGCCAGCGACATCTTACATTTGGAGCTCTTGGCTAGGCTCGGGGGGATCAGTTCTGGGGATACTTAAGAAGAGGACGCAGGGACCGTCCCTTCGGGGTCGCCAAAGAAGGGCCACTCTCTGCCTGGCGAGGGCGTGAGCTTTGGTGCCTAGCGCTGCAGCCGTCCCTTTTCCCGCTCCCTAGGCGCTTCAGCACCGCGGACAGCGCCCACCCGAACCCGCGAGGCCAGAGCCTGGCATGTCTGTGGGTGTCCTGTAGGTAAACCCCGAAAGCACCTCCCAGTGGAGCTGAACTCTGACCAACTCTTCTTTCTCTCTTCCCTTCTCATTCCGCCCTCCGCCCCACTCTGTGCCGCAGCAAGCGCCCCTAACATGCGGCTGCCGCTACTCGTGTCCGCGGGCGTGCTGCTGGTGGCCCTCCTGCCCTGTCCGCCATGCAGGGCCCTCCTCAGCAGGGGGCCAGGCCCCGGAGCCCGAGAGGCTCCGCAGTCCCCCCAGCCCCTGGATTTCTTCCAGCCGCCGCCGCCGCCGCCTCAGTCCGAGCAGCCCCAGCAGCCGCAGCCTCGGCCGGTCCTGCTCCGCATGGGAGAGGAATACTTCCTCCGCCTGGGCAACCTCAACAAGAGCCCCGCGGCTCCCCTGTCGCCCGCCTCCTCGCTCCTAGCCAGCGGCAGCCGCCCCTCGCCGGACCAGGCGGCAGCCAACTTTTTCCGCGTGTTGCTGCAGCAGCTGCTGCTGCCTCGGCGCTCGCTCGACAGCCCCGCGGGTGTCGCGGAGCGCGGCGCCGACAGCGCCCTCGGCGGCCACCAGGAGGCACCCGAGAGGGAGAGGCGGTCTGAGGAGCCGCCCATCTCCCTGGATCTCACCTTCCACCTTCTGCGGGAAGTCTTGGAAATGGCCCGGGCGGAGCAGTTAGCACAGCAAGCTCACAGCAACAGGAAACTGATGGAGATTATTGGAAAATGAAAAGGTGCGTTTGGCCAAAAAAATTCTGTATTTAGCAAAAAAAAAAAAAATTAAAAAAAAATCACACTATTCTGTACCATAACGCTGCTCTGATACCATTTGTTTATTTTTATATAGCTTGAAACATAGAGGATGTACAGGAAGAGAGCCTATTCCCCTTAATTAGCATGCACAAAGTGTATTCATGTGCAGTAACAACACAATGTTATTCCTATTGTCTACTTTTACTTTCCACTTGCAGGTGTCTTTTATTGGTGTTTTAAAGAGAATGTAGATGGGTTGGGGGGGAGACGTTTTGAAGAAGCAGACAGAAGTCACCCAACTGTTTTTGCTAAGGTTTGAGTCAAAGAGAATGCCATTTTCTTGGGTGGGTAAGACAAGATCTGTAAGCTCTTTCAATCAACTTTTTCTTGTTAACGTTTCAGTAATAAAACATCTTTCCAATCCTTGGTCAGTTTGGTTGTGTAAGAGAATGCTGAATATTTATATTTTTAATAAAAGTGGCAAAGGTAATTGTGACTTTATTTTTCTTGTTCAGTGTTCATACATTGCAAATACTCTCAGTTCTTAGCTTCTTCCAAATTGCCTTTACAACAAGGAACAGGCAAAACAAAACTTCCTGCAGTTTATCTTCTACTGAAAATACAAACATGTCAGCTGCTTACATGGATTGTGCAATCGATCACCCTGGGCTCCTCTCTGTGCCTCAGACAACTACTCTGAGGTTGAGTTAAATAATCTGAGTTGCTTCCAGGTCTAATTCTACAAAGGAAAGATCAATTTATAATGATAATAACATTTAACCTTGATTGATTATAAGATGTGAAATAATTGAGGAGAGTAGGGAGAGATGAAAGCAAAAGAGAAGGGTCTTCTAAACTATATGACCAAAATACTACATTTTTTTTCCTATAAGAAAGGCTCACTTTACCAAACTATTACTTTGGTACCATTTCTAAGCTATTTTCCAATGATTACTTCTAATAAGAAAACTTGATAGCATCTCCACTTAGGACATTGAAATTTAATTGTTATGGCACTTGGGAAAAAATATTCTTATAAAGAACACTTTTACCTTAATAACTGCCCAAATACTCTCCACATTTATGCCTATGCCAATTCTAATCATTTTGATTTTTGGCAATATGAACTATTTTTATTCACTTCTAAAACTGAACAGCATGTCTAATTAGTTTTACAATGCATTTTGCTTGTGCTAATTTAGTTATAGCTTAAAAATTCAATCAAATTTTTAATACTTCAAAATCAATTTGTCTGTAATAAAGAGGCTTCTTCCCCTGGGACCCTTGAAATACACTTATCTAATAGATTAATAAGATAATATGAAACACAGAGTAAATCATAAGACTAAGTTAATTAATTAATTAATTAATTTTGAGACAGAGTCTTACTTTGTTGCACTCGGTGGAGTACTGTGGTGTCATAGCTCACAGCAACCTCCAGGTCTTGGGCTTAGGCAATTCTCTTGCCTCAGCCTCCCAAGTATCTGGGACTACAGGCACCACCACAACACCTGGCGAGTTTTTTGTTGCAGTTTGGCTGAGGCCAGGTTCAAACCCACCATCCTCAGTATATGGGGCTGGCGCTCTACCCACTGAGCCACAGGTGCTGCCAAGACTAAGTTTTTAAAAACAGCATTTATTAAAGAGTTCATAAACAGTAAAGTTACACTTATATTCTGAAGGGGGTATTAAGGTGAGACAAATAAAACACGGTTTAAAATACATCTCTATATATTTTAATGTGTGATATGTGTGTACATATATTTAAATACATGCACTTTTTCTATAATTTACCAGATTGGTGCCACAGTAGACACATGAGAAAGCAGACAGTTCCCGCTGAAAGGCCTTTTTAAATTAAAGTGCCTAATGTTACCTAAAACTAAGATTAGGAAGATGTTATAAGAGATGTCCTAGGCTGTCAGCCTCTGGACTGTGAAAGTGTCACCGGATTCAAAGAACATTTCTGGATTTACTATCCCATGACATCTATTATGGAAAAAGAGGAAACCTTTGTGAACCATTTCATAGCTTTGGTCAATGATTTACCTTTTGTCTATATATTGCTAAATCAGTCCCGTCCGAATGGACACTGAATTTCACTGACCACCTGCATTATTAAAGAGGAGAAGGTACATAAGAGCTACTATGATATAATAACAAAAGCCGGTGCCTGTTAGGACGAAAGTGTAGTGCCCACTTTTTTCAACACTTGCTACTTTTTATGACACACACATGTACCACACCTACATAGCCTTCATGTTTCCCACACAATAAAAGATTTGAAAAAGATCAAGTTTCTTTTTTCCAGTGTTTTCTGCAACTATTTTCTCAGAGTATTCTTTTTCCCCAATGTGTTTGATAAGTCATCTGGAATTACAGTTGTTGTTGTTGTTTTTTTTCCTGCAGAAATCCTGTTCAGCGGTCCCTTTCATTATCTGTATCATAGTAATCCACCTAGGTTCCCCGCTGCCTGTGCGCATCTCAGCCGGGCAGGCACAGCAGCAGCAGTTGGAATGAATGTCATTCATTTAGGGAGTTCAACCAGGAAAAGGAGAAGACATGGCGAGCTGGCTCAGAGTCAGCTCCATTCCCACTCCCAGAAGCTGCAGCCTGTCCCTGGAGGGGAGGGGTTTCAAATCCAATCTGCAACAGGAGAAAAAAGAGAATCAGAGAAGGAAGCTGGTCCTTTTTAGATTGGCCCAGTCACTTTTTTACTGAGAAGAAAGGATAATAATAATAATAGTTATTATTATCATTATATGGGGCATACTTACAGGCTGTCCCAACAGTTGCCATGCATAAGGAAAATGGGAAATCGTAGCTATATGTCCTTTTATGTATAAAATAATCATTACAAAATTTTACAAGGAGGTGGCCAACAGGTAAAGCATATTTTGTAAAATTTTGTAATGAATATTTCGTAATTAAAGGTACATTTAGCTATAATTTCCCATGTGCCTATGTCTAGTGACTGTTGGGACACCCTGTATTATTGGGGATGGGAAGAAAACTCAGGTTATCTTGGCTGTGGCCAAGAGCCATGAAAATAATTCACACTCACGATACACAAAGAAGCAAAAGTAGTACATGCAGTGGAGGGAAGCTCTTGGGGAAAAGAATCCAGCCTACTTTTTACAAAAAATCCACTTATACAGAAACGTCTCACTGACACTAACGGAAATTTGGGTTGACAGAAGCTTTCAAAATAAAAACAAATCCCTAATTTAACTGACTTGCTATACCATGTGACATTTCGGGGCCTATTAAAGTAATCCCTCCACTGCTAAAGTAAGAAGTTTATATTTATTATATGTGTGTATATATATATATATATATATGTGTGTATATATATTACCAAGGTTATATACCCTTAGTATAATTTTTAAAAAACTGCGGCTTGTTTGGGGCAAATCAAGAAGGAATTTTTTTCTCTAGTTAATACAATCAAATGAGAACATCTATATCAAATCAAATCTAATACCAACTATTTCTAAAGAGATAACTATGTTTTATAAATACCTGACAGACACAAATTATGATTCTGAATTAATTATTAACCTAATCTGAATAAGTAATATTTTATTCATGTTGTTATGGGTTTTAAAAATAACTTAATGGAATGAGGGACAATCATAAAAGGAAGTCTTGCTGAAATACAGTTTAATTTTATAAACTCAAACTCTTTCTTTTTAAAGGTACCATGACAAACAGTTCCTCCCAGGAGAACGGAGGATAAATGAGCAGACACATTCTGAGGATGTTGCCGGTAACACTATTGCAACAAATTAGAATGCCACTGATTTCAAAGCAATGAGGTAGCCAGGCGCATTCAGCTCAGAAGCCCCAGGCGATTTTATGAAGCCCATGAAGCTGAATGGACGGTATCTGGCACAGACAAAGCAGAACTTTGTTAAGGATGTCGTTTTGTTACCACTCACTAATAGTTTTGACAGAAAAGTAAGTTCTTGGCTTGCACTTCATCAGATGTTACCCTAAACGTATGTCTGGGGATGGGAGGTCAAGAGCAATAAAATTACCCCACGTCCTGACGGCTTTGGGACCACGCCTCACTCACTCTGTCACCTTGCTCTCTGCTGGGAAGTTAAGCAGGGCCATGAAAGTATACTAGCCACAGTGGGAAAAAACTTCAGTATGGAGTGTTCTGTGAAGGAGTACTTGAGACATGAAGGGAAATTGGGCTTTTTGAAATTACTAGATTCTACCGGTAAGGGGTTAGATTCCTCAATGTCCTTGAAACTGAAGTGGAATAAACATCATCGTGACAGAATCTGGTGCCTATTCGTACAGATTAAACTCTTCTTTTCCTCACCATAGCCACTTCGCCCTCACTAATCCTAAGAAACCTGCAAGCACACACAGAAAACATGTGACCTGGGTGTGTCACTGATACTTTTCTAACCATTCAGTAGGAGTGAATTCTGCCTGCGGGAACAGACCATCAGGGTCCGTTTTATAGCCTCTTTTTTTTCAGAAGCACTTTCTAATCTAGAGGAAAATTCCATGACAGCTGTTCTCAAATATCTCAAAGGTGAAACAAGTCGGGTAAGATATTTCTCCAGAAGTGTAGAATCTCTGGGAAACTGCTGGTAGCTAGCAAGCTACTGGCACTGCTTTTGCAATGTGCGGACATTTGTATGCTTTTCTGTACTAGAGATTAAAATCTATCTTCCACTTAAAATGTTTTAGTTGTTGATACCCTGTAGCCTTCAAAATTTGAGCTTAAATCGTTTGGGTTTGCTTCTCCTACACCCTCACGCTGCCCTGCAGTTATTAGGGTTTCCTGCCAACAATATGGACTGATGTTATTTTCCAGAGAAGAAAAGCCAGCACCAGAGAGGGGACAGGAGTAGAGATTATCTTGAGTATCTTTAGATGATGACACCACTGCCTTGGTCTTGTTTATATAAACTAAGAACCTGCAAACTACCATCTCAGCAGGGAAGTTCTATGCAAAGAGGGTTAACCTAGTCTCACTTCTCAGACCAGCCACTTGCTGGCTATATGACTTGGACAAGTTACTTAACCTCTCTGAGCCTTAGTTTTTTCTTTTATAAAATAAAGATGAGAGCCTACTTAGACTGAATAAAGTACTACACATATCCCAGGTTCAAAACCTGGACAGAAAAAAAAAAAAAGTAAGACACAGAAAGCACTTTACACATTCCTCACTTACATTACGTCTTTCCTTCTTTCCTCCTTGCCTGCCCACCCTCCCCCTTTCTCTTTCCCTCCTGCCCTTTCTTTCTTACAACAGTGGAGAGACCCCTTGGCCATGCAGAATCACCTGGGGGCTGCTTAAGGCAAGCTGTACACAACAGCACTGACCCCAGTAAGGAAATGCAGTCACATCTGCAATCTCATCTTTACAGACTTAGACATTATTTAAATGATTTAATTCCTGTGGTGTCTTGTAATCATGGCCATCTATGACACTGTCCAGTGGATCTCCAGAGGCCCAACTTCATACACAAATACCTCATCATAGAAGGAAGAGTTAAAGATCTAGAAACCTCCTTTCTAGAAGCACAGCCCATCAAATCAAAAGCAGACAGTTTTCCTATAGCATTCCCCAAATGGAACTGTATATGTGTGTCTCTTCAAATAGTTTTCTAAATGCAGGCTGTCCATTGTCACAGGAAGTCCTCTTTCTTGGGAATACTGATGTCCCATGAAGCTGAACAAAGGCAGAGAGTTACAAACACCGATCTTCTCCGTCTGCATTTGAGCCTGCCCTGCGTTCCAGAGTAGTCTGCAGTGTTCAAGAAGGCAAAGGATTGTTCCCTCCATGTTACATGTGTTAACAATGGATACACTTTCTAACAAATTAGGGGACTTCGTCATCCTGGGAACATCTTAGCCCACTACACACCCAGGCTCCATGGTAGAGCCTGATTCTCCTGGGCTATGAACCTGAATAACATGACACTGCACTGAGTACTGTGGGCAAATGTAACCGAGTGGTAAGACTTTCTAGATCTAAACATAGTAAAAGGCAATGTAAAAGTATAGTATAAGAGATTGTAAAAAAAGGTACACCTGTTAGGGCAGCTTCATTACAATCTTACGGGACGTCGTCGTACTTGAAGTTCATCACTGACCACAAGGTGGTTATGCAGCACTCTGCTGTATTTCTAAATTTCACACATTTTCCTTAGGTGACAAAACAAACATACAACCGTCATTCAACACTGTGCTCTGTCCCTATGAGGCTACAGATGATTAGATCGATATGACTTTGAGTCACAAATGAAAATGGTAAGTTGACTGGGGGGGCATTTCCCTCTGTCTCGGCTGTCAGAGGCAATTCAGTCAGGATGTACCAAGGACCCACTGGAAGGGGGTGATACACTTCTGCTCAGAAGAAAATCTACTTTTCTTAGGGAAGCTTGACCAGGATTTTCTGGGTATTCATGAACCAGACTCACTCAGAAACACAAAATATTTTTTCCCTCCAATTTTTTTTCTGTTACTATGAAATGTCCTTTAACAGGAAAAGTTAATGATGGGAGGGTATTACCTCACTGCACAAAAGAGCAGGGGGAAGGAAGGGCCTTGAGCCCAGAGCTGCGTGCTGTGCAGACATCACTCTTGACAACTCATGCCATCTAGAAGCATTTCTTGTTGATGGGGATTACGGAGCATGCATTCTGTCAGGGGCTTGTGGCCACCTGTCACTGTGCACAGGACAGTTCCAGGTTACAGACAGTGTTTACCTGACCTGAATCGTGCATCTGTGCAACATTTTGAAAAAAACATGAAAGCATTAAAAATCCAGGAGTGAGGATGTGGTAAAATTGGGACTCTTGTGCTCTGGTGGTCAAAATGTAAAACCGTCCATAGCAGATGCTATAGAACATAGTATAGAGGGTCCTCAAACAATTGAACAAAGGTACCATATGATCCAGAAATTCCACTTCTGAGTATGTACTCAAAAGAATTAAAGGCAGGAACTAATGCATTTGTTTGCACACCAATGTTCACAGCCACAGTATTCGCAACAGCCAAAGTAGAAGAAACTCCAGAGTCCATCCATGGAGAAATGGATAAATAAAATATGGCTCATACACACAGTGGAATATTTTTAACCTTTAAAAAGGAAAGAAATCCTGACACATGCTACACAATATGGATGAAGCTTAGGGACCGTATGTGAAGTGAAATAAGACAGCACAAAAAGACAGTTCTGTAATACTGTGTGATCCCACTTATAGGAAGTACCCAGGGTAGTCAAATTATAGAAATAGAGCGTAAGGCTCAGCACTCATGGCTAGGGCTTTGGCCACATACACACAGGCTGGTGAGTACGAACCCAGCCCAGGCCTGCTAAACAACAATGACAACTACAACCAAAAAATAGTCAAGAGAATTATTTAAGCCCAAGAGTTGGAGGTTGCTGTGAGCTGTGACTCCACGGCACTCTACCCAGGGTGACATAATGAGACTCTGTCTCAAAAAAAAAAGAAAGAAAGAAAGAAAAGAAACAAAAGTAGAAACAGAAAGCAGGATGAGGGTAAAAGGGGCTGGAGGGAGAGGGAAGTGGGGAGTTTTTGTTTAATGGGTACAGAGTTTGGGTTTTGTAAGATGAAAACTTCTGTAAGTTGGTTGCACAACAGTGTGAATAGACTTAATGCTACTGAACTGTACAATTAGAAATAGCTAAGATGGTAAAATCTATGCTGTGTTTTTTATAACAATTAAATTTTTTTTTTTAAAAATCAAGTGATATCACATTAAAGTCTGGATTTGCAGCTTCTCTGGACAAAGCAGAAACTCAGCAACCCAGAATCTGCATAGAGAGCTGAGCAGTGTGGTGAGGTGGGTGGAGGATGCCCCCTCCGGCTCCTGCAGGCCTGACATTTCCTTCGCCTCCCCCACTGCAAACCTGGTTTCAGCTGCCGTTTGTCTGTTGCTGTGCTTAGAGGAGAATTCAGACAAAAGCAAACTACGTTTTGTACTTATGCTTCTGTCCATATCTTTCTGCTACCCGGCCTGGCCTGCTTTTCCATTCATGTTACCTTCTTCTCCTCTAAAAGGCACCTAAGTTTGTAACTCTTAATAATCTATTTTTTAATATAAAAGTGTCAAAAGGAAGTAAAATGCTCAATGGAGACTTGATTTTTATACAAATATGAATTTTTTAAAAGCCAGAGTGTGTCTTATGGCAAGATTCTCAACAATGAGAGCGTGAAACTGCCTGCAAAGTTTGTTTGGGGACAGATGAATCCCGGGCACTTCACATGGGGCTTATGCAGAGTGGGTGCAGTTCGGCTTGGGGTTAATACCAGTAACCCCCTTACCTAAATACATCTTGCCCCACATGAGACACTGATAGCCTGGGTAGCTACGGTTACATTGTTTTTTTAGTGGGCACAAAGAAGAATGAGCTAATTTTCATCAGTGACCACTGACCTCAGGCTGCCTCCATGGTGTGCTGGCGTCAGCCCTCCCCCAGACCATCATTCTCTCTATCACCCGTGATTGCTGCATTGACAAGCCTTGTATTCCCTTCTCACAGGCTCAGCCATGTGATAGTTATCCATCTGAGGCATTTGGGGAACAATAGCTTAATGTATACCACTGCCAGGTAACATTTTACCTAGGAATGCCCATGCCTTATTCTGAGTGGTGACCAATGCCAGGCCATTGAGGAGATATTGGGGGCAGTGAGGCAGCCCCCACATGTAGACTGCCACCTCCTCAATCTCAGAGTGCCACAGTGAATGCCGATCAGAAATTCAATCGGACAGAGCATCTGCTGGGCTCCCATTGCATGCTATATACTGATTTTTCTAGGTCAATTCAAAAGAATCCTTGCCCACCCACACTGAAATCCGTTTGCTTTAAAGGAATGTAGATAAAAAGGGTCAGGCCAGACTCGTGGCTGATGAGTGGACAACCACCCAATTCTATCTCTCTTACACCTGCTGGACTGGATCAGAGAATCAAAGCCAGACACCAGAACAGGCGTGAGCAGGAATGCCAAGCTCATGTTCAGAATGCTTATGCAGAAAGCCCAACCCCAAGCTTTGGCCTGCTCCCCTGCTGAGCATTCCTGAACCTCAGACTCTCGGATGGTTTCAGCATCACAGATTCCTAACTGGAAAGGAGAGCATAGCTAAGGTCCCAGTCAGTCGCTCACTAAGAAGAAACGGAGGCATGGTCTGTGGCTCACAGCCCGGGCTCTGAGCCCTGGAAACTCAGTTAGGCAGCTCCCCCACCATGGGCATTTCCTTCACAGGAATGCCGACCTTTCCGCCTGGGGCTGGGCAATCAAGATGTTAGGAATGAAGCCCAGAGCTGGGAAAATGGGGCACAACCTCCATGAATGCTAGAGGAAGCAGAAAATAGGAACCCCATAAAGAGCTCTGGAAGGAAAACACTCACTAAAAGGTACTTTTTCTTGGGAGGATTTATAGCCCTATACACTGAGCGAATGAGGGGTGGGTGAAGAGAATTGATTTGGGGGCCATCAGCTGCTTCCTTCTCAGAAACCAGAGTAAATTTCCAGAGGCTTATCAGATAAAAAGAGATTAAACTCCCTCACTTTTTCTTAAACCAGAGGAAGAAGGAATGGTGTGTTCTGTTTGGTATGTTTCAAACATGATATCTAGGAATTGAGGGGGTTAGAGTAGTGGGGAGCAGGTGACGGATAATGATGCCGCAGACTGGCAAAAACATAAAGCCAGTCTTCTAATTAGCGGTGGTTCTGACAATTGTGTGTTCTCGCTCACTCTGAAAAAACAAAACAAACAAACAAACAAAAAAATTGAATTGCAAAGAATTAGATCATGAATTCTTCACAGACGGGGCTTCTTTACCCCGTGTTAGGCAAAGGCCCCAAACAAGGTTGTCCTCAATGGCAAGCTCCTGGGCTCAGTGGGGAGAGCACCCGCCACATACACCGAGGCTGGCAGGTTCAAAACTGGCCTGGGCCAGTTAAACAACAATGACAACTGCAACAAAAAAATAGCCAGGTGTGGTGACAGGCACCTGTTAGTACCAGCTACTCCTAGGGAGGATGAGGCAAGAGAAGTCCAAGAGTTTGAGGTTGCTGTGAGCTGTGATACCATGGCATTCTACCAAGGGTGACAAAGCGAGACTCTGTCCAAAGAACATAAAAAGTTATCCTCAAATATCATTGGGCCTGCGATGATATTATTTCACCCAGTTTATATATGAGAAAATTCAGAGGTGGGAAGTTTGGGGATCTTGCTCAAAGTAAGGTCAAGTGCTGGCTGAGAGTTAACAGTGACCACAAATCCAGAGGGAAAAGGGGCAGCTGGTGCTCCTGTGTGTGTGAGACTCCGGGGACCGGCCAGCCCCCCGGGAAGGCAGATGGAGTGGCAGGTGGGTCTGCAGCAGGGAACGCAACTAAAGGATGAGGCCGCTCTCATCTGCATGGACAGCCCCTTCCCTGCAAGTGCCCGGATATTGCTTCCGTGCTCTGTGTTAGCTGTGCCCATCTGTCACAGGAGGTGAGTAAAAGGAGAGGATGTCTGGCCACACTGATTTTCTCCTCCGTCCTACCTACCCAGGTGAAGCGGGGCTTTACTCACTTTCCTTAGATGCTGGCACAGCTCCTATTCTATGGCGCACCACACTCTGTGCAGGACAAAAGATCAGAAAGCAGCATGCTCCCAGCTGCTCTGTGACCCTGAGCAAGCCAGGCACCCTGTAAGACCCTCGTTTTCTCCCACTCTAAAATAGGGACTTCTGACCATTCCTGTGAAAGAGCGCAGTTGTGAGGTTTAAATTAGAAGACTTCTCTGAAAGACTCTGGAGATGATACAGAAATGTACATGAAGTAAAGACCCTCCCTGGGCCCTGGCTCCTTCAGACGCACTCACACAATGGTCGATTAATCTTCAACTCCATGGGCCGTGTCGGGGGAAAGGTGTGTCATGGAAATCACGGAGTTACACAAATAAAGATAGAAAAAAAGTCACAGGATGTACAACGCTAAAAAGGGTCTTAGGTTGAGTTAGAATAACAAACAATTTAAAAACACAGAAAGCAAAGCTCAAATAGCTATGTCATAATAATTCCCCAGAGAGCTCTCCCCACACCCGTGTTCGCAGAATCAGGCAGCTATGGACACAGGTTGCCAGGAGAAATGAATCCATTATACGCGTACTGCTCCCAATTTACATTGGGTTTCCCTCGCCCTAATGGATACATCCGTTTTCGCTTAGCTTTCTATTAAAGGATGTTATTTGATCCTGAGAAGTGTAGTTGATAGTTTTAGTATTGATTTTCTCTCTCTTTTTCTTTCTTTCTTTCTTTTTCTTTCCTTCTAGTAAAACATCCAAATTCTTAGTTACTAGGATATCACTTTCCCAGGAAAGGGGGGGGAAAGCCTAGAAATTAAAATTGCAGTTGTAGGATACAAATGAAAAAGCATTACTAATGTTAATGTAGTGGTCTCATTAAACCTTACTTGTTAAGAAAATAGTTACTCTTTTCCACAGTTTTTTCCTGGGAATGCATTTCACTATCATAACTTCTTATAATTTCCAGGATTAGTAAGTCCTAGACGATGTTTTGCAGTAAATGTAGGCCAGTTCTGAGCACTGATCAGTTTTCTATTTTTGTCACGTCAGGGAATGGCTGGCATATCCCTGATTTGTAAGCTTGGATCTCCTAATTCGTGAAACAGGAAGCAATCACTCTTAGGAGAGATTTCTGTTTGATAGTTTGACACCCTGAAGCCTTCAATTAAATTTAGAGAACACAGTTAAATTTTCATTCACTTCAGTTTGCTTTGGAAAATTAAATGGATCATTTCAAAGACCATAGTCATACTCATGGGAAATCATGTTCTTGGTCTCTTGTTTTTAACGCTCTATAATATCATGTGATTAATCTTGCTCAGGAAAGTAGCTTCCCAGCCCTCTAGACACCTGCATCTCTCACCTCTCCATCTCTCGAACAGCCAGAATGGATGTTTGTGCTTGAACTCAGAAGGTATGGTTTGATCTTACAGATCATCTGTGTACAAATGGTTGTCTCTTTTTGCCTATTACACCTGGTGGAGGTGCAGGGCTCTGCTGTGGCCCATTGTTCATCCTGGTTTAGAAAAATAAGAATATTTTCAAGGAGACTAAATCTTGGATGATGAGAAACTTCACTCAAGACCTGGGGACACACGTGTGGGTTTCTGAGAGCCTAGGAAAACGCTGGTCTTCAAGAGGTAAAAGATTCTTTGTGAGAAACCATAGGTCTCTCTGTCCCTCCTTCTCTTTCTTCCTCCCTTCCTCCTTCCATTTTTCTTCTCTTTTCCTTCCCTCCCCTCCCACTTTCTTTAATG
>NW_003852508.1:2311046-2319641 GCF_000181295.1 Otolemur garnettii | reverse complement strand
ACCTTCTTGCTGACAGTTGGGCGGGGAACCATTGGACTTTCTCAGCCAAGAAGACAAGCCTGTTGCTGGAAGCCACTGTTCTGAGACAGGCAGCCTCTGCAGTTCTGTAAAAAGTGATTTAGACAGGACAAGGGATGACCAGGGCATAGGTATGTTGTGAAAATGTATGTAGACATTAGCTCGCAAAGCAGTTGATATCAAAACTAAATGGAGGATCCCATAGAACAGTGACAACTAACTGCCAGACTGTAAAGTTCACCTCAGCCACTTAGAAGTATCATGCACCTCAGCTGTCCTGTCCTGGATTTTTGGTGATATATTACTGAGTTTGGAAGAGGCTTGTTGGGTTCAGGCTGTGAAGTCTTCCTCGTGGCCTGCCATTTAGGAAGACACCTGAAGAACTGTGGGCACAGTTCTCCTCCAGCCACTCCTGAACCCCTATCTTTTTTAAAAAGTACCTTGAAAAATAGCGTATGCAAATGAGGACCCTTCTATACCCACTGGCACATGCAGACACAAAAAGAGGAGGGGTAGATAAGAAGTTTTGTTTCTAAAAACACCTGTCTTGGGGTCAATTCTTCAAGAAAATAAACAATGCTAAATGTGAATGTACCTAAACAGAATGTCAAAATACACGAGGCAAAACTGATAGAACTGTGAGGAGAAATAGACAAATCACAGTTATAGTCAAAGATCTTAAAACTGAAAACACAGTTTTTGTTAATTGATAAAACAAGTAAATAGAAAATCGGCACAGAGATAGTATACAACACTGCCAATCAACTGACTTACCGAAGTTTATAGAGCACGTCACTCAACAACAGAAAGAGTCATGTTTTCAAGTGCACGGGTAATAGTCACCAGAGTGGATCATATTCTTGACCATAAAACAAATACTAGTAAGCTTAAAGGACTGGAAACATACAAAGTATACTCTCTGTCTACAACAGAATTCAACTGGCAGTTAAAGAGAAAGATATCTGGAAAATCTTCAAATTTTGGAAAATTAAATGCCCCTCATCTAAATAACTCATGGGTCAAAGAAGAAACCACAAAATAAATTGGAAAATGCAGGGTGGACACGAAGTTCATGTGCAATTTAGAATGTTAAACTATTTTAAATTGCACACGAACTTTATGTCTACCCTGTATTTTTAATTAAATAAGAATATTAAACATAATAAGCAATGTCTGGAAGAAAAATTACAGCATTAAATCTATTAGAAAGCATGAAAGATCTCAAATCAACAATCCAAGATTTCACCTTGAGACACTAGAAAGAGAAGAGAAAATTAAGCCTCAAGGAAGCACAAGGAAGAAAATAGTAAAGAGAAAAAATGAATGAAATAGAAAAACTGACAAAAACAAACAAAAAAAAAACCCCAAGAAAACCGAAAAACTCAAAAGCTGGTTCTTGGAGAAAAATCAGTAAAAATAATGAACAGTCAAAATAATCTTTAAACTAGATCACATTTGGAGACTTATATTACCTTATTTGGAGACGTCTATAATGTTAGAATAATAAAAACGGTGTGTTATTGGCCGGGAACAAACATACAAACCAATGGTACAAAATATGAAAGCTAGAAATAGACTCACACTTGTGAGATCAATTGAATTTCTACAAAGTTATCAAGGTAATTCACTGAGGACAAGCATGATGTTTTCAACAAACAGTGCTTGACTCAATGGATATTTTATAAAAAAAAAAAAAAAGCAAAATCCCAAACTCATATACAAAAATTAACAAAATTATCTTAGACCTAATTTAAAAGGTAACACTGTAAAAACTCTCAAAGAAAACATGATAGAAAATCTCTGCGATTTTTGAGCCAAGCAAGGATTTCTTAAATAGGACACCAAAGAACAAATCATAAAGGAAAAAATGATAAATTAGATTTCATCAAAACTAAAAATGATTGCTCTTCAAAGTACACTAAGAAAATGCAAAGAGAAGCCACTGACTAGGAGAAAATATTTGCAAAAGAATCCATCTGATAAGGAGGTTTTATTCAGAACATATAACTTCTAAGAAGACAGACAACCCAATAAAAAGTGAGCAAAAGATGTGAACAGTTACTAACTTCGCAAAAGAAAATATAAAAAGAGCCCATAAACATAAGAAAAGATGCTAAATGTTAGTCCCCAGAAAATGCAAATTAAGCCATAGGGAAATACCACATATAACCATCCATCCAGAATGACTGAAATGCAAAAGACTGACATACCATGACCTGGCTAGGATGCTGAGTAGCTAGAACCCTCTTACCCTGGCTGATAGACCACAAAACTGAATAGCCACTATGGAAAGCAGTTTGACAGTTTCCTGTAAAGTTAAGAGTAAATCTACCAAAGAGTGTAGCACTTCCATTCCTACAGACTCAAGAGAAATGAAAACGTATGTTCACACAGACTTCTACATGGGTATGCATGGCAGCTTTATTTATCGCAGGCAAAGTGATAAGCATCCATGGAGTGGTGCATAGATAAGTGCATTGTGGCGTACCCACACAGTAAAGAGAAGGGAGATACTTACACATGCAGGAAAATGACTGAATCTCAAAAGCACTAAGTTAAGGGAAGAAAAAGTCACAAAGGTCTACGTACTACATCTTTTCCTTTATATGGCTTTGAGGCTGTAATGACAAGCAAACATATCAGTGGTTGGTGGAGTCTGGGATGCAGGGAAGGGATTAACTATAAAGGCACATGAGGGTGATGGAAATTTTTCTAGATTGCAATTGTGGTGGTAGCTGTACAATGCTGTGTATTTGTCAAAATTCACTGAACGGTACACGAAAGATGGGTAAATTTTAGTGTATAGAAACCTCAATAAAGCAGATTTTAATGCATTGACTGCCACACTAGAAGAAAAGTTTTTCCTTAGGGCGATGGATTTTATTAGGTTGAGATAGGTCAGGAAACGTGTGAGTTATATATGCCTCACAAGGTCCTGGGCTCAAAACTAACGTAAGTAACAACTCACATGGCAGGTAATGTGTTAAAAATCACATACCATCGTTTCTTCATCCATCTGCTATTCTGTGATTGCCTCCAATGTCTATATCCTATTTTAGCTCTGGGTAACAAGGTCTATAAATACCTTTTGGTGGAGTTTTTGTGAATTTTACAGACCATCATGGACTTTACGGAGTGAATCTAAAGGACGTAAGAGCAGCTGTGTAAACCTTCAGCTAAATGAGCGCCAGGGGAGAAAGTGGGAAAACAGTTCAGGAAATGGAGGCTTATGTAAGAGCTTCAAGACAAGAAATGTATTTCGAGAAATGCAATGGGCTATCTATTTCACTGAGAATCTATTGTAATTATTGTCACTTATAATGACTTATGTCAGGCCTAAATCTACTACCCTCCAATGAAAACATTCTGAAACAAATTATAAAATTCTTTCTTAGGACTTGGTTCTTCACTGCCCAATGCTGAGCAAATCCATGAATCTATTCACTGAGTAGTCCCTTTAGTTTCCCAGTGAGAAAACTGAGGCTCAACAAAATTAAACTTCCTCAGTCAGACTCAGGAACAGCTCCAGGTCTACAGCCAAAGACCTTTCTCCTAAATTTACTGATCTCTCCACTGCCTTGCGCTCTAGCAGAATTTCAACCCAATTTGTTTGTCTATTTTCAGGCTTGAAGAATGAGATGTGAAAAGTGGATGTTCTGTTCTTGAAACAACAAATAGCTATGATATAGCAAAGCTTTTAGGGTCTCTTACCATCTCAACTTCATGCTCTGGTGAAATACAGAGGCAGAAATTTCAGAGATCTCGATGCCGAAGTCCCCATCTCCAGAGCAGTGCGTGTGCACATGTGCATGATGTGTTGGGGGGTGGGGGAACCTCTGACCTTGAGGCAGCTGGTGTGTCTAGCTCAAGTATCATCCAGAGCAGCTGCTGAGTTAATCCACCAAAATAGGGAGACATTTCTCTGTAAACCCCTGTTCCTTGCACAGGTCCCTTGAAGTGGTTTGGGGAGATTCTTCTACACACGGCCACTAAGCCACACTGGGAATGGGGAAGGGGAACCAGGAGGGAGTTTTCTTGTTGCTGCTCTCATCTCTGTGAAAATTAAATTGCCACATATACTCCCAGTAAAATTTCCAACTGTCCACGGGGAGCAGATGAGGACTTTGGCTCTAGTCCTATTTGGGATAATGGACACATAAGCCTGAGATGCTGCTGTGTTAACACTCAGGTGTCATCTGCAGGTAGATACAGTGCTGTGGAAAGGGGAGGGGCCGTGGAAGGAGGCTCATGGGACCAGAAATGCCTACACAAGGCTGGAGAGACAACGCCCCCAGAGACTGCTTTCCCAGGGCAGCCAACCTCCCCCTGACCCGACTATTGGTTTGTTTTCTAAGGTTGACCAGTGCATGGTATAATTTTTTCAAAATAAATTGACAGATGAAATAGATCAAACATTATTTCTGCCAAACTCTCCTTGTATTGACTGAGCACACAGCAGGCATAGCCCCAAAGGGTGGAAACTCAGATGGAAATTCTACAGCTGAAGACCACTCAGCTATGGGGGGTTTGCACAGTTTGGGGAGAGGGAGGAATAGGGTGTGGCAAGGCTCAAAGTGTAAGCTGCAGAAGGATGGGAGGAAATTGGGGCCTTTTATGAGATTCAGATTCCCCCTGTGGCTGAACCCAAGCCTTGTTGAAAAATGCTTTCTTAGAAGAACTTGAGGGGGAAGACAGCAATGCTCCTCTGATCTAACAGGAAGTCCTGCCATCACCAGTTTTGGGGAGAGGCTGACACCTGGTTTTTGCCATGACCAGTTTTGTTTGTTTGTTTGTGTGTTCTTGTGTGGAAAGAAAAGGCAGATGATGACAGTAGAGATTGTCCAGCATCAGAACTCACAGCAGCAATATTAAGGGCAGGTTTCACTGTGCTCGTGGAGCTGAGGAAAGCCCCTGGAAATAGAGCATCTGCCTTCTTACAAGGTTTGCAGCTAGCTGATGGGGACTTCAAGTTTACAGATCAAGTAAGCCGGAGACGCCGCTGAGTTTCCATGGCACTGTCACTCTCTGACATGGGACCTTCTAGTAAAAGAGGTTAAGACCACCAGTGAGTCCCGATCTCCTTCCCACACAGAGAAATGGTAAATGTTTGAGATAATGGATATGCTAATGATTCATCTCTGATCGCTATACGTAATATGTATTAGAACAGCACCACGGACCCCATGAATACGTATAATTACTTTTTGGCCAATTAAAAAATATAATTTAAAACAAGAACTCTTGTAGCACATCCTAAGTATTCAAGATGAAACCTAATGATGAAATGTGAAATTACAACAAACTAACCTTTCACTGGACAAATCTTGATCTGGTAAATTGGGCTCTGGGGTGGTGAAGGTGAATCAGGCCAGCAAAAAGTTCAGGGAGGTCAGGAATTTGAGGTTGCTAACAATCTGTGCATATCCCATTTCAGGGAGGAAAGAGTGATACTCCATCATGAACAGGTGTCCTCTATATGAAAGGTCCTTTCTCACACACTGAAGACCACGCAAGCAAGGTTCTTTGCAATCTTGAATGTCAGTTCCCTGTCCCCTATGCCCTGCCCCACTTGCCCCACCCTCGTCCCACCAGATGGGCAGTGAATGTCAACATACATGACATGAACTCAGTGAACAGCAGCCATGAAGCGTGGCACTCCCCCTGCAGCCTCAGAGAAGCATTATGAGGATATACACAGATGGTGACAAAGCCCCAAGCTCGAGTTCTCAGAATGTAAAAGGAACCCTTCAGACAATTATTCAGATCCACAATTAGGTCCTGGTCCCATAAAGCATGGAGTTTTCTCTCTCCCCACTTGCCTCACCTAGTGCTTGCCTGGTACTTCCTGGCACTGCTCTTTACCGTAAATAATGTTAGGAAGAGGAGTTGGGCAGAAGAGCAGGGTGTAAGGACACCCAGAGCAGTCTAGGGTGCACAGCTGGTTATTAAATATTGGGGCAGGTCCTGCTCACAGCCACAGACACAGCAAGGACCCAGGAACACCCCACCGTCACTGCAAGCTGACAGCTGATGAAGTAGGAGTGGAATCTGGGATGGGAGCTTTGGGAAGAGTCAGTGGTGACCCGGGAAAATGCCTGTGAGCCAGAAATAGCTAAGGCCCTTTAGTATCATTGACCCCAAACTGCCACTGGTCCAGGCCCAGCAGGGTCATTTACTCAAAAGTACATGGGGTTTGGAACTTTAACTATTAAACTGATAACCTTCTAAAGGCTATTAAAAGAGTAAGATGTTAGTCCCCAAGCGAACCTCATATCAGTAACCAAGCAATGATAAAGGTGACTCAAAAACAATAGCAGGGACTTTGTATGACTCTGTGGCTTTTCTTTGGTTCTAATTCATCATGGCTGGTAAGTACACTCTGGTCTTCTGGCTCTATTCATCTAGGGCTCCCCCTGGCTGCAATCTCCCAAATGTCGCTGCACCCAGGGCACTTTTCTCTTAGGGACCTCCTCTCCCAGGAGAAACTCTGTAGAGTCTGAGGGTTCAAAGAGAATACCCCTCCTCATCCATGAAGGAACAGCCTCGGACAGCACTCCTGACAGGAGTCATCTGGCCACCGCCTGGGCATCTGATGTCACCTGATGAATTGCTGCTGCTTAATCTAGGGAAACTTGCACTTTGCTGACTGAGTCCTTTCTGCTGCTCTCTCCCCTCACAACCATTCAGGAAAGTTCATTCCTACTGGATCACTGAATAATTGCCCCTGAGTCATGGTTCTGAGTCGGGGCTCCCCTCCATGCAGGGATAGGTAACGGAGCAATTCTCCTCAGTTCCTTGAGGCCACCAGTTTTATCTGCCAACACCATTCTTTTTTGATGATGGAGCCTCAAGGCTTGGGCAGAAATTCATCTTTGGGCCTATGGAAGAAGAATGTTATGGAAAAAACTACATGAGATGTTAGTCAAGGGAAAAGAAAATATTTCCTACCCATTAAAGTAAAAATCAAGCACTGAATCTGACTCCAGATGTAGTGAAGTACAAGAAAAGCCAAAAGTGCTAGGCAGATGGCTAACTCCTGCGAGGAAACAAGAAGACAGCTTCACTGACATGGTCACAAAGCATTTTCCGGCATCATTTCGGTGGACTTTTCATTTGGTGTGGCGCCCACTACCGCTCCTTGTGGGTACTGCACTACTGTTTTCAGAAAACAGCTCCTCCACACACCACTTCCACTAAGTATGTAAGAATTTTACAGACTATCTAGATATAATAACGTTCATGTTTTTTTAACTTAAAAACCACCTCAAAAAGTTCTCTTATACCAAACATTTATTTTTGTCACTTTTCAGCTGTGAAGGCAAGTATCTGAGCCCAAAGCAGGTTACTTTTAATTTTCCAAATATAATTTCAAGTGGAAATTTCAGGTCCACTTGAACAGACAGAATCAAGGTACTAAGTCCTTTTCTGATTTTTAAAGAAATGTTTTGTTTATAGTCACCTGACAACCCAGGAACACAAGACTCCAGAGTGTTTTTCTGACAGCCTTGCATCTGGGCAACACTCACACCCTGACACCCCACACATCTCTAAGAATGTTCATGAGCGTAACCATGAACATTCCTCCTTGTGAGGAAATCGTAGAAGATTTCCACGGACTGTTCAAGACATGCAGACATCTACCCAGGTGTTAGGGAGAAGACGTGGACTTCAAAGTCTAAAGAAAAAAAGGATGTCAAGAGTCCCTTTAAAATCTCTGTGGTGAAAACCCTGTGCGTTTCTGCTCCCAGGATCACATGCTTGGGGAGCATGGGTTGAATCGAGCAAGACTGTGTCCAACCGTGGCCAGCACACTCCCAGAACCCATGAACTAGAGGTTATTTTCCAGAGCAGACTTAAAACTCAATTCAAATGTGCTCCTTGGGGGATGCTGGGAATGACACAAAAGCAGGTGATTAGTCTTTGGAAGCCCAAGAAGAACACAGGAAGGTTGAGCAAGGGCAGGTGGCCAGGGACACAGCCAGTCACTGCAGACAAAGCGGCATGCCTGAGGCCGGGCTCGCTCGCACCCTCCCTGGGCAGCCAGGTGTGAGGTCGCCACACATGGGCAGAGTGAAGTCAGATTTGTTCTGTTTTGTGTTTTCTTTTATATAACACTTTAAAAATAAGCCAACACGGGGGGAGGGGGGTTTCCCATGTATTTTTCTCTCTGTCCTTTGGAAAGCCCTTTTTTCTTGCTGTGGCCTATTCCCGCAGGACTAGGGGCTACGGGAGAGCATTCAGACACAAGTCCGTCAACACTAACCTGAGAAGTAGCTGCAGGCGCACTAGTTTCCTTACCACTCACTGCTGCCCTCTCCTGGGACGCAGCTCCTGCCACTTCTGCGTTCTGCACATTGGAATCCTCAGAACCCGGAGGCCCTATTTGCCCCAGAACTTCGCTCCCTGGGGTGCAAGGTGGGTTGGTGGTGGCTTTCCGAGTTTGGCCTTTATACCAACTAGGGTAAAACAAAGGATCCGCGGTGTCCGCTGCTGCAAGGACTGGAGTTTCAGACTCTGTGGTCTGCTGAGAGCCAGTGGGCACAACCTCCCCCTTAGTTAGGACAGATAAGTTCAAAA
>NW_003852508.1:2285903-2311001 GCF_000181295.1 Otolemur garnettii | reverse complement strand
GATTTTAGTTCCTTCAGCTTTGAACCCTGAGCTCTCTGTCTGCAGGGCCTGACTTAGTGCCTGTTTTACTTTATCCCACCCTCGGGAAGTGCTGAGGGTAGAGCTGACAGCTGTGGCCCTGGGTCTGGCCTCTGGATATGTCTTTCACTGGGTGGCAGCTTCAAGTCAAAGTTGCTTATGAAATAGAAAACCTGGGAGCAAAGCCCAAGTACTGACCAGAATTAATTTGTGGGCATTTTGTGTGGGTCCCCCAAATTAATCTCACTGATCAAATCCCACCCTCATTTAGCTACTATACCTCTTTCAATTTCAGTGCAATGGGTATTCCCAGAATTTCAAGATTCTAAGAACTATAACTATAAATAGCATGTTAGCCTGGTTTCCTGTGGAAACAGAGCATAGAAATACAATTCCATCTCTGAGTCTCCCCTCTGGATTTTTGGTTCTGTAGATGGTTTCAATCCACTCTGAAAGCAGGCACAAAACCAGGGTTTCTCTTTGCTGAGTCTGCATTGCCCACAAATACAATAGGTGGAGATCCTGCCTGCCGAAGTGTCACAGAGTTAGCATGAAGGCTCGAGAACTGGACAGTGACATCTAACAGCATAAAGTCAAGCTGGGTTGAGCTGATTTCCTGATATGTTTTTAACAATTCTGTCAACACACAACCTCATCAAATACATAGAAAACCAGGCTTCATTGCTTGTTGTATTTCAGGGTCGGCAAAAGGGACATAAGCCAGGGTAATGGCTCTCCTTCTTCTACTGTCTATACAAAATCTAAAGTTCTAAACATCTAGTCACTTCTATTTCTGACACTGTATCCTGTGCCATCTCTCACCTTACACCCCATATTTGTATTCACTAAGTAACAAAGAGCAGAGAATCCTCATGGTGCTGGCTCTCTGTGAATTAACATGTTAAACCCACACACACACTCACATATGCACACACAAATTTCCAGACTACGATTGCCTCAGATTTGAGAGTACGATTGATGGGAAAATTGTACTGCGGTCAATTAAGTCTTGTCAACCAGATAGAACAACAATAAACTTCCTGAATCACCTGGAAGACCTTTCTCCTTGACATTGTGACTGATCTGAACTCTTTTGTCTGCCCCACACACATGTCTAACATATAGTTACCTTTTTCTTAAGGTAAAACAAATACATTCTTTAGGTCGTTCAGCAAGGCGTACACCCATGTGTCCTGTAGGAAGGACTCGGGATTGGTTACCTGCGTCACTGGGGCGTCTGCAGCAGGTGGCAGGGCTGGAGGTGGCTCTGGAGAGGAAGCTGGAAGTGCCCCCGTGGCAGCCTGCAGCTCCGAGGACAGCTGAGAGGGCTCCAAGGCTCTCCCCAGACTTGCATCTTCTCCTGGAGCCACTGTTGGACCATTCTCTACCTCTTCCACTTCTACTTCCCCTTCCTCCTCTCCTTCTTCTCTTTCTCCTTCTCCTCCTTCTTCTTCTTCCTCTTCCTCTTCTGGTAAGGTAAGGCATCATTTAAATGGTAGAACTACCAGCACAGTCATGGAAACAGTTAACGGCCAGCTTAAGGTCAGGCTAGGGCAGTCCCTCCCAACAGACCCTGTACAATGGTCCGTGCGTGTTGTGCTGGGGCTTTGCGCTGCTAGTGAAGGGTGGACAGAACAAGAGACTGTCCCCGTCCTCCCACTCTCCTTCTCAGGACAAAGTCTTCCCCCCACAGAGCACCATCTACCTCACCCCCTCACACACAAAGCTTGATCACATTTTCAGCCTGCCACATCTGTAAGCACTGGGACGGCTGTGACTGCCACTTAGTTATCTCTGTCAAATTAAATGGAAAGGCAACTCTTCCATAACTCAGGAAACATACAACTCTGGTCCCATTTTAATTTCTTCCTTCCTTTGTACAGTGAAGACTAAGCTTTGCCACAATTAATGCCCTGACTCTTTCCCAAACCCACAGATCTTAATATTCTCTCAGGCAACATTAAGGTTAAATATATTAAGTAAGTAATACTTTAAAAAAAAATCCATCCCAAAGATTTACCCCTAAAACAACATCAGTGAACATTTGGCACAGCCTCTCTGCGTTATTTATGGTCTAGCTGAGCGGTGTGTTCACCTAGATGGGCTAGGATAAGTTGAGGTGAACCAAGTTTTGCCTAGCTCCAAGATTATTTTCCTCTTTTCAATTACTTCATCAGGATAAATTTCCAGAACTGGGATTTCTGGGCCAAAGGGTAGGAATGCTTTTCTAGCCCGTGGACTACATGTGGTCACATAGACCCAGCTTTATTTCCAGACTGTGACTTACTCTTGACTTGTGTTATTCCTGTCTTCTAAAGTTTGCTTAAGTGGATGTGCTATAATATCTAGCCTAGATGTCATCTGTGTTTTATTTTTATCTCATCCTTAACCTTGCTCCTGACCACACATTATATCATAGTAACTAACAGTTTGTGGAAGGCTGAGGTTGAGATGTATCATCATCACCATCAATTAAGTGTTTGACTACCCAGAGTCAAATGCCCGATAATGGCATCCAAACAGGCACTATAATATGCAAAACTAAACACATGCTGTCAACACATTACATAATCCTATTATGAAACAGAGCTTCACATTGGATTAAGATTCTTGTAAAGTTGTCGACATCAATTCCGGAGGTGATTCTGAATCCCCCCTTTTCCTCCCACCTCACTCTTTTACAGCTCTCACACACCTGCAACTTTGGCCAAATGGTCAAGAATAACAAACCTCTGTAAAAATCAATTTCACGTATTATTTTTTCTTCTCTATTGAGGTTGACTGTGAAGTGGTTCATGTTCTCATAGCCATGTTCTATTTTCTCCATCTGAAATGCCTTTGATGCTTCAGAGATTCTGCAACAAAGACAAGTTGCCACTTTTGGTCACTATTTAAAATTCAAGAGCCTTGGGTAAAAGTGAAAATATGCATTTTTCCATAAAATAAAAATGACTTACTTTTGTAACAGGGTTTTGGCATTCTGTGAAAGCAAAAAAAATAGGCTTACTTAAATTCTCTGCATCGAAGACGGTGGTGAGGCAATCATTTCTTTTGCTGACTCTGAGAATCTCATAGCTTAGTTTCTAAGTTTTCTAACACAAATAACCGCTGTTTTATATCTGAACCCTCTTACATTTATGCCATGCCAGAAATATTTATTGAATTGTTAAAATAGATGGAGATACAAGTGCATAGGAGGTTTATGTTTTAGTTGGCAAAATAGATTTTAAATAATGAAATGTATATAAAATAATGAGGATGTGATAAATAATTTTCCACCTACCTTTTGGGTTGTTTCCTTGGTGCCAGAAAGAGACCTACCTGCAGAAACACCGCCATTTCTGGTTCATCCATGAATTGGATTCCTGACTCCACCAACTTCGTCACATTCTCCAAATGATCAGAATACTTCTTGATAAGAGCACGGACATGTTCCAGTTTCTCCTCCTGTGTTCGTGTGATGACTTGGGTCATTTCATTCTTCCTCTCCTCCAGAATGCCATATAGGTAATCAAACTTCTCACACAGCTCCTGCTTCTGTTTTCTGCAACATTCCTGTCAGTTGGATTGGCGAATGTTAGAAAGCATTCGGAAGAAAGTCTATTTGGAGAAATCACCCAGACATTTTGGGAGAGAAGAACATTTACTTTTCGTAGGATATTCATTTTCTTTTCCCTTAAGCTGTTACTCTAACTATGGTTATCCACTGTGCTGGTGCTTTGAAAATCCCAGTTTTTAAGAAAGCTGATAGCCAGGCGATCCAAAAATCAATCAAATTGGCTAAATGGATCAATGACTTTGCGATTGTCTACATAAATGGAGAATTTCATAAAAATGAGGACAGATTTTCTTTTATATTGTATTTGGATCATATAGGTTATAGGTTGCATTTTACTTTGGAGAGTGTGTGTGTAAGGAAAACACACTTTACTTTCTGGAATGTGCCTCCAGTCTCTCCTCCACCTGCACCAATACTATCCTCGTTTCAGCCCTTCCATGTAGATTCCATAGTTTCCCAAGGACCTCTGACTCTGAATCTTGGATTACCCTCCAAGCCAACTCACGTACTGCAATCAAATTAATTTTCTTGGAGTACAGTCCTAATCATGTTCTTTCTGTTATGACTCCCCACTACACAAAAAGTAACATTTAAACTTCGAAGGGGGCCTTCAAGACCCTCCATGATCTAGCTCCAGCCTTCCTTCCTAACATTCTACTTACTCTCCACTGCAAGCCCTGTATTCCAGCAAAAGTGAACCACTTGCTTCGCTCCTGCTGTTCCCCCCAGTGTACAACGTTCTCCCCCAAGTCATAGTTGCAAATTCTAAGTAATCTCAATGACTTTGCTGGACCTCCTCTTCTCCTATAAAGCTTCCCTTGATCCTCATGACTGAATGTCACCTTTTAAGCTTCTGAAATCCTGTGACAGTTATCATTTATGGCATATGCCTGTTTCCACCAGATCCTTTATTTATCCAACACTTTCTTTAAAAGGGGAAATACTGGATCTGGCCTTTGTACTTGGAGAGAACGGCTGTATTGGAAATCTGGCTTGCACCTTTGTGCTGTGTGTCTGAAGCATCTACAGGGCCACTCAGCTCCCCTTACTCTGAGCCTATGTTTAACTCATAATTAATTTTCCAGTTCACGAGCCATTGGTCTTTTTGTTTTTTTCAAGCTCTAATAAGGTTTGTGTGTGTGTCTGTGTGTGTGTGTGTGTGTAGCAGTCTCCTTGGACTTGGCCTTCTCTGGACCAGAACCTTTATAGCTGAGAGAAAGCTGTGAGCCAACAGCCCAATCCAGCTCTCCTGCCTAGTGGGGGCTTTTTAGGAACCCAGCAAATTTACCTCTTCATCTCTGTGACCTTTATCACATGTTCTCTCAATTTTCGTAAACATTGATCTCTTTGATATCATGTGTCTTGTTTTTTCATTTATGTGACTTTCTTAAATATCTAAACTAAAACCTCCTTGTAGGAGACATACAAGGGCTGACAGTTAAGTTTGCAAACTCATCCTAGAAAAAGTGCTTTTTAACTCATTGCTATCACTATAGTCACATTGCTATCACTCATTATATCACTATGGTCACCTTTGAAGTACTCCCTTGGGAAGATATGTACCAATGCCAGTGCCTAATCCACCCTTCAAAGCAATTTTGGATTCTTTTTTTTTTTTTTTTTGTAGAGACAGAGTCTCACTTTATCACCCTGAGTAGGGTGGCGTCACAGTTCACAGCAACCTCCAACTCCTGGGCTTAGGCGATTCTCTTGCCTCAGCCTCCTGAGTAGCTGGGACTACAGGCACCCACGACAACGCCCAGATTTTTTTTGTTGCAGTTTGGCTGGGGCCAGGTTCAAACCCGCCACCCTCAGTATATGGGGCCAGCACCCTACTCACTGAGCCACAGGTGCCACCCCAATTTTGGACTCTTTTTTTGAAATGGTCTTCAAAACTGTCATCTATTAACTTTAATATCCTGGATGTCATCAAAATATCTTTCTTTGAATATTTCCTTTAGGGTAAGAAGTCACTGGGGGCCAGATCAGATGTGCCGGGAGTACGTTCCAATACAGTTATTTGTTTCCTGGCTAAGAACTCCCTCACAGACAGTGCCATGTGAGTTGGTGCATTGATGTGATGAAAGGGCTATGAGTTTTTGGCAAAAAGTTTCAGTAAAGATTTTCCTAACTGACTCAGCATCTGTAGCTCAGTGGCTAGGGCACCCCACATACAATGGAGCTGGCAGGTTCGAACCCAGCCCAGGCCTGCCAAACAATGACAACTACAACCAAAAAATAGCTGGGCATTGTTGTGGGCACCTGTAGTCCCAGATACTTGGGAGGCTGAGGCAAGAGAATCAATAGCTTAAGCCCAAGAGTTTGAGGTTGCTGTGAGCTGTGATACCACAGTGCTCTAATGAGGATAACATAATGAGACTCTGTCTCAAGAAAAAAAAAAAAAGATTTTCCTAACTGTTTCTCTATTGATGTTTACTTGGTCTGCTATGCTTCTCACAGTCAGCCGATGATTTTGACACACAATTCAACATATTTTTGCAATGTTTTCATCCATTCTACTTGTTACTGGCCACCTTGGTCTCTCTTCATCAGTGATGTTTTCTCTCCCCTAGGAAAAACATTTAGTGCATTTGTACATTGCCATTTTCTTCAAGGTATTATCCACCAAAATTTGGACTAATATGTCCCTTATTTCACTCCCACTCCTGCCAAGTTTGTCAAGAAATTTAATGTTTGTTCATTGCTCTAGTTCAAGTTCTGACATTCTTGTGATGGCATACAAAATCATAAACAGCAATAATGAATGCCACTCAGCAAGTCACCATCCATCACACATCAATGCAAACACAGCTGTGAGACACAGCTATACCAAGGTTATGAAACCTTACTGAGCTGTTTATACAGTGCTGCCAATGTAAGGGCATGGTGGTAAGAACTTAATTTGTTAGACTTCATAGCATCTTGGATAGAAGATGTTCCCTGAATATCTACTGAATTGATTTTTTAAAATTATATTTCATTTCCCCCAAATTTCTCTACTATTCTCAGATTAAAGAAGGAAAAAAGAATGAACTAAACCAAATTGTTGATCAACACACTTCATAAATGCAAAATAAATACATCTCTCACTCCACTGATTCCCTTGGAACACAGTCAATTCTCACTACAGCTTCTGACCAAATTATAATGCATAAAGGAAATCCAGGGGTACAAACTATAATAACAGCTGCTGTTATTCACCCATCCACTCATCCACTTAACAAACATTTCTTAAGCATATTATTTATGTCATATGGTATTGCAAGACTCTGGGGATCTGAAAATGAATGAAACACAGTTCCTGTTCTCAAGGAGCTCATAGTTCACTACATGACAAGGGCTATGGGCCAATAATGTCATTCAATACAGAAGAGTGAATAACAGAAATATGTTAGAGATTTTCAGAAGCATGGAGATGGGACCTTGGTCCACCCCTCCACGCAGGTTGGGGGGGACTTGAAGGTGGTGTCTGAATTTGGCATTAAAGGACAAGTAGTAGAAATAATGAGTTGGGGGATGGGACAAAAATGCTTAGAGTCCTGGCAGGAGTTGTCAAAATAACAAGACAAGAATCTGCACAGCATAACAAGACGTGGCCTTTCCAGCCCTTCAGTTTGAGGTTTCGACTACTGCAACCAGGCCTGGGAACTGAAGCCTGTTAGGTAGCTTTCCAATCAAATTTTATTTCACTGCATTTCCTTCTGTTCTAAGTTTACAGGTAATCATGTGATCACTGTGTACATAAAATATGCCTCTGTGGTATTTAGAAGCTTTACGGACAACTATGAGCATACGACCTAAAACGAAGTGTGCACTTAAAACTTTAATAAAAAATATCATATTACGATGTAATACTGGTAGAATGTCTTCACAAAATCTTTCTTCTACATGATTTAATATGTGTGAGAACATTCAAGTTTATGACAGCCAAATCATTTGCCATGAGACTGATAATGAAGTTATATGTACCCTAGTGTAGTCTCTCAAGTCAAATAAAGATTAGATCACTTATTGCAGCCATACATATTTTATTTAGTGGTGTAGAATGAAATAGCTGTTTTCATTGCTATATTGTTTTCAGTTCTGAGTAATATTTTATTTCTATTCTGGTTTCTTAATGACTTGTACTATGTAAAATTTTAGGAAAATTGCTATTATTTTAATAAGAACTCTTATTTGCTTATACTTTATAGTGTTGGAAATGCTACCCCATGCATGGTCTATGTGTGATTACAATTATTATATCACTACAAACTTCATAAAGCATTCATAATATTACCTGGACATAGTAGGTACCGTATCAGTGTTTATTAAATTTAGGTCCCAATTCCTTCATTTGAACTACTCAGTTGTGAAATTTTGAAGTTGCATGGACTATTAGACTCTCAATTAATCACTCAGTCATGTGGAAACTGCAATCCAGCAGAGCTGTCACTTTCCCAAGGCCATTCTATCATTTAATATTGATGTCTGGCTTAGAATGGAGGACTTTGAACTCCCAGCTCATTGCTATTCTCTCCACTGGGCCCCTACTCATAAGTAACCTGAAAAAAATTTATATGAAGTGCTTTTAAATTGAATACATGCCTTGTAACAAATTTACTATGTTGAAAATAGACTTTTTACACTTGATCTTAGCCAAAAGGCCAAGAAGCGATGAAAATAGACTTTTTAAAGGCAAGAAACCTCAAATTGTTTCAGAATTATATTAATTAGTTCCTTCCTTCAACGAAATCCACTAAATACTTACTATGTAACAGGATTATAACATTGACAAACCTGCCATGATTTTTCATTGTTTGAGAGAATGATAAACATAAAATTATCATAAAAATGGTAATATAAAAGGTAACATTTTTATATTTTCTAATTCTTAACAGAAAAATTTCTCTTGTTTAATTTACTTTTAATATAATTCTATGTACAATGCAGCAAGAGTTAGACAAATCTGTTTCTGAAATGGAAAAAACACATGGTTCTCCCTTGGAAATTTATGCAACTGGGACTTACCAACTTTTAAAAAATTAACTTAGGATGTTTAGGTGAACCTAATGTCAAATTCAAATGTGAAATGCTCCATGAAATTGAAAATCTATTTTTTCATACTCTCTGAGGTGAATCCAACACAAGAGAGATCAATTTAGTTGCTCTTCAATCTTTCTTGGGTTCAAGACCATCACAGAGCTGTGAAGGTCAGAGAGTAACAAACGTCTCTGTATCAGTTTGCCCAGCAAGCTGACTGGGGAGCAAGTAGAAAAAAGTTTGCCCTGCAAGCTGACTGGGGAGCAGGTGGAAAAAAAAGTTCTCCTAGCTACTCTGAATTTCAGTACCTACTGTGCCTTTGTAAATTCAAGCCTGCAACACTTTCAGCAGAATGGAAAAAAGTGTGAAAATATCTGCTGATAACACACTTTAAAGGACAGTTGTTACCTGCAAAAGCATGATAGCAACCACCTTCATCTCTTCCCACAAAACCTTCCTAAGCTCAAAGATTTCTCCATGCTTTTAGCATACTTTTTCATTTATTTGACTAAAAAGGTATGCATCTTTAAGCCTAATTCCAGGGGTGTAAACCTGCTCTCCTCTCTTCCCCTATTTCTCTGAATAGGAATTGAATCAAAATATATACTTTTTGAAATTTCAAGTTTATCTTTTCAAACATTCTCCTTTTTCTTCCTTTTGATGTCTGTGGTTCCCACGTCCTCTGTGCATGCCTGTGGCACCTGCATGACTGTGCTTAGCGAGTGAAGTCACCTCCATCATAAATGCACCATATATTGGTCACCAAGCATATTCTCATGCAAAGCCTCTGGCTACAGCATAACCTTTCTCCTGGGTCTGTCATGACAGCTATATTTATTGGTCTCTTAGGACCAAATCAAATTGTCTGTAATAATTTAGTGAAAATAAAGTTCATCTCATTTCTAAAGAGAACCCAGTACATTTGCAATATGCCAAAAGGGGCGATTTTATAAAGTGAAGATTCTCCGGCCCATATCACAACGGTGAGATGATGATTGGTGGAATATTTGTTTCTAACCAATACCAAAGTATCTGGATGAAAGAAAGAAATCAAGTTGTCATGTGGCTGTCTCCCTAGAAGTTAGTAGGGACTTTAAACTTTTATCTAAAGCTATCATTTAACTGTTGCCTTTATAGCAATGGTAAAATTGGCAGACTCCAATTTTTAGCCACCTTGATATTTTAGTAGTAATAAGAAAAACAAGATATGCAGCTATAAATTGAAGCTTTGGCGGGGGGTGGGGGGGAATGACCATAAATTTACTAAAAGAATAACTGGCCTGTCACGGCCAAGTACCATCATACCTCCATTTTTAATGACTAGGTTTTGATGGATTCATTTTTCTCCCAGACCCTTATTAGTCTCTGAAATGATCTTGCTATTCAATCTGTTTATTATATAACTCCTCTGCTAGAATAAAACCTTTTTTATGTTTAGTTCATTACTGTTCCCCCAACATTATGTGTACAGAATATGACACTCAGTGCACTGTTGGGTAAATGAATAAACTATGACCAGAAATATCCAGACATCACTCAAACGCTTCTGTTTTGCTCTGTTCCAAAGAAGTAGGCATTTAAGTAGATACTATAAAGCCTCTGCTTCATTAAATGCTTTAACAAAAAACCCCAGCAAAATATAGCTGTACAACTTTAGGGAAACCATTTAACCTCAAGATAGTAGTTTGTTTTAATCTGTACAATGAGGGATTGGATTGAATAATTGCTAAGGTCCCTTCTACCTCTACAGTTCCAAGACGCTATGACTTTAGGTGAACATGGAGATATTTCAGACAGTCTTCAAGCTATGACAGGCCTCGCTCGTTCCTAGCAAGTTTCAGAGCATCATCTACAGCACAAAGACATATATGTGGTATTAGGTGCCCTAGCCCTGAAATGTCAGTGCTTGCTTGGGCATATGTTATCAGAACAACAACAGGAAAAACCTATGGCAACTATGACCACTGATCCTACCATGTAAGGAGCCTGGCTCTGTGACCAAAATAGAACTGAAGATAAGCTCTTAGTCCTGCCACTTGTCACTGAGCAACTGTGGCTCCCCCAGGCTCATTCATATCTCTGTCACATTCCTCTAACATTCGTTAAGACACACTTGTTTGGAGGCAGCTTCATTTCTATTCTAGAAATGCAGAACTTCAAAAATTTCTTTGGTAAGCCAAATAGGGTTTCTTTCCACTATTCCCCAAAAGAAGGGGGAGAAAATGTAGCCAGGACATTAATAATACTGAAGAACTGTATTAAAAGAAGTTCCTTCCAAGAAAATCAAGTCCAGCCTTTCATTCATAAAGCTCCAGTTACAGGCACTTAGAGAAATCCCTTGAGTCCAGGCTAGGATGTCCCTAGAAAAGGGAAAGATAAATTAGAAAAAACAACCCTCCTTCAGGCTCCCAGGCTGGCAACTTTGTGTAGGGCTGAGCGAACAACTTCATTCAGTGGCTGTGGGTCTCGTGCCTCCATAATTCTGGCTCTTTTCTACTATATCGTGTTGCTACTCCACATAAAAAAAATAATTATGTCTTAATTTACGGGACTTTTAATGCTTAATCTTGGGGTTCTTGACATTCATTGTTTTCGGGGATAGTCCAGATCATTTAGGATCTCCTCCAGTAAACCCTATGAGGGCTGAGGGCCAGGTGGGCTCTGATCTGTGCCCCGTCATCCAGTGGGAGCCACGTGGCAAGCTGAGCAGGTGTTTATTCCACTTGGGTCTGCTGCTCCTAGTCAGCGTGTTACCCAGGAGAGGCTGGGTCTCCCTTGGTCACTAACATTTCTAGTTACCACTAAACCTCTAAGACCATTCCTTCTCAATGTTTCCTTCTGAGATTGCTGCTCAGCCCTGTCATCACAATCAACCAGAACCCTGGCTGTCTTCTCATGACACCATTTAAAAGATGGTCCAGTGGTTCCACCAATCACATCATCAGAATTAGCATGCACTTTCCAAGATGACTCTCAGGCTGACATGAGATGACATTTACGAAGCCCCCGGCATATGCCTCTTACCCCAATTTAGTCATCCCAATAACTCTGTGCAGAAGGTATCAGCATCCGACAGGAAAGCGGAAGAAGCTGAGGAACAAGAACCCTAAGCAACTTGCCCAACATCCTGTCATAAGTGGCAGAGCTAAAATTCAAACTCTGAAGTCTATTATTTTAAGCATATGGTATACAGCCTTAAAAGCACTGCCTTAAAATGATTCTAATGCAATAGAACCTCCACAACTGACCATCTCCCTATACTGACCTCCTCCTGAAGCTGACCTAATATTCATGGACCAGATATGCACCACATGTCCATGTCAGTACAGTGGGCCTAGTTCTTTATACTGACCACCTCCATGTGTGGACCAATTTGTCAAAGTCCCTTGGGTGCTCAACTTACAAAGGTTCCACTCCATATTTGTAACCGTATGGGCAATGTCTCAGAGATGAAAAAAAGCTGTTTGGGGTAAAAATTACTGTTTTGAAAATACATGGACTTTGTTCTCACTCTAAAATCATCAGAATATTTTATTCAAGTAGTGCAGATATTAGAAATGTTCAATATCAAATATTTGTTATTCAGTTTACAGCAGTTTCTTCTAGACAGTCATTCATACAAAACGAGGTTATTTCTAGGCTGGCCAGCCTGCCGTTTTGAGGGCCTGCTCCATTGGGTACCCGATGACAGGATAAGTTCCATTGGTAAGACTATAAGAGAAAGGTTATGTTTTCTAGAGAAGAAAAATAAAAGTCAAGCACATTTTTCTAGAAGCAGAGGGCTCCTGAGTGGACTTCCCCATTCCTACACCCAGCCCCCTTACCCAGTCCCTGTTCCAAAACATCTCCAGGCCTGGAAAGCAAGCGAAGCTTCAGACCATGCTGGGATCATCCAGAACAGCCTAGAAGCCCCTGCTAACCTGCAATCCAGAGCTCAAGGGATGTCTTAGGCTGAGCCACCATCAACCAGCACAGCGAAAAAATCGCAGAGCGAAAAAATCTCACAGCTCCTTTATCCACCATCAACCCACAGCACAGGATGAAAACAGCACTGCCTTTTTGACACAACTCAGACAGCCCTTTTGTGACTAATAGTCATTCTCAAAGCCTCCTTAATTATCACTGTAAATTTTCCTCAACTGCATACATTAATTTTAAAGGATAACAAGGAATCTGTGATGTGATTTTCCCAAAGCTCAGCAATGCTCCAGGGCTGGTCCTTGTCCAGGTGCTTCCCCAGGCCAGCCCTGCAAGACACTGCATGGTTAGGGACAAAATTAGACATGTGCAAGGACTGGGCACTTCTGTCAAAGGGCAGGAGGCATTGGGCCCCAGGCGGGGAGGTGAGGTAATTATGGAAGGACAGTGCCCACCCCAGGGGCTGCTCCATTTCTCATCCCTGAGGAGGCCTTTGCCAATCAGAAAAGAGAATCCTTTAACAACAGCTCCCCACCTCTTGGCTGCGAACCACTCAAGGCTTCTCAGTAAATGTTTCCAGGCAGGTGGTGAGCAAAACCAGAAAGGAAAACAACAGCCCTGGGTAGAAAAGGAGACGCAGGAGCTGTGTCCGGAATTACAGAATTCACCTACTCTGCAAGGTGGGACCGTTTCTCTCAAAACCAAAGGTCTGGATCGCTCCTTGCTTTCCTGCATTACAGGCTGGCAAGAAGTGGGGTTGTGCCCACTGATATGGACCCAGCTCGGTGGGAGATCACTTCAGCCATTACAGGTGCACAGGATGGCCATTTGGGGCCCTGTCCTCCGGGACTCTTCACCAAGAGGATATTGTATCAAACAGGAATCATAAAATTAAAGAACTCTGTGGGGATTTGAGGCAATCCCTACATCTTCAGATGAACTACTTCATTCATTCATTCTTTATTTTACTGCTTATTAAGAATTTCAGACTTAATGGAAATATGAAATACAGAAATAGATAAGGAAGGAATTGAATCACCTGTGGTCCCACTATTCACTGCCCTTAACCTTTTTTTTTTTTTTGCAGTTTTTGGCCACAGCTAGGTTTGAACCTCCACCTCCAGCATATGGGGCCTGCACCCTACTCCTTTGAGCCACAGGCGCTGCCCCCCTTAACCTTTTTGTGTTTTCCTCTCCTGGTTCCCCCCACGAATGTATAAGAGGTCGTATATGAATATGCACCGCCATGCATCACTTAACAGTGGGGATATGTCCCGACAAATGCACCATCAAGTGATTTCATTCTTATGGGAACAAAATAGTGTGTACTTACACAAAACCAGAGAGAACTCACAACATACCCAGACTGGATTCTAGCTTATTGCTCCTAGCCTGTACAGTATGTTTCTGTACTGGTGAGCAATTGTAAGACACAAGTTGTTATCTAAACATATCTAAACAGAGACAAGGTACAGTAAAGTACTGTATTATAATCTTAAGGGACTGCCCTCATATTCCTGGTCTGTTGTTGGTGCACGGTATACTCTCCGTACTGTCGCATAAGAAAGCTTACGTCCCGTACAGCATGCATACGTGTGTGCAGACACTTGCTTTGCTTTTTCAGCTTATTTCCTTAAGGTAAGATCCCAGAAGTAAAATAAACAGAAAAGGGATGGACACTTTTAAAATTCTCACCAATTTGCAGCCTCATCTTAAAAGCTCTGAAGGGAGTGATCATACACCCTCCTCTAGTAACTTGTAAACACACTTACAAAAGTGTCTCATGCTGATGAATGCAGTTATTGGTAAGAAGGGGAGAATGATCCCATGCAGAAAGTTCTTCGTGCTGTCTGCACTAATCCCTTCTGCTGAATTAACATCAAACTTGTTTCTTCTTGTCTTGTTCTCAGTGAATGAAAACAGCACTTCCTATTGTGCCCCTGACCAGTTTCTATGAAGAAAACGTATTGTCAGGTCACTCTCACCCCTTTTGTGTCTTCTGAAGCCGGCTAAACGGAGCCCGAGTCATTTACATATGCTCAAGGCCCAAATGTGACTCACAGGGCTTTTCTCCTGTGTGCATTTTGCGGTCTGTCCCAGACAGAAAGCCTCTTTCTTCCAGCAGACATCTCTGATAAGGTCCTGACATTACCTCATTCACCCATAAGCCACAAGCTCCTATTTATACACTCAAGACTCAACGTGGTACCACACAGGAGTGCTGATTCATAGCCCAATGATTGCATTGTATTTGTCCTTTACTGTAAATAAGTACAAACAAAAGTTTATATTTTCCACTTCTGAATATTTTTACCAAGAGAAAACTTTCCCTCTACAAATGGATCCCAGACTACTCATAGATATTTTCAGGAATATGAATATGAAGAAGAAAGGAAATTGATTTTAATGATGTGTAAATCTGAAATGAAATAATGATCTAATCTCTTGAAGTCATCATTTAGAAAATGGCCTTTGGTTTTTAACAGAATTTGCCTTTCTAATGATAAAGTAATACAAATAGTATTTATCAGATACTCACTATATGCCATGCACTATGGTAAGCACTTAGCTTCTGCTTGTTTACTCAGTTCCTCACAGGAACTCTATAAAGTAGGTACTAAGATTACCCTATTTTTACAAAGGAGAAAACTGAGGGACTTGCTACAAATGTCCTTGCAGCAACCTGAGTGGGTCTTAAAAACATAACATTTAGTTTAAAACAATAGTAAGAAGCAGAATGATAAATACAACACAAAGCCATTTATAAAATTAGAAGACGTACATATAAAACAAGACACATTTTTAAGAATACAGATAGAACATCAAACGTGTCAGAGTAGTTATCTATGGGGAGGAGGAGTGAGAAATGGGGATAAAAGGAAATAAGTTGTCACAAGAGAAGCCTCGCATGCAGCAATGAGAATGGTGTGCCACTGAGCAGATAGTAGACTGAGCAGGATAGTACCTCCACCTTCTGCACTGAGGTCCTCCGAAAATAACAAATGATCCCACAGCTTATAGCAGGGAGACAGTAACAGACCTCTCTGCCTCGAGAGCCAGGGACCTCGACTTGAATGCAGGTGTCTTGCACACACCCCCTCCCCGTGCCCCATGCAGCACAACTAGTCTATGAACCTTCAATTCCTTTTTTAAAATTTTTTTGTTTTTTGTTTTTTAAATTTTGCTTTTCTTTTTAAATTTTATTTTATTTTATTTTATTTTTTATGGAGACAGAGTCTCACTTTGTGTCCTTCAGTAGAGTACCATGGAATCATAGCTTACAGCAACCTCCGCCAACCCCTGGGTCCCTGGGTTTAAGTGATTCTCTAGCCTAAACCTCCCAAGTAGCTGGGATTACAGACGCCTGCCAGAATGCCCAGCAATTTTTGGTAGAGACAGGGTCTCACTCTGGCTCTCACTCTGGCCCATGCTGGTCTTGAACCTCTGAGCACAGGTGATCCACCTGCCTTGGCCTCCCACAGCTTGGGACGATAGGCATGAGCCACCATGCCCAGCTGAACCTTCAATTTCGAAAAGAGACCTGCCACATAGCTAAACCTCTTTAGGCTTCCACACTTGTCCTTCTCTAATTACAGTTTACTGGATCTTGAGGGATAAGTGGATTTGCTCTATTTCTTACATGCCAAGTTCAAACATGGGCTGCACAGCCAGCCATTCATCCATTCATCTGCCAAGTTTTTATTGAGTATTTATTGTGTGCTGGGCATTGGGCCAAGCAGAAGGCAGATAGAGATGAACAAGCTAGATTTCTGGCCTCCATGAGCTCCCAGATACTGAGCCATTCTCTAACTATACTCAGGCAGACCTCTCTCCTCCTGATGGTGCCTTTGCATGGCTACTGTTAGAGCACAGGACAATTCAAAGTTCCACCAAGCAAGTGTGTTATAATAGCAACCATGCTTATGTCCATGACTGGGAATTGATTTTTCTTGCAGCCAATCCTTGAGGTGATCAAGAAAGAATAATATATGCAGTGCCAACCCTAGTGATTATGGTAAAATCAGCCTCATTGGCTCATGTCATAACTTCTCTTTCCATACCAGTAGGTGAATCTCTCAGACACATAGTGAGAAGTAGGCCATTCTATAAGGAAAGAATGAAATGTTGGAATGGGGTGTTTAGTGTGGCACTGCAGAAGCCACAGACTCCCAGGAGCTGCAGGCTTGGCTGAGACCCACTGGGAGTCCCTTGACTTACCTCAATAATTTTACAGGTGTCTTCCAGCTCACTGATCACTCCCTGGACTCGATCATTGCTTCCTACGAGGACCGCGATGCCATTGCTGAGCTCAGACTAACAAAGAGAAAAGAAGGACACAAGATCTAGGGATTTCCTAGTCACCACTGTTTGTAGACTAGTCATAGTATTATCCTTATGTGTTCTTAATCTAGGGTCCATGAAACCCCTAAGGAGTGCTGGGGGGGGGGGGGCTTAGGAGACTTATGAACCTTCCATTATTGCAAGCAGACTTTTGTATATGAACTCATTCGTGGGGGAAGAGATTTATAGTTTTCACATTATTAATGGAGACACTGTTAAAAAAATTAAGAACAATGAATTATAGGCCATTGAGAATAGCATGTTCGTTCAAGCTAAAGAATTTTAAAGTATTGTTTAATAAGTGTAATGGAGTCCAATATATGACTTTATGAACCCAAAATAATAATTCTTCGCTTAGTGTTGCTCAAGATCAGTTTCACTTGGGCAATGTATATAGCAAATATTCATTTATTCAACATATGATTATCAAGGGCCTACTATGCTAAGTATATAATAGATACATACAGAAATACACACTAGACTAAGTCATTACAGACTCATATAAATAGAACATTCAACTGGTTCTAGGGGGAAATGTCAACTTTGAAATTTTTTTCTTTTTGCCTGAGAAGATTTGCTATTGTTCATATTTACCCTGTTTCCAATGCTGGCTTTTCAATGGGGACTTCAGAGGCCTCGGAGCTTTTCCTAACTGTGCCCCAAACTTCTTTACGATGTTGGGCAAAACATATCAATTGGGACTTTAATTATTTCACATTTAAAGAAAGAAGGTTGTGCCAAAACAGTAACTGTAAAACATTTTAAAGCTGCAGAAAATCTTCTTCAAATGGAAGTTAATATGAAATCTATAAGTAAAAATGAAACTGCTTTGGCCACCCAAGAGGTGGGAAGAACAGTCCACTGTTCTGTCCTTCTGTCCATCTCTCATAAATCTCCAGGGCTCTGAGGGAAGCAGTGTGAAACAGGTGCTACCTAACATGACTTTGGGGAGAGGAGAAGGGGGGATAAATGATTAAGCGAATTGAGAAATAAATGTTATAAATAACTTGCAAAATCCTATTTCTTCGGAAGCTGGTAGTTACTAGTTGTAACTGGTTTTGCTCAACAGTTACTAGTTGTAACTGGTTTTGCTCAACAGTTTAACTTCCAAATGTGATCCCCACTCTGATCTTCATCGTGAAACACTGACGGGCAGCAGAATGGATGATTCTAACTCATGATCTTCACTGTGAAACACTGACGGGACCCAGAATGGATGATTCTAACTCAAAGCAGCTGGGAGGTAGAGCTGATCAACTCCTCAGTGCCGGAAGCAGCCACGTCAACTGAACAGCCAACCCCACTTTCCTCTGCCCCAAATGGGTCAGCTCTGACCTGCTTGAGAACGAAACCGGGGTAGCACGGTGTGTACCGGGACACGGCCTTGGTCAGAGGGAGGGGCTGTGGCTGAGGCCCTGAGGTGACAGGAAGGCAGGTACTCGGAAGGGGCCCTTTAGCAACTGGCCTGGTTGACAGGGGTAGCGGAAGGCAACGGTTTGAAGTCGTTCTGTAGCTACACGTCACTGCAAGGCTGCCTCATTAGGAGCGGGGCAGGAAAGGCCTTGAGGAGGGCAAAAGGGACCTTTCATTGGTGAATAAAGAAAAGCAGTCCTCGACGGGAGTACAGAGCTATCTTTTCTTCCCATAATCTAAACTTCAAATAATCTTGAGCAGTTTGAGCTCAGGGTGGGTTCCCTAACACTATTCGTCTTCAGCGACCTCCAGAGGGGACAAAACAGTAACCCTCTCCTGTAGCCTTCCTGAACCTCTGCACCTCTGCCGCCCTCGGGGACGTCCGGCCAGTGGTCACGCGCAGCGCCCCTCCCCGCAGGCCCCCCAGCGCGCCCCACCGTCCTGCGGCCTTGGTTGGGGCAGCCTTCTTCCCCGGCAAGGAGCCGGGCACGCTGGCGCTCGGAAGGTGCTGCGTGGGGGCTGGGGGGCTCTTACCTTCTGCCTCTGGAACACGTGAGTGAGGGGAGCCACCTGGCAGTCCTTGTGCGCCCCGAACACCTTGCACAGAGAGCAGGTGGGCACCTCGCAGTTCAGACAGTAGATGTTGATGCGCTCCTCCTCGTGCTCCTCGCACACCGGCTGGTCCGACTTCTTTTCTGGCCTGGGAGGAGGTAGGCAGATGAAAGTCTGTGGCTCGCCTTAGAGGCAGCGCAGGGACTGGAGATGGGCCTTGCCAACTCTATTCCAGAAGACTCCCGGAGGCCCGTGTGGGTCCTCAGAGCCCACCAAATTCAGCTGACTGACGGGTTTGGCAGCAGCATGCTGGCAAATCTCTAACACCTGCTGGGGGTAGGACCCTAGGGGTATGGAGACCCTGATTTATAGCACCTGCCAGATTCCACCACGGCCGATTTTTCGAGTTATTTATGGTTTGGGGAATCCCCTAGGGAGATTCTTGAAAGTCAAACCCTGGGCCCCAGTAAGCAGTTAGGAGTGAACTCCAAGCGCTGTGTCCACACGCTCAGGAGTTTCTCAAGAGACACCTTCCCGTTAGGACCAAAGAAGGGGAAGTTGCCAAGAAGAAATCTCAAGTTTGCGCTGGCTTTGTGGAGGAGCTCTATCCCACTCCTCCAGCCTCTGACCCAGAAAACACTTTTTCTACCCGAAGGAATGAGGATTGGAGTAACTAGCAGGACCTTGAATCTTCTCATGATTGATCTGGGTGGGGGCCGGAGGTAGCTGTGTGTGAGCAGGAGGTCCAGCCTCCAGGAATTCTGATACATCCTATCTAAATAGTTTTCAGAAGGATTTGAAGAACTCAAATCCAAAAGCTTTCCTATTATTCCCAAACATATTGTTATTTAGAAGCATCTTAAATTTGGGACTAAATTTTTTTTATTGCTATAGAGATCATTATTTTTAAACTCCTGGTTTTTATGGACCATGAAATCAATTATTATGGGCTATGAAATCAATTTAGGGGGCCATGACCAGGATTGTCAAAATCAACATTAAATAGAGTAGCAAAAGTATGCATAAATGTCTACATAAATATTTATATATCCATCCATGTATGTAAATGATCATTGGATCACAATATAGAATGTACTTCCTACTGTGAAGGGTGAATAAAAATGTTTGGACACCATTGATACTGATGTAGCTGTGGTGTCAGAAAAGGTGCTGAGGTACCTCTCTGAACCACTAGGTAGAAGTCAAGTACTTGAGATTGGTTGGGCAACCTTGGGCAAAAGGTGGAGAGAAGCTCTGGATCTGATAAAGAAATTGAATGGACTTCCAGTTTCAAGACTTTGGAATCTGATTTTTACAAAAGAGATTTCCATCAGGTCTTGTAGCAATATGCTTTCCATGAAGTCTATGACCTTCTGACTTGACCATATGCTTGGAACTCAAATAAAGCAAGTGAACTCCACAGCTGAGAAAATCCTCCTCCTCTCAGATTTGTCTGTTTCCTTCCTTAGAGTGAGAGCATCCTGAGGGCAGGGCCATGATGTGCCTTCTTGTCTTGCTGATTCTCCAGTACCCAGAACAGTGCCTGTCACTGGGGGGGATGAGGGGGGCCTCAGTAAATACTTGTTAAACTAATGAGTGAGGAGATGAAAGGGAATTTGCCATACTTTTGTTCTCTGTGCTCTAACATAACATCACCCAGCTGGAGAAGGCATGGGAAAGCCAGGGCCACCAGGTACTTGGTAAAGGATGAGAAAGCCAATGGTTTTGTGGAGACTTACTGTCTCTAACCTTTCTGCAGGAGGTCAGAGTTGCCCTGTACTTCACCCTCTCCCATTTTTGCTGCTGCCTCCAATGACCAGAGTTGGGCTCTTCTCACTCTGAATATCCAAGGTTACTCCAGGGTCTTCTAATATACACCTAGGCTCAGGGTCCTGGTCTGATAAGATTGTCAGCCTTCAGACAACAACTGGGTTTATGCCCAGACATGTGGCTAAGCCCTCTGGGCAACTTGGTTTTGCTAGCAAGTCAAAATGTCTCAGAGGCAAGTCTCAAGCTCAAGAAATAACAGGATAAGAAGAATTTAAAAATCACAAAACATCCCCAGTCCACCCAACTAAGTGCTTTACTGTTGGAAATTTGGTTCATTGCTTTTATGCAATTTGCTTCCCAGCACCTGGGGACTATATTTGGCCGCTGCAACAAGCAGACTTAGTGAAGGTAAAAATGTGTCTTGTAATTTTACTAATGCTACAAATTTCAACATCTCCTCTTCTCTGGATTTCATAACAAGTATTGTTATTTTTTCACATTTCAAGTTCCCTCTGTGGCAAATAGCAAAACATAAAATTATTGCAATAAATAGAACATGTAAGAATATTTGTGATGTTGCTTAATCAGCTGGCACTTCCAGAGCAACTATTCTGTGCAAGGCACTGTACAAAGACTGAAACAGTTGTTATATAAATTCCCTTAAGAACTGCTTGGTTATTAATTGGCTGGTTATGTTTTTAAAGAGATAGTGGGTGTATTTTTATTTTAAAGTCATGAAATATAATGAGATAAGGTCTGGAAAGTGACAGCAACAACAAAGGTACTTTCCTTCTTGCTAAGAGACTTTGAAAACCAGGGGAACAGCTGGCCACAATCTCTGCAATATGCCATCAGCAATTCTTTTTCTTTCCCAAACCCATCTATATCCTGGTACTATCTAATTTAGTTTTGGATCTTAAGCAGAAACTAATAGCCATAATAATTACAATAATTATGTTAGATTTATAGAACAGCTTTCCTTCCAAGAGTGCAAGCCTCTTAAAGCCCTGCAGATGTTCCACAAATACATGTTCCCTAATAGAATCACAATGAGGCCATTTCTAGATGATCTCAATGTGCCTGCAAGCTTTGTGGACTGGACTGACCTGTACATAATTGATAAAGGGCTCTTTACACCGTGCCTTCTAGGAATAAACTTCGTCTCTAGGAAACGAATTCTATAGCCAATGTGGTTCCATGATTGAGAAGCCTTCTTTATTTTTTTTATATGAGTGGATATATATGTGTATGTATATATATATATACAGCATATCAATCAGTCCATTGGTGAAAGCTAAGAGTATATGCTGTAAATACAATCCAAGGGAATAAGGAAACATAAACTGAACTCTGGATTTTGTTGTTTTTTTTTTTTTTTCTCCCATGTCTCTGCCTAAGTTCCTAAAGGCCAGGCCTATGCTTTGATTTGCAACTTCCCATAGAGTCAGTATGGTAACAAATTATGTTAGGGGGATTTGCTTTTATTATTTCTATCCAGACAATTTTAAGGTAAAACTCTCTGAACTAGGAACTTCACTATTTTGGCTTATGCCATTTCTGTTAAGTTGTATACTAGAATTTTTCTGCTTTGTAGGATCTAGAGCTACCAAGGACCTGTGAACTGCAAAAATAACTAAAGTGTGTTTAATGCTAGTCTTTAAGGGAGGAGGGGCAGCATTATGCCTCTTTCAGCATCACCATCGGGGATCATGGATTAGAACTAATGTGTCACTTCACTCTCAAATTGGCCCAAAAGCATGGGTACCAGCTTGCTTCCCTCCTCTCATGAGCAACTCTCAGTCCCACTGGGAAGCACTGACTTGGAAAAACATTTTCCTATAAAACAATTAGACCATGACTGGCAAATAATCACTCAGTGTAGTAATTCATTAAAACTAACAAACAAACAAAGATAAGCTTAGCATGGGTTTTCACGCAGGGAGACTTACCTTGTGGACTCCTGCTTGTAGATGTCAATGATATTTTCCACGAGCAGGTTCCTCTGAAGTCCATATACCCCATGTCTGTCCAAAACCACTTCATGTCTACAAGATGGGCAGCGGAATCGGCCCCCCGAGGCCACAGTGGTGCCTCCTCTTGTGGGCAAGTACGGGTTAGAGGCCTGTTCTTGCCAAGCAAGGAAAGAGTGATTGAGTAATGCTACAGGTAGCTTTTCTGAGATTTATTTTCACTCTCTGTTACTACAAACAACATGAACCTCTACTTTAACCTTGTCATAAGATAATCCCTCAGGGCCTTTCCGTCAAGTCGTTCTGAAACACAGGGCCAAGCCTTCTCCACAGTCATCCATTGTCAGTGTAAGGTGTTTTCTAGCCAACATTTTCATAACCAAAAATTCCAGCCAGAAACTCCATATTAATGTCTTGGACAGTAATTCATTTTGAAACAGATTCAATGGTTTGAATGTTTTTTTTTTTTTTTAAACAAATGTGATTCTTAGTATTAAAATAAAACTAGATTTAGAAGTGGGGAGGATCTTGCTAGCAAAGCACAAAGAAAATCGTTGAAAGAAATTTGGTTTTCTTGAAAATGAGTGCCGCTTTATAAAGTTTTCTAAAGGCATTCACCTCAATCTTAAGCACTTGACTTGAAGAAGAGGGACTCTTTTCTACTCCCCCCATCCCAAACATACCTACCTGGAAAATATCACTGGCACATTTCCTACACAGGTTATGCTGACAAGGGAGAATGACCACAGGTTTTGTGAACATCTCTAGGCAGATGGGACAGATGAGTTGTTTCTCCAAGTTATCCATAGTCTGTTGCTCTTTGGAAAAAGACTTGTAATTCAAAGATGCGCTCATCTCCTGGCCGTCCTGAGTCCACTGCCAGGGAAAGAGTGCTCCGGATGGCTTCTGTAGGTGTTTCCTGGAAATAATTCCAAAGACTGTGTGATCAAGTGTCCTTTATGCTTCTCTCGGTGGAAGACATTGCTTCAGGCCCTGGTTCAGAGTGGGCGCTTGGAGCTGTTTTTAGCAGCCTGTGGTCACGTGACAGTGGACTGACTTGTCCATATAAGCCACTGACAGGAAGATGGATTCTGACAGGTGACAGAGAGCAGGAGTCAACATTCTTGCCCCAGGGAGGGAAGAGGGTGGGTGGGAAGGAGGATTACAAACTCCATTTAGACAGAGGTTGTGAGGAACAGGAGGTCAGAGCTGACAGTTGTCAACAACAAATGCAAATGTGTATGCCCGTGCTTCTGCAAGCACTCGGTTAGAACTTGGGGACTTCTCCAGTAAAGTGTAGAATGCAGCCCAAGAGCCATTTCTGTCTCTGGAGAGCTTAGGAATCAAGTCACTAAAAGTAGCATGCCTTTCACCTTCTTAGCGGAAACAAGCAACACATGTCATGAGAATGGGTATTCTGGCTTCACAAGGGGCCATCACCAAAAAGGCTCTCTTCATGTTAAATATTTTATCTTTGCCAGGGTTGTGGTCCAGGAAAAACTCTAATTTAAAAGCTGAATTCAAATCCTTTCATCATAAAAGTTTCCACACACAGAGAAAAATTCAGACACCAGTTAATGATCCAATGTTGAAGAAAAAAATAAGTTAAATAAGAAAACTCTAGCAGGTCTTTTTCTCTTCCACATTTCTTTCTTCCTCCTTAAACTTCTTCCTTCCCATAGCCCTGTCCCCACCCCACACATGCCCGAAAACAGAAGGAAAATTTGACAGTCTTTAAAATAGAAAAGCTAGTATTCAGTAACCTCAGTACTAATATGAAGCCAGTAGATGAATAAATACGTGCCCATTCAAGAGAAAAGCACGGTTAAATTCAAGTGGGGAGAGGAAGGAGGGTGAATAAGCTCTCACCTAACAGGCACCGGGTATGCGGCACCTCCTGGGTGAAGGGCTCAACTACAACTTGAACTTTACCTAACAAATGCAAACAACATAACCTAATTGTTTTTACCTACGTATTAATCTGGAATTTAAAAACAAGAAATCAAAAACAATTTAAATTTGTTTACAACAGTAATTAGTACTGAGGTAGAAACTGGTGCAGGAGTCGGGGAGGGTAACGTATGGCAGAGCTATTATTTCATTTTGCCACACAGCTGGGCACAGCTCCCAGGGCCATGGACAACCAAGCTGAGATTGGGAGTTCTGCTTCTGTGGCTGTTTTATCTGCCCCAGAAATACCTACATTCCTTTGCATGTGTCTTTTCTTCTAAGGCAGTTTTGAAATGACAGTTTCCCTGATCTTTTCTGATATTTTTGGTCTGCTCTGGAGTCACGAACATCTCTTTTGATATTTGCTAGGATTTCGTGAAGCAACTGTTTAATATATGTTGTATTTTAAAATGTTAAATCAGATCAAAAATGAAAAAGAAATCCATATCTGTTTATATGTGGATAATCTGCAGCTTTATTTCTCCTTGATTATAAAAACCTTGAGCAAGGAACACATTTTGGTAATCTATCCCTGGTATAAACTTAATTACCAATAAAGAGTAGGTCAGCGTGACTGGTTATGTG
>NW_003852508.1:2278941-2285057 GCF_000181295.1 Otolemur garnettii | reverse complement strand
CACAGCGCTCTACCCAGGGCAACAGCTTGAGACTCCATTTCAAAAAAAAGAGAAAAAAAGAAATCATTCATTGAGAATTTATTCCGAGAATTTATCCTGTATCTCTGGTAACTGGAATATAAACAAGACGCACGTTGTTGTCCTTAAGGAGCTCAGGAAAACCTCCTTGCTCCTTAGATAAGACGTGAATATACAGAGTCACAGAACACCATGTGAACCAGAGCTGCAGGATTTCAGAGCAGGAGGACTCAGGAGGACTTCAGGAGCGCAGGGAGCAATGAAACCCGTGCACCCAGGAACTCAGCGCATTGTACGATTGTGGGCTTCCCAAGGGAAGGTGCAGAAGCAGAGACACGGAGACACAGACCTCGAGAAGGGGTGGCCCGAGCCAGAGGGCAGGCACGCTGCTGATGTGTTGGCAAGCCATGAATACCGGGCTACAGAGTTTTCAGCACTTAATAAATTAGGCAACAGGAAGTTATTAAAAGTTTTTTCAGGGATGTTTCCATGAGAGCAGTGTTTGCTTAGATGGACCTCCCAGTGGTAATTGGGACAGATAAGCATGAAGGTGACCTGGCTGAAGTTCCGATCGGAGGCCGTCACCCGCAGTTCTGGTGAAAGGTCATGAGGCCCTGGCACAGGCGATGGCAGTGGGGAAGGAAAGGAGGAAATGGACTCTGGGGCTGCTGTGAAAGTGGAATCCACAGGGATGCCTCAGATGCCTGAGTCTGAACAAGCACGAGGCTGTGAGCGGCTGCAGAGTGAGTCAGGGACAGGCTTCTCCCCTGCTGCTGAGTCCACTCAGCTTGGTTGTCTTGGGAAAGTGGCCTCACCCAGCAGGATTTTAGTTCTTTCATCTACAAGAGAACGGGGTTCATAACGTCCCTTAGTTGCATTTGTAGGGAAAAAAAAATCTCTCTGAAACAGTACTAATTTTGAAATGTAAAATTTCCAGTTGGATTACCTGAATTACACTTGATCTCTAGCCTTCTCTGTCTTTTCTCTCTGTTCCTCTTGCTCTCTCCTTTCACGTTTTCTTAGAACTGTCCCTGGGGGCTACACTGGAGGCCAGCATGATATCCCACAGGAATAAGAGCCAGGATGACGAGAAACATCATCCACTGTTCTCATTCTCCAGGTGCACAACCCATGGGGTGGGTGTGGGAGTTGAGAGAGGCAGGTGAGCAGAGCGTTCTAGTCTAGGGAGGAACCCCAAGATTTTAGTCTACTCCTAGAGCATTCACAGACTCCAGGAGGTGGGGAGAATTCTGGAATTGAGTCAGAATCTAAGTCATCTTTAAGGCTCTGGATGTAGGGTGGACCTGAGCTTCCAGGGGGACATGAAAACCAGCTGCTGAAAGAAAAAAAATAGACAAATTTAATTTAACAGAGTTTAGTCAAGCAAATTGGAGGGCCTCCAAAACCAGAAGTGACAGAGTTGCCACACGGTCAGATGACATTCGTGGACAGAAAAATGAAAGGAACTATAGAAAACAGAAGTGAGGCACGAAACTGGATTGATTACTGCAGGGTGTTTGCAGGGTTTGAACTTGGTTGGGACAGTTGGCTTCCTGTAACTGGCTGAGACTCTTGTTATAAGAGTAGGTGACAGTCTGTTTATACATCCTGTTATGGGACAGTTCACTGTGTATGTAGACACATTTGGGTGAACTTAAAATATGCAAGATGGCAGCGTTAGGCTACACTTAACACTACTTAGTTAAGGATCCTGCCCTGTACGGAACAGGAACATAGCCTCCCCTTCTCCTACCCTCACCCTCACCACATTCAGAAGCACAGGGGCTTGAAAATATCAGGAGCGGTTGCATAGGGAGTTGCCTTGGTCAGAAGCCCTAATTGCCTCTCATTTCTAGGTCTCACCAGACTAGGAAGGGAGTATGTTTAGATACACCAAGAAACTGATGCAGAATCACTACCACTTTCGCCTCCTCCCACAGTTTCCTAATTTCCAAGATAAATCTGGGGAAATAAGGTGGGTCCCTAGGGTAAATGAGTATGCACCCAACAGTGGCTTTGTCACCAAAGGGTGACAACAAGAAGAGAAGGCTTTTGACCTCTTTCGACCTTTAGCTGCCAGGCCAAGCAGAGCTAGGCTTAGGAGAAAGGGCATGGGAATGAAATGTAGACCAGCAATGTGATTCTGACACTACCTGCCTACGTGGAGTTAGGCCAAGCTTCACAAGTTAAGGGCACAGCCCTCCATAGGACTCTCCTCACTTCACATGCCAGCAGCAAACTTGGGGGGTTCCCAAATCCCCTGCACTTCTGACCAACTGGTTACAAATTTGGAGTTCTCACTAGCCCCTCAGTTTGATCATTTGCTAGAAGGATTCACAGAACTCAGGAAAGCATTATGTTCATGATTAAAACTTTACTGGAGCAAAAAAGAATACAAATCAGGCCTAGGGAAAAAAAAAAAAAGAAATGCATAAGACTAGATGGGGAGGGGGAGTCCCAAATGTGATCTTTGATGTCCTCACCCAGTGGAATACAGATGCATCACCCTTCTGGTGAGAGTGCACGTGTTGAGAATAAGATGGAGCCAGTCAGGCTAGGGCCAACATGACACAGCTATCTGGTTGGTTTAGGTCCTGGGTCTTCACTTCATGTCTCCCATTCTTGTTTTATAAATTCAGCTTTAACATAAAAATGTATATTTGAGTAGTTTAGGGCAATTGGTTTAGGAAGTTAACGTTTGAAGTAGAATATGGTTACATGGCAAGTGGGTTATGCTGATGATTGCTTACTGTGGGTCATGGGTTATGGCAATTACCAAGATAAGGGTTAATTACTGTTTAAGATGAGGGATAGGATGGTTCTTGCTTTGAACTTTTATGTATAAAACTGTGGTTTTGGAAATGGAAGAACAGACAGTCTTTGAGAGAGTACTCTCACTATTCTCCAGAACTACGGGCCTTCTGACAATAAAGCTCACTGGTCCTAATTCTCATCTCTGCATTTGGCTGACAGTGACAGGCAGCTGGACCCTCTTCATCTGGTAACACTGTCACATAGATACATGGCAGTGCACAGAGAATATTGTTACCCAGGGAAGCTCCACTGAGCTTCTGTGTCCAGAGTTTTATTAAGGTTTTATTACTTAGGCATAATTGAGTCAATCATTAACCACATGATTAAAATCAATCTTCAGTCCCCCTTACCTTCCCAGAGGGTGGGCTGCTTCCATGTGGGCTCAGTGCCCCAACATTCTTATCATATGTTTGGTCTTTTTGGCGTAGCCAATCCCCATCCTGAGTCATCTCATTAGCATAAACTATCAGGGCCCATGAGGAACAACAAAGACACACCCATCACTCAAGAAATTCCCAGGATTAAGTTCCCAGCAACTTGGGAGGAAGGCCAGCCAAATTCTTTATTATACAAGAAGACCTCAGGGAGTTTTTCCATCTCAGAAAGGAAGAAAGGAAATATTATAATTACTTTTGTTATTATACCAACCACAGCAAATATAATAAATACATACCGAATGCCAGTTGTTCACATAATAGCTCCCTATATTAGATATTAGTATCTCCATTGAGCCAACTGTGGCTGAGTAAAGGTAAATAAGTTACCCTGAGTCATAAGGCTGCTAAATTGTGACACAGACTCATCTTGGACTACAGAGCCCAGGACCTCACCTACTAAATTCTACCATACCCATGCTCTAGGAGAGCACTGCCCATTAGAATTTTCTCCAGGATGGAAATGCTCTATATTTGCAGTGTCTGACTTTTAGCTTCTTGTGGCAACTGAGTACGTGGAATGCGTATAGTGTAATTCTGGAAATAAACTTTAATTTAAATTTATATGAAAGTGACCCCATTTTGGTAGTGATTACTATGTTGCACAACCAGTCTTAGAACCTGAGATACATAAAAGTCTTGGGGCAGGCTCAGTGCCCGTAGCACGGTTGTTACAGCATCGGCCACATACACTGAGGCTGGCGGGTTCAAACCTGGCCCAGGCCAGCTAAACAACAATGATAACTGCAACAAAAAAATAGCTGGGCATTGTGACAGGTGCCTGTAGTCTCAGCTACTTGGGAAGCTGAGACAAGAGAATCACTTAAGCCTATGAGTTGGAGGTTGTTGTGAGTTGTGACACCACAGCACTCTACCAAGGGCAACATAGTGAGACTCTGTTTCCAAAAAAAAAAAAAAAATCTTGAGGGATGTTAAAATAAATTTGAAGGATTCTCTAGCAGGAACTGGGTCATCTCTTTTGATGGATTTTTTGCTCTCTGGTGATATAGGGTGGTGTGAATCCCCACTGGCCCCAGAATGGTTGGAAGAGCAACACCAACACTTCATCTCAACTTTCAAAACAGCTCAGAGCTCTAGGAACAGGAGGCATTAGAAGAGTCCAGAGGAATTGGTGTTAGGTGTGCTACCTCTTCTGAGGGTTCTAGAACATTCTTGATGTTTCATTTACTCATGTTCTCTTTCTTTTCTTTAGCACAGGTAATTGCCAGTACAAGTATTTGAAAATGATCCAGGCTTAGCTTAAGGAGCTTTTTGTCCACCAAACAAAACAAAGGGCTTATAGTCAAAGGGAAGGTGGAGCTAAAGGAAAATTTTAAAAAATAATAATAATAAGATTTAAACCCAAGCCCTGAGGCAGATAGAGTATAGTCCTGGCAAAACAGAAAACTGGAGGAACTGGGAGACTGACTTTGCTTTTGGCTCCGTCTCTAAAGTAGAGAAAAAGAGGAATTCTTGCTTTCCTGCACCTGCTGAAGTAAGAAACTGGTGGCTGACTAAATATTTAAAACAGAGAACGAACACTAGATGATGAGGCAGCAGAGAGTTGGGGATTGCTGAAGAAGGAGGTTTAGTTAGGCTGTAAAACTAGGGTATGAGTGGACTAAGACTTTCGCATCGACTCCAGCATCTCAGTTAAATCTGAAAATTATTTTATCTGTATTTTTTGTTTTGAGACAGAGTCTCATTTTGTCACCCTCAGTAAAGTGCTATGGCATCATAGCTCACAGCAACCTCAAACTTAGGGGCTCAAGTGGCTCTCTTGCCACAGCCTGCTGAGTAGCTGGGATTACAGGCACCTGCCATAATGCCCGGCTATTTTTAGAGGCAGGGTCTCGCTCTAGCTGGTCTCGAACATGTAAGCTCAGGCAATCCACCCACCTCGGTCTCCAAAAGTGCTGGGATTACAGGCATGAGCCACTTGCACCTGGCTTGAAAATTATTTTAATCTCACACCAGAACAAAGGCCAACACTAAATAAATCTTACACAGACCTGGTCCTCTTTGAGGTTGCTAATTCTTCCCTGCACAATTCGTCTATCCATCCATCCATTTTCTGAGTGAGGACACCACATATGACCAGTGGAGAGAAGGCTGCATTTTCTTTGGGATTTAGATGAGCTAGTGTTCCACGCATCGGGCTCTATTTGTCAGTCCTGCCAGATGTGACCCATCTGACCCCAAGAAACACATCTGGGGTTATATTTCCTTTGGTATCCTAGAATTTAGGGTGTGGTCCCCCAAAAGAATTTTCTAACTGTGATTTGGCTTAAGAATTTGCCTCTATATAGCAACTTTAAAAGTTACTCCAAAAGATATAATGCAAAACTCACTTTCCAGCAAAGGAATCCTCCACATCTCCTTTATGCTGAGGGCTTGACTCACGACATCTACAAAATATTTAATACTTTCCTTCTGTCTACATTGTCAGCCTTTTCAATTTAGCTGTCTGGCCATAAGAGCTAGATATGTGATTTTAAAATTTTTAGTGAAAAGGAATATTTTAGAAAATTTGAAATCAAAGAGAAATGAACGAACTTGAAAAGCACATAGCTGAAGCTAACACTGTGGCGTTTCTTTTATTAAATAGTTTACGAACTGCTGGCTGAGAGCTTTTTCATCTTGATAATGACTCCTCCTTCACACCTGTTCTCTATTGATTTCACTTCATCATAAAGATCTATGAGGAAATGTTAGAAAACTAACATATTTTACTTTTCCCTGAAAAGTAAATTTCTTTTTTTTTTCTTTTTTTTGAGATGGAGCCTCAAGCTATCCCCCTGGGTAGAGTGCCATGGCATCACAGCTCACAGCAACCTTCAACTCCTGGGC
>NW_003852508.1:2276529-2278214 GCF_000181295.1 Otolemur garnettii | reverse complement strand
GGACATTTTTGCCTTGTTTCTCTTTTTAAGAGGAAAGAATTTAGTCTTTTACTATTAAGTATAATGTTTTTCACTGATGCCCTTCATTAGGTTGAAGAAGTTTCTCTCCCTTCCAAATGGCTGATAGTTTTTAAAATCATGAATGGATGTTCAATGTGGTAAAGTACCTCTTCTGCAACTATTGAGATGATTACAAGATTTTTCATCTTAGTCTGTTTAATGTTATGAATTACATTGATTTTTGGATGTTCAACCTGTGGGGACAATGGGGACTGAAGACCCTATTCTTGGCAAGAGAAAACATCCCCAGAAAAGGGGGAAAACAGAGAGATAAGCTGAGCAAGGTGGAATAAAACAGTTTTGCTGGCTGACTTTTAAACTAGCAGTAATTCAACTTGTCTGAGCAGTTCCTGCTTTTACTAGAAGGCTGACCTGTGAGGGATAGAGCTTGCAGACACCCCTGCTGGGTCTATAAACACTCTAAAGAACAATGGCCATAGCAATCGCTACATGCAAGGCCTGGGACAGAACATTAACTAGGCCAGCCTCTGCCCAGTCAATAGTCAAAGCAAATACCCACTGTGGGGATTTGTATCATGGCTAGGGCAGAGATCAAGGGAACAGCTCAAGCCCTGAGATATGGGCAAGAGGGCTTGTACCCTAACTACAGAGGAAAACGCCTCTGAGTGGAGATTAGGGGGAAATTCCTCTTTTCCACTGATTCTTCAGAGGAAGACTGATGCCACTGCATCTGCTCCACAGAGAAATTAGAGGGGTTTAACCTCCCCCAAAGAATCTGTGTGTGTGTCCACGGACAAGGGGCTGCCCCCACACAAGGCTCAGATTCCAGATTTCTCAAGGCTGCTCAGACCTTTAAAGTTAATGATTATAGATAGAATAAGAAATAACATGTTTACTTAGAGAAACTGCTGATGTTTTATTCCCTTCCTCAGCTTACCCTCTGGAGTAAATGAGAAAAAAGCCTTCAATAAAAGCTGAGTGGGGCAAACACTCAGGGTTACTTCTAGAAGCCCCACAAGGCAGCGGTGGCCCCCTGGGTCCCACCTTTGTATGTCTTGTCTCTTTATTTCTTACTGCTTTTAATTTTATTGTTCTTTAGTCAATCGCTACAAGTTCCAGAGGTCTTAAAGAACCCTGCCCTGCCCTAACATTTATTTAGCATGTCCTATAAGCCAAGCAGAGTTCTAGGTACTTTACATGTCTTAATTCATTTATCTCTCTCAAAGGAAAACACCAGGCTCAGATGGCTTGTCCAAAGCTGGCCTAGGGCCCAGAATGGGGCAGGACCCCAGCAGAACCAGTCATGTGATTCCACAGACAAATGCCACTTGGTCATGATGTATTTTCCTTTTTATACATTGTTGGATTTAGTTAGCTGGAATTTTGTTGGGGAGTTTTGCGTCTATATTCATCACTCATTGGTCTGTAGTTTTCTTTTTATATAATGTCTTTACTTGGTTTTGGTATCAGGACAATATTGATTTCATAGGATGAGCTGAGAAGTACTTCCCTTTTCTTCATTTTTTTTTTTTTGAGGAGTTTGTGTATGATTAACGTTTGTTTTTTTTTCCTTAAATGTTTGGCAAAATGCTCTTATGGGGCACTTACTGGGCAGTGAAGGCCTGGATGCCCTGTGTCCATGATTAAACTATGACATAAACTAT
>NW_003852508.1:2272892-2275724 GCF_000181295.1 Otolemur garnettii | reverse complement strand
CATATATTGACCACCTCTGTAAGTTGTATCTTGACCACTTGGACTGTAACGCACAATATTAATTTATCCTTTATAACTTGACCACTTGAGTCTACTCTACACCAAGGAGTAGAAAGTGTGGGTTTTAGCCTTTTGTTGTATTATTTATTCAAGTTATTTTTTCATGTTTTATTTTATTGTCACCACGTGTTATATTAGGCCTTAACATTGTATTGTTTATCACGTGCTGTGGAAGATTTTTTTCAATGTGAAGGACTGGTCTAAATTGTAGATGAATCCTACAATTACTGAAAAATTTTACAGTTAATTGAGACTTGATAGTCCAAAGGAAGAACTTAAAGAGTTGAGATTGAAGGAAAAGGTTGGTCTGCATTTTCTGGAAAGCAGCACCCAAAGAAAGATGATGGAACGTTTTGGTGTTAGCAAGACCACAGTTAGCAATATCCAAAAATGTAAACATAAGTCCTTGGACAGAGGTGGTAAGGAAAGCAGAAATCTACAGTGAAAAAGGAGGACAGCTTCTCTCAGTGAAGTCAATGAAGCCATTTTAAGCTGGTTCAAACAAATATGGGCAGTTAACGTCCCAATCTCCAGGCCAGTGATTCAAGAAGTTGCTAAAAATTTGCATAGGAAGGGAGGGTGGCAGATTTCTAAGCATCGAGTGGTTGGTTTGAGAAATTTAAATTGTGATATGACCTCTCCCAGAAAGTGTTGCGTGGTAAACCCACTGAAATTCCAGTAGAAATTGTGGAAGAGTTCTAAACTTCACCAGAGGCTCCAACGATGACAACATCTTCAACACTGACAAGGGTGGCCTCTTTTTCAAAGCAATGCCTGACAGGAGCCTTGTCATGAAGGGTGACAAATGTAAAAGGTGAAAAACTTTCCAAAAAACATTTCACAGTTCTACTTTGTGCTAGCTCAAGTAAAGAGAAATTGAAGCCCTTAGTGATTGTTCAATAGGCAAAGTAACACGCGTTCAAGAACCTGAAGCCCAAAGATCTCACTGTCACTTGGAGATATACAAATGTATGTGGATGACCTGCCCTATTTGAGGAATGGGAGAGGGGTATCGACTGAGAAATGAAGAAAAAATAGTCTGTTTTACTGACAATAGACAACTGTCCTGGTTACCCACAAATGAATCATCTTATGAAAATGATACTGAAATTTCTGCTTCCAAACATGACCTCAAAAATCCAACCTCTTGACCAAGAGATCACCGAACATTTAAAATGCATTACCTTGTCCAGCTCCTACAACAGGTCATTACTAAAATGCAAACCTGTGGTTCATTTGTGGAAGCAATTTTTTTCACTGCATCAGTTAATGTTCTGGCTGCTGTCCTCTGTATTAGTTCTGCTTGGAATAAAGTTCAGCCAGAAACGATACAGAACTGTTTCAAGAAAATTGGATTTGTCATAACCCAAGAGCATTTCGGCCCAAACAGTCCATCACCCATAGCAGAATTTTTTTTTTTTTTTTTTGAGACAGAGTCTCACTCTGTCAGTGGTGTCATAGCTCACAGCAACCTCAAACTCTTGGGCTAAAGAGATCCTCTTACCTCAGCCTCCTGAGTAGCTGGGACTACAGGCACTTGCCACAAAGCCTGGCTAATTTTTCTATTTTCAGTAGAGACTGGGTCTCACTCTCGGTCAAGCTGATCTCAGACTCCTGAGCCTTGGCCTCCGAGAGTGCTAGGATTAAGGTGTGAGCCACCATGCTTGACCCCGTGGCAGAATTCGAAGGAATAGATTTTGAAGGTTTTATTGCAATGGATGATGAGGTGGCAACCTATAATGAACCTGACCCAGAAGCGATTTTCCAAGCTATGCTGACCAAAGTATAGATCAGCATAAAAGTGCATTAAGCAGCTAATAAAGTGGAAGAAACAAGTGAAGATGACACAGAAATTGCAGAGACTCCAAAAGAGGATATCAGGCATCTGATAAAGTAGTTTAAGTCATTTACTGTGAAAAAATGTCCAGGTATGCTAAGTGGTGTAGCCAGCATTGAGAGTGCTTTCTCCACTTAAACATTTGTAATAAGAGTAAGAAACAGACCAGTATTGACTCTTTTTTAAGAAAGAATGATCAAACCACGAGAGGACAATAAATGAATTGATTTTGTATGATACAATATGTATGATTTTACTGTGTTTTGATTATGTATGATTTTGTGTGATACTCTTCTAATAAAAGCTATATAAGAAAATAAAGTATATATGTATATATCAGTACCGTAGACCTAGTTCCTTATGTTGACCACCTTAATATGTTGACCAGTTTGTTACAGTCCCTTGGGTTGTCAACTTACAGAGTTTCTACTGTATATATCTACATAACACACATGCAAACCTTCAGAATAATTCCCCTAGGTCTTCCCTCTATTTGTGATGTGCTTACTAGGGTTCTAGGTGCTGAAATGTATCCTACTATCTGAAGTTGGCCTGGAAAATGACACTTTATGTTTCTCCCTCCTTCTCTTCCTTCCTTTCCTTCCTTCTATGCTGATAACAGCTAATGTTTATTGAGTGTTTGCTGTGTGCCAGTTGTTGTACTAAGGGCTTTATGTGTTATATCTTAATTAAAAGTAGGTACCATTATTATTTTTGCTATTTTACAAATGGAGAAATTAAAACCCCAAGACATCCTGACCAAGGTCATGCAACTAGGAAGTGGCAAAGCCAAGGAAGGCCATTGGGTTTCCCAGCCCTCCTGACTAACCATACACAATACTGCCTCCAGATTTGAACTTTTTAGGTGAATTCTTTCCCTGCCTGGGTAACTGACCCTGAGATGTTGTTTCAGCTCTAGCTCAGGCCACCTGCCC
>NW_003852508.1:2263000-2272849 GCF_000181295.1 Otolemur garnettii | reverse complement strand
CTGCCTCCAGATTTGAACTTTTTAGGTGAATTCTTTCCCTGCCTGGGTAACTGACCCTGAGATGTTGTTTCAGCTCTAGCTCAGGCCACCTGCCCCACGTATGTGTCCTCCACCCTGGTTTGGATATATTTCTTCCTATTACTCTGACTCTTTATTCATTTCTTGCTCTTGTGGTCACATCTGCTAGCACCTCCCCTCAGCCAGCTAGAAGGCCCATATCCCAAACTAGTGATCACATCATCTGGTAAAATGATTCCTTTTCTTACATTAAAAATTCGTTTTTATGAACATTATGATGTTATATTTTAAGTGACTCAGAATACTTGCAATTAAAAGATGTGAAAATAATAAAATGAGGTAAAAATAGAGACCATCCTAAAAAATGAAAGATATAGGAATAAACCACAGCAGGCTACCATATTGGTAACAAAAATGTACATGTTGTGTAAGACCCTAAAATGAACCAGAAATAAAGAAATATCATTTATTTATTGCAATCCTCAAAAGAGAATAATATAATATTTTTGCCTTTATCTGGAAGGTTTGTATTTTGTCTGGTGACAACCCTAGGATGACCTTATAGCTTCACTTGTGGCTATGTTCTAGAAAATTAGGATAGCCAGAATTTATTTCCTGAAGTCACTGTGTATTGTTTAATCTCTGATCTTTGAGTGAGGGGGTGTGTGTTTGTGTGTGTTTTATTTGTTTGGTTTTATCTTGTCTTTGTTTAATACTAACAAATATGTGAAAAAATGCTCACAGTCCCTAATCATCAGAGAAATGCAAATCAAAACCACTCTGAGATATCACCTGACCCCAGGGAGAACAGCCCACATCACAAAGTCCCAGAATTGCAGGTGTGGAGAAAAAGGAACACTTTTATTCTGTTGATGGGACTGCAGACTAATACAGCCTCTTTGGAAAGAAGTATGGAGAATCCTCAAAGAACTCAAATTAGACCTCCCATTTGACCCTGCAATCCCACTACTAGGCATCTACCCAGAAGAAAAAAAAATTATTTTATCATAAAGACATTTGCACTTTAATGTTTATCACAGCTCAAGATGTGGAAACAACCTAAATGCCCATCAACTCAGGAATGGATTAACTAACTGTGTTATATGTATACCATGAAGTACTATGCTGCCCTAAGAAAAGATGACTTCACATCTTTTGTTATTAGCCTGAATGGAGTTGGAACATATTCTTAGAAAAATTATCAAGAGAATGGAAAAACAAATATTCAACGTATTCAATTTTATTATGAAGCCAACAGACAATCTAATACACTCCCACATAGTAGAAAAACTTAATTCTATTCAAGTTGCGGGGCAGGGGAAGCAAGGGGGGGAAAGGGAGGAGGGAGGAGGATTGGTATGCTCCCACTTAAAGGGCAGAAGGTAGGGGTATATGGCACTCCTTTTGAGTGCAGGGCACAACGACAAGAGGGACTCTACCTAACAATTTCAAAAATTGTGACCTGGTTGTTTTTACCCTCACAGTAACCTGAAATAAAATAAAAGAACTTAAGGACTATGAAAAAAATGGACTATGATCAAGGGCTTCCCTAGGCAGAACACTTTTTTCCTTTCCAGTTAATTCTCTCTCCGTGCTGGCCTCTAGTCAACTCTCCAGTTACTTCCTAAGGGGGACAATGGCACCAGAATCCTCGTCCAGCATCAAGCCCCCGGGGCCAGGGCCTTTCTCCGTGTCCTCGCCTTCCCCTTATCTGCCTAGGGGCTGGGACCGCACCGAGCTGAGTTGAGATGGAGAGGAACACTTCCTCTTCCTCGCCCTAGCAAACGTTTAAAATAATTAGAGTTCATTTCAGAGTTCTCTGTTTTTCTGTCTTATTTTTCCATCTGTGAGTACCCCAGAACTACAGGCAAACTCTCAGACGAGTCTCTAGAATTGCAGACATCAATCGCAAATCAGAAAGTCGTCTGAGTGACAATAAATGTAACGGCAATCTGTAGACATCTGTGAAACAGACAAACAAAACAATTTAGTGAATTTCCCAAAGTAAATGGGTCTAAAATTTCAAGTTAGGAGGATAAACAGCTTGAGCCCAACACCCGGGGCGCGGGAGGTTTGGCAGCGCTGTAATCTACAGTTCGCTCGGCTCCCTTTGCTTGGCCTGATCTCCGACTTTCAGCTCTTGTTCCGGCTCAGAAGAGAATCGAAAGAAAAACCACACCGGCCAGGGAGGAAAACTGGAGGATGCGGGCATCGATCCCGCTACCTCTCGCATGCTAAGCGAGCGCTCTACCATTTGAGCTAATCCCCCACCGCTGGGCACGACTGCTTATCTGTTCCTCTAGAGAAGGGTCAGAACATTGCGACATAAAGTCGGATTTTCCAGGTCTCGCTTCGCAATTGAAGCCAGAGTGGCAAAATAAACGCGCCTGTCCTTCGAGCCGGAGTCGAACCAGCGACCTAAGGATGGCCGCGGGCACACGCCTACAGTCCTCCGCTCTACCAGCTGAGCTATCGAAGGGGGCGGGCAGGAGGCCCGGGGGCGGCCTTATCCCCGTAGCTCTCTATCATTTACAGTGACAATTCGTACTGCGTTCTTTTCTGGGTTCCCAGGTTTCTGGTGCACACGTTCCCTTTTCCCACGGCTGGAGCGAACCCTGGAGTCGCTGACGGAGATCTGAGAAGGTCCCCGCCTGGGCCTAGGCTCCTCCTGTGTGACTTGGGGGTCTGGGAAATCCAAAAACAAGGAACAAGCAGAAGTCGATGCCCCGGCAGAGCGCGGACACAGCTGCGCTGGGAACCCGCCCGGACCAGTCCCTGTTGGAGGGAATCGCAAAAGACTGCACATGTGGGCTGCAACAGGCCCACGCTGGACTGAAAAAGCAAGACTGTCCAAGGGTTCTTTATGGCGCCCGTAAAGGGGGCCACAAATCATCAGAAGTGAGAGAAAAAAAAAAAAAAAAAGCACCCGTCTCCTTCGAGCCGGAATCGAACCAGCGACCTAAGGATGTCTCCTGCTGAGGAAGTAGCTACAGTCCTCCGCTCTACCAGCTGAGCTATCGAAGGGACGCAGATCTGCCTCGCGCCCCCTGAGGTTCAACACATAATAGCTAGAGTGCGCGCCTCGCCTGTAGGGAGTGCAGCGAGCATGCGCAGGCCGAGGAACCGGGACGGACTGGGCCTCTGCGCGTTCTACGCGTGCGCAGAAAGTCGGCCAGCTCCGGCTCGGCCCGACCTCGGGAAGGACCTCCCGGGCTGGCTGTTCAGCGCCCGCAGTGCCCAGGCTCTGGGACTGCCCTGCCACCGCAGCCTGTCTGTCGTGCCTGTCCTTCCTAACCCACGTTGTTCATTGAAGTGACTATCGGGTGTGGCCTCAGCCTGCTGTAATTCGAATGGCCCCCCAGGAGAGGGGCCAGTGGCGCAATGGATAACGCGTCTGACTACGGATCAGAAGATTGTAGGTTCGACTCCTGCCTGGCTCGATCCTTTTGTCATTCGGTTTTCTAAAGCCACATGTCATTTCCTCTGAGGCCACCAAACGCCAACAGTTTGTATTCTTTCTGCGCCCTCGCTGCCTCGCTGTGCGAAAGCCGGGTTTAGAAGGCGGCCGGGAGCCCGCGGTGCCTGCAGGCAGAGCTGGGGTCACCGCAGCTGGATTCATAGGCTCTCGAAAATTACTCTGAGACATTATGGCCTCTAAATTACTAGAGTAACTCATCCCCCACCTCCACAATGCAAAAAGAGGAAGGAAAATTACTGTTACTTAACATTATCCTTTTGATCCGAGTCCTGTTTTACATTTAATTTTAACAAAGATATTCACTCTGGATAAGACTATCGTTCTGTTTCATCTGCTTATTTCTGTAAGGTCGTAGTTGGAGGGGGCGAGTAAGTTTTTGATAGTTTGCTGCGGTGCTCCCACGCATTGCTCCTCAGTTGTTAGCGTTGCACAAAAACCTTCAAAGGATTTGAGCTCTGCCCTTAGGGGGAGATGGCTTGATGTTGTTGGTTTGAGCAAACTGTTTCTGCAATGAAATTATTTTATGTTATTCTTACTTGTGGAAGGGAGTTTGGAATTATTTCTTAAATCTCCCCGATAATATAGCAATGCCCCAAAGTAAAAAGCTTTGATAAAATGTAAAGTTAGGGAAGAGAAAATACGAAATTAGAGGAAAGAAAAGGACCAGATTTTTCAGTGAGAAAGCATCTTCTTTATGTGTGAGCAAACATGGACAAACGAAGCTAAAAAGTTTACAGGGGAGTAAAACAGACTATTTGAACAAAATGATAGTGGGTTTTATTTTTGTTTCTTAATGAATATTTACCATTTTTGCATGTAACAAGCTGATATCTCTTTAAAGTTATATGTGGTATAATATTTCTGAGAGTTAGGAGAAAAAAAAAAAGACCTTCACAGGAAGTTGAGATGTGTTGCACCCCCTGCTAAGTTAATGAACAGAACCATGTAAGTTAGGCTAAGAGGAAAAGCCTCCATCTTATTCCTGCCTTTTCCTTATTTTACAATGGTGGCAAGCAAGGCATTTATTGTCTGTAAGGGGTCAGGCTTATGGCCCTCATTGCATCTTGGCAGTATCCTGGCCTCTGGTGCACCCTCTTCCCCAGCAGCCAACCTTTCTGAGATAACAGGTTCAAAGTGGGCTAAGACCGCATGATTTCTGGCCTTCTTACTTGTGACAGAATACTGTAGGAGTTAGTGTAAACTAGAAAGACATTCATGATAAGGATGCAAGAGTGTCCCTAGGAATGTAACTAGGCTTCCTTGAGGTTTCTTGCTCAGCACCTTTCAGCTCCTCTCTCTGCTGCTCTAGTGCATGCAGTTGGAAACATGGTGCTGTCCCCACCCTAAGGGTTCCTGAGCTTTATTCCTCATAGTCTGTCACCCAAAGACTCTCTTCTCTTTCTCAGGCCTGACAGCAAAACTCTCCATCACTCTGACCTCATTTAGGTGTCCAGAGATCAGGACTATATGTACCGTTGGATACATATAATTGCATCCCCTCCTTCTCAGGAGTGCACTGAAAATAAAGATATACAGAAAGAAAAAAAAAGTTACAACACAGAAAAGTACGGTAGGTATAATCACCAAACTAGAGATTTTAAATAATTTGTGGGAGGTGAAAGGCAAATGAGATTGTATGGACATACACATACATTTCTCTGTATGGAGAATACCATTCTGCAAGCCAGCACGGACAGAACCGTTCTCCTTGTGGAGCTCCCAAGAGGCTGTGGGCACACAGGCAGGAGCAAAGAGGTCAGTTACCCACAACATTGTATAGCTGTGAGTCTCCAGGAGGCTCTAGCTGGGGACTCATTCAGCAGCACCTTTAGGGTGGGGAGTGAGGCAGAGCAGGGCATGGTAATGAAAGCCTGTGCACTGAGAATAAGATGGAGTCTGTCAGGCTAGGGTGCACATGACACAGCTGGTGGTGTTGTTTTAGGTCCTAACTGACCTTCAACCCCTGTCTCCCATTCTTATTGTTTTGTAAATTAAACTCCCATACTAAAGATGCTTATCTTGAGTAGTTTAGGTGGATTGATTTGGGAGATTAATTATTGAATTGGAATGTTGTAATAGGTCTGAGTTATGCTGATCATTATTTAAAATAAGGGTTAATGTGATGTTTGCTTTGAACTTTTATGTATAAAACTGTAATTTTGGAAATGGAAAAACAGAAAAATCTTGGAGAGGCTACTTTCATTGTTCTCCAGAATTGCCCACCTTCTGAAAAAAAGGTTGGTGGACTTATCCCCGTCTCTGCATATTGGTTGACAGTGACAGGTGGCCAGACTCTCTTCATCCGGTAACAGTAATGACAAGGGGAGAACAGGAAGGCCAGCTTGACCCACTCTCAAAGTGGATGGGGAATCTTGGCCTAGCATGACTGTTACCCACCCATGTGCCATAAGTGAAAAAGCCCTATTGTCCTGAGGACCTAGCCATTTTATAGATATGAGTCAACGTAGTCCTTCATTCAAGAGTATGAACAAATATTTACCAAACACGTGAGGAAATAGCAACAACTTGAAAAAGTCCACAATGAGTAATTACCCTGGAAGAAACTGGGATAATGCATAAAGCAGGACTATTTTAAAAATATGCTTAGTCATCTTCTCAGGGGCATCCAAGAGGGTACTGCAGCTCTGAAAACCGAACAATGATTTAAAACTAGAACAGAGTTACTGAAAGCTAAAGATGTGATTGCTAAGGTGAAAAAGAACATGATGGTCCTAGCTACAGATCAAATATGAAGATATTGTGATGGAATGGAAAAGATTTCTCAGGACACCAGACCATGAAAGCAAAAAATACAAAATTAAAAGCATGGAAGATAGATCCAGAAGACACAAAAACTATCTAAAAAGAGTTCCAAAAGGGGAAGGCAGAGACATTTTAGGGGAAGGAATGGAAGAGAGACATTGGTCATCCCTGGAAAGGGCCATCTCAGTTAAGATGAATGAAAAACAACCATGCCTGGACACAGCCCAATAAAATTTAAAAGCATTTAGAATAAAGAGGAGAACCTAAAACTTTCAGAGATGGGGGAAAACAAAACAAAATGCGAACAGAAAACAGGCTTGCTATAAAGAAATCAGAATTTGATTATGACAAGACCTCTCATCAGCAATACTGGGTGTTAGAAGACAGTAGAGGAAGGCGTTCGAAGTTCTGCAGGATAATAATTCTGAACCTAGAATTGTAACCCAATCAAACTAACAGTCACTTTTGAAGTCAAGTAGTTCACACTTGTCTCGTTAAGTCTAAACCCCTGATCCCTTTTTGAAAGAAAGAAAAAAGAAATAAATGTTATGTGAGAATGTTATACAGGTTAGGTCCTCTAAGAAGCTGAAGCGGAAAGAGAACTAGAGGACACATTTTTATCATGGGCTGATGTGTGAATGGAAGAGGATATGACCCAGGAGTTTGTAGGGGTAGCCATTAGACAGAGATGTAAACCTGCCAAAGTCTGTGTCAAGCCTCTTTGGTAGCTTCAGGGCAAAAATTTCCTTTTGGACAAGTCTAAAGTTGGGCAGAAATAGCTGGACCCTACTACCACTGTCTTGCTCAGTCATTGGCCAGAGGCTGCTAACCTTAACTAGATGGTGGACCCCGAAGGAGTTAAAAACTGGGTGTTAGTTACCCCTTCCTTACAGCTGGTGAGTGAGTTCTTTCTCTACCAGCATGGTACTGTCTGCCACAGAGGTACTTTAGCAAAACAAAAGACTCCAATGGGGAGAAATACATAGGATTTAAGAAAAAAAGGAACCAACCTGGGAATTTAGTGAAAATAAAATCTCAGGTTGACAGTGAGACAGCAGGCCAAGAAAGCAATCAGGAGAAATTAGAGGAAAATGTAAACTATATATAGAAAATAAAGGACAGAGGGCTCTGGGAAGATTCTCTTTCAACAAAAAGTAGATTCTTTTTTATAAGATTCCACACAAGACTTCTAATGTGATTAAGGACCTGGAAGACCTTAGAAACATGAGAAAGGCACCTGTCATTTTTCTCAAAAAGACAGAACAAAGATATTTATGAATTTCTAAACACAAAGTTTTATTAAGAAATACAATATAAAGCAAACTGAAATACCAATTTTGAGAAATACCATGCCCCCCATATTTTTATGCTGAAGCCCTAACCCTCAGCACCTAAGAATGTGACTATATTTGGAGATAGGGCCTTTAAAGAGGTGAAAATGAGGTCATTAGGGTGGGCCCTGATGCCACATAAATGGTATCCCTGTGAGAAGAGTAGAGTAGGACACGGAGGGAGAAGATGGCCATCAGCAAGCCAAGGAGAGAAGTCTCAGGAAAAACTAAACCTGCCACCACCTTGGTCTTAGACTTCTAGTCTCCAGAGCTGTAAGAAAATAAAGTTGTTAAAAGCCACCTAGTGTGTGGTATTTGTAATGGCAGCCCTAGCAAACTAAACATACAGAGATGGTGAAGAAAAAGAAACTTGGCCAGGTCCAGTGGCTCACACCTGTCATCCCAGCACTCTGGGAGGCTGAGGCGAGTGGATTGCTTGAGCTCTGGAGTTGGAGAACAGCCTGACCAAGAGCAAGACCCAGTCTCCACTAAAAATAGAAAAACCAGCAGGGCATTGTCCTGGCAAAATTTTCTTTTTTTGCATTCTTTCACATTGTTACCTTTTTGTTTAGCCATATGGACGTTATTTTATATAGTATGTATGGGTCAGATAGTTCCATAACTGTCATCTAATTTTAGGCAAGATCTAATTTAAAAAAATGGCTTAAATAAGAAGGAGCTGATACCCAAAGATGTGAAATGACATACCAAAGGTAATGAATTTGAGCAGTGGCAGATAGAATCTCAGATGTCCTGTGTCACACAGGGACCCTTTTATTAGCAATGCTTGGTCTCCTTGTTCCCAGTTCAACACCAGGGTTAAGACTGGACTGCTGGCTGCTACCCTAGGAGGGAGGAAGTTTAAAGGCAGATCTGATGCTAGTCTGGTTAGACAATAACCAGGACCTTCTGAGAATAGCAAAGCATTCCATTTATTAAAGGGAATTATCTTCTCATTTCTAAAACAAAGGTCAAATCAGCCAACTTTATTAACAATAGTGCTCCAAGGAAGCGTGTGAACTCCATGAGATGTGAAGAAAAAAGCTATTGTTCAATTTGAAAAGTTATACCTTAGATGTATGCACATTAAAGAATTTCCAAGTTCTTCTTCTCAGTTGAGGAAAATTAGATCAGGAAGCTCTATCCATAAAGGTTAAATAATCTGTTCAGGAAGACCATACAGGTTGGCTAAGCAGGGCTCAACTCACATTTACGAAATTTCTCTAAATATTTATAGTGCAAGAAGGATATTTATGAGAAACCATGAAGACAATATTTCTAAGAACAGAAAGGGATCCATTCCAGGGAATTGCAGGGGAGATACACTTGATTCTCATAATTCATGTAATTAGGTTCTATAAAGTCATTTTGGACACTGATTTAGTGAATGTGGAACCACCTCCCCTAGGGGAAATACAGAGTTAGATTCCTGCAAGCCTCAGTTCATGTTTTCATCAACCTTTGTAACTTTGTCTTATGAGCATTTCTGGTGAAGGACACCTTATTTAATACAACTGGCCCTTGAATAGAACAGGTTTGAAATGTGAAAGTCCAGTTATATGTGGTTTTTTTTCAATAAATATATTGGAAAATTAGAGATTTTTGACAATTTGAAACAACTTGTTGATGAACAGAGTAGCCTAGAAATATTGAAACAATTAGGGAAAAGTTAGGTTTGTCATAAATTCATAAAATGCATTGAGATAGTAGTCTATGTTATCATTTGCTCCCATAAAATATACACAAATCTATTATTGAAAGTTTAAATTCGTTAAAACTTACTGAAACAAATACAGAATGTACATGGTGCCATGCACAGCAGAAAGAAAGGTAAACAACTTACAGATGTAGTATTAAATCATGGCTACATAAAATTAACTGTAGTACATATTGTAATACTGTAAGAATTTTGTAGCCATGTCCTGTTGATGTTATGGTAATCTCAAGTGTTGTGAGTATCCCCTAAAAATGCTATGTGACACTAATCATTTCCAAATGAGTTCTTCTCTCCAGTAAATTGTGTATCACAGTGAAAATGATTTCTCATGGTTCTCAAGGATTTGTCATCTTCCTTAGTGTGATATGATAAATTTTGAATAACACCGTGAAACCCATGCAAAGTGCCACTGGTAATGCTGGAAGAGCTCCCAAAAAGCAAAGAAAAGTCATGAAAAAGTCAAGAAAAAGTTGAATTGCTTGATATGTACTGTAGATTGAGATCTACAACTATGGTTGCCCACCATTTCAAGATAAGCGAAT
>NW_003852508.1:2261134-2262502 GCF_000181295.1 Otolemur garnettii | reverse complement strand
TGGAGACTTTACATCTTTTGTATTAACCTGGAAGGACTTGAAGCACACTTTTCAAAGCAAGTATCCAATGTACTCAATGTTCCTGTGAAGCCAGTAGATAATCTAATACATGCCCACATAAGAGAAAACTTCAAGTTGAGGGGAGAACAAGGCATGGAGAGGGGTTGGTGTGCTTCTCCTTAATAGGCACAACATAAGGGGCTATGGCACACCTCTGGGAATGTGGTACTACAAGAGGGACTCTACCCCAAAAATGCAAACATTGTAACCTAGTTGTTTGTACTCTCACATTTACCTGAAATTAATATATATATATATTGTTTTTTTTAAAAAAAGGAAATTTGTGAAGCTGTCACTACCAGTGTACTAGTAAGCACAAAAAAACCTTGCAATTTTGGGGAAATACTTTTTTTATCTTGTATTAAAAATGTAGCTTTTATTTGGGTGCAGGATTACTATATGAAAGGCATCCATGTGGAAGAATATAATTCAAGATAAAGCAAGGTCATTGCTTGACAACGTAAAGCAAAAGGAAGGTAAAGGATCTAACACTAGAGAAATTAGCACCAGCACAAGATAGTTTGATAACTTTTGAAAGAGGTTTGCCCTAAAAAATGTCAAAAGTAACAGGAGAGGCCAGGCACAATGGCTTATGCCTGTAATACTGATGGTTTGGGAGGCTGAAGCAAAAGGATCACTTGAGGCCAGGAGTTTAAGACAGCCTGAGTAACATAATGAAACTACCACCTCTACAATTTTTTTTTTTTTTTTTTTTTTAGAACAGAGTCTCAAGCTATTGCCCTGGGTAGAGTGCTATGGTACCCACCACAATGCCTGGCAATTTTTTGGTTGTAGTTGTCATTGGTGTTTGACAGACCCAGGCTGGATTCAAACCTGCCAGCTCCAGTATATGTGGCTGGAGCTCTATCCGCTTGAGCTACAGGAGCCGAGCCTACAAAAAAATGTTTTTAAAATATCCACAATGGCTTGTAGTTTTAGCTACTTGGGATGCTGAGGTAGGAGGATTGCTTGAGCCCAAAAGTTGAAGGTTACATTAAGCTATGATTGAGCCATGCACTCCACACTGGGAGACAGAGCAAGACCCTATCTCAATAAATAAATAAATAATAGGAAAAGCACCATCTGCTGACCAAGAGATAATAGATGTATTCCCAGAGACCATTAGGAAAATCATTGAGGAACAGAATTGCAAACTAGTACAACCTTTTTGAACAGAAGTGGAGAATCCTCAAAGAACTATAAGTAGACCTACCATGAGATTCCACAATCCTATTACTAGTATCTACCCAGAAAAAGAAAAGTCATCTTAGCATAAGGACATTTGCACTCAAATGTTTATAGCAGCTC
>NW_003852508.1:2259640-2260824 GCF_000181295.1 Otolemur garnettii | reverse complement strand
ATGGATTTGGAGAATATTCTCCTGAGTAAAGTATCTCAAGAATGAAAAAACAAGCATCCCATGTACTCAGTACTAAGAAACTAGTAGGGCAACAACTACAGCCCCATATGAGAGGAAAACACAATTAAATTCAAGAAGGGGTGACGAGGAGGTGGTTAATGTGCTCACCTAATGGGTACAATGTAGGGGTATAGGGCACCCTTCATGGGTAAAGATTCAAGTACAAAATTTGGATTTTACCTTACGAGCGCAAACAATGTAACCTAATCATATGTACCTTCATATTAACCTGAAATTAAAATAAAATATAATTTAAAATGTCACCTTAATCATTTATTAGATTCTCAGAGTAAAAAAAAGAAGAAAAGCATTGAGGAGAAAGAGTATCTGCTTGAACAGGTTTTCTTATGAGACAAAAGTGCCCTATTCTGGGACTTAATGCCACAAATGACATTTATTATTAAGGAAGAAAAGTGAGCACCAGGATTTAAGGCAGGTGTGCTCCCATGTATTTGTGTACCCACGTTGTTAACCCAAACTTTCAGGGAAAAAGATCTTTCATTTTAGTTTTTTAATTCAAATTTTTATTTGTTTGTAAGTACTTGTTTTTTGTATTATAAAGTAATTTTAGCATTTATTTCGAACATACTATGTTACAAGAAATTTTATGTCATGAATAGTTGCAAAGCACAAGAACAGATACAAGACAGAAGAAATTTTACGTGCCAGTAACAAATTACGATATCTACACATCATACAAGCTCAAGTGTCATCACTGTCAATGTCGAGAGTATCATCTTCTTCAGTTTCTACATTACCAGCGTCTTCTGAAAAGTCACTTTCCGCATCCCAATACATTTCATTGTCTTCAGTTCCATCCACACTACTGCTGATGCTGCATTTTTTTCAACAATTTCACAACCACTTCCTTCTTGACATTATTCCACGAAGTTAGGATCCCATCTCAAATCATTGCCAGCCGACTGCACCCACAGCATCCATTCTTTGTTCTTTAGGGCCTTAAGAGTCTTGTTCAGTGGACACATGAAGAGGTTGCAGTAGGCTGGTTAGCCCACCAGCGAGCATGCAAGTTGAGTTCTCAAGTCAGTTGCAGTTGCCTTTGCACGTGGTGTAACAAGGGCTTTGAAGTATGAAAAACAAGCAAAGCTGGTTTTTTAAGCAAC
>NW_003852508.1:2258476-2259496 GCF_000181295.1 Otolemur garnettii | reverse complement strand
AAGAGCAGTGAAATGTTTTCTCTAATGTCCACTTTTTTTTTTAATAGTTTTGGCCGAGGCTGGGTTTGAACCCACCACCTCCAGCATATGGGGCCAGCACCCTACTCCTTTGAGCCACAGGCGCCACCCTATGTGTCCACTGGTTTTGATAGCCACAGTCTTTGCTCCTTTGATGTCCACAGTTCTGCTGGAAGACACATCAAATGTGAGAGGGACCTCGTCCATATTGGCGATTTGGGACAGCTCAAAGTTGTGATTCTTTCAAAGATTGATAACATACAAATGAAATTCCAAAACTTGACTCTTACAGGTTGCTGAGAGTTGTGGGGGCAAATTTTGTTCACGTTCTCATGCTCAAACCTTTACTCTTCATAAAATTAAAGTACCATTCAGGTGTCCCTGGAAAATTATCACTGTTTTTTTCCTCATGCAATCCTCTATGGTCTATTTGTATCCTCTTGGTCAAAACAAAAATCCCAGCTTGACACTGCTCCAGAATCAAGTCTTTATCTTTTGCTCGACCTCCAACCATTTCAGAGGTCTCCCTCGCATTGCCACCTTCTGCCTCGGCATCTAAAGAAGCTTTTCTTTCTGTCTCCTCAATCCGATGCCATTCTCTACAGAAGGAGTCCAAAGTGCCTCTCCACAGCATATTTAATAACTGTTAGCTTAAAGGTTGCAGCTTACGAAAAGTATTTTGGTATTTTCCAAGGGATTTTCCAATAAATTTTGTAAAAATATTAGCTAGATTGCTAGCTCCCACTTAAAGTGTACAAAGAGAAATATGTTGCTCTTTGTTGGCTGAAAATTGGGGATTGCATCACCCAAGTGAAAATCTGCGTTAAAAAATGTCCCCCAATTATTCTTCACCAGAAAGGAAAATGTGTTATATATGAAAACTTGGACAACAGATGAATCTAGGCCACATCTCAGGAGTGGAAATATTGGGGTATCAGAACACTTTACTCAAAAGTAAAAGAAAAAAACCCTTTCTAGCTGGGATCCTTTCTTCCTGACCCT
>NW_003852508.1:2256577-2258139 GCF_000181295.1 Otolemur garnettii | reverse complement strand
TTTTTATGATTTTCCTACTTTGTTTATAGCACTGTGGGGAACACAGATGTAAACTCCGACTCTAAAATGTAGTTCTGAAAATCACTGGTAATTGGAGTCATCTACAATAGGGAAATTAGCTTTGTTTTACAAAAACAAGTTACATAGGACTTGATTTCTGACCATTTGGAGTCTGGAGTTGCTCAGGAATTATATAGAGATGAATGTTACTTAGGTGCTTAGCAGGGCTGCGAGCGGGAAAAGCAGGCTCTGCCCATTGTGGCAGGCCACTATCCTGCCTATCACAGAGCTCATGTAGCCTTAGTTGGAACCCTCTGTGACAGTCAGAGAATCGGGCAGTCCACCACCAGTGAGTGCATTTCCAGTCTAAGCATGGCAAATGTGTTTTAACCTATATACCACTTGAAATGTAAAAATAGAATGCCATTTATTCTCAAAGAATTCAGATTTATATCTTTTGGTATAGAAAAATGCATTTTTTTATCGTGTTCTAATGTAAGACAACAAGAAAATAATAGCTGACTCATGAGACCTTATGTGAAATCTGTTGGCATGGTGCCTGGGATTGGGTAATGAGCTACTGAAGTGGGTGTTCATCTGGCTCTGCAGGGCCACTGCTAAGGAACACGGTCAGGGCGTCCCTTCTTGACACTTCTCTGGCTGGCAGCATCTGCTGACCCCACAACATCCTTCAGCAGCTCCACCTCAGTGAAGCTGATCCTTGTTTACCTGTAGCTGAAGGGGCATTCTGCAGACTTCATTCCTTCATTCTCAGACACGCATGTGCTTACATTTGCTGCACATCACTGTAACCAGAAACTAGCCCTTAGTGGGAAACATTGGCCAGAACTCCCCCTCAAAATTTGATTCTGCCATTCAATTCTGATTCTAATTCATGCCCTGTTCTCATTTTAGCCTCTCTTGGACCAGCTCACTGGGAGAGCTGGAAGTTAAAAAATTCCATGTAAGAAAGGATTGTTTAATGAGGTTGGGAAAGAAAGAGAAAGTGAGCTTTGTGATTTGTAAGGTGCTGTTCAGAATAGTCCTGACCTTTTGCTTGAAGAGTCACGGAAAGGAAATGTAGTATCTCAGATTATCCAGACTGGGCCATTTATCCTAGTGTTTCCTCTGAACAGAGCATTTGTTTATTCAGTACAGTTCCAAGCACTTGCTAGTTACTGGAGCCATTGATACTGGGTATCTTCTAGGGTCTTGTTGGGCAAGAGAGTTCATACGCTTAAGAAATCACATTTCTTTTGTCTGTGTGTGCAACATATGAAAAACCACTTTACATTTGTTAAACACTTGACTTTTCAAAATTCTATCACCTCAACTATTTTATGTGGTCATATAGCAACAGAGAGGGTGATCAGAGCAGGTATGAAAAAAAATCATAGATTAACCATCTTATTCTCATCTCACTTGGTCACAGTACTAGTTAATTAGAGCTTACATCAGAACTAAGACTCTTAACTTTCAAACCAAGACTCTTTCTACTTGATTACGGAGAAAAAAAAATTCCAGTACTCAAGAATTAGAACAGAATTTTAATGACTTCAGAA
>NW_003852508.1:2253967-2256072 GCF_000181295.1 Otolemur garnettii | reverse complement strand
TTTTTTTTTTGCAGTTTTTGACTGGGACTGAGTTTGGACTGCCACCTTTGGCATATGGGGCTGGCGCCTTACTCCTTTGAGCCAGAGGTGCCGCCTGATCATTTGTAAGATTTAACTAGGTTGAAGTTCATTTTGTTTTGTTTTGCTTTTAAGTGACAGCTGATGGAAGGGGATGTTTTGTTTTGTTGTTTAAGACAGAGTGCGTAGAGTGCAGTGGCACCATCACATTTCACTACAACCTCAAACTCCTGGGTACAAGTCATCCTCCTGCTTCAGCCTCCTAAGTAGCTGGAACTACAGGCATGCTCTACCACACCAGGCTAATTTTTCCATTTTTTTGTAGAGATGAATCTTGCTATTGCTCAGGCTAGTCTCAAACTTCTAACCTCAAGCAATTCTCCCACCTAACACCTCCCAGAATATTAGGATTACAGACTTGAGCCACCATCTCCAGCCTTGTTTTGTTTTTAAGCCAGTCAAAAAGTGCACCCCAAACTTGTTTCTTTCTAATTTTACTTGACAGGTTTCAGTAAATGCCAATTTTTATTTAATGTTCAAAAAAAAAAAACCTTTAAAATAATGTGATTTGTTAAAAATCTAACCATCTTTTCCTGCCTCTTGAAATACTTCTATAATCGTATTGACTATTCACAGAGAAAATGTTCCACACACACAAAAATTGCTGATGATGTTCATGGTAGATATGAATGTTGATTTAGATAATGGATGAAAAGTGGCTTCTGTTTTGAAATACCACTTTGGTCTATAAGAAATCAGGTCTGCCTCCCATAAAAGACTGGCTCATATAGACTGTCCAATGCCACTGTCTTACCTCATGCAGAGAGCATAAAATAAATCTTCAGGTCTTTATTGATGGGAATTGAATGTGTTTCATTAGGAATTCTAGTCAAAGAGAAAGTCTGCATACTGAGAAAATTATGTAGCAATCATCTTTCCTTAACCTAAAAATAAAATACAAATATAGAAAAGTTCACAGCATTTTATGGCCCTACATGCTCCCCCATGACCACCTGGAGATGTGGCTGAACCAAGGGGAAGTCCTGGGGACTCTCAGTGGTTTCACTATCAAGAGTCTGTGCAGTAAGATCGAGGTTCTTCTGTGATTAGCTGTGTTTTCTCATTTGCATTTGAAGGCTGGCGAACAACTGGAAAGTCCACATCTAAAAAATAAACAAAGCAAAACAAACAGCATCTTACCACATTATAGTTTCTTTTATTGGGGCACATGATGGGTATTTCTATTGAAATTATGTCAGAAAATCAATTCAATTTATAAATTGTGAATATGCCTACCCTTTTAAGGACTTCAAAAGGGAGAAATCACTGACTTTATTCTTTATTCGAGCTCTGTCAGTTATATAATTATAAAACCAAAGCACTAAACCCAGCTTTCACCTTGTGGGCCCTTATTTACCTGGTGAATTTGAACTTCAATTTCCACTGTTTTGTGGGGATGGAAACAGAACCGCCACATGTGGTTGTGCAGGTTGGACACTGCACAACTCCAGTAGACTGCTCCAACTCCTATAGACTGCAGTGTATATCAATGTGAAAGGTGTGGTTTATATGAAAGATTCCCCCTGGAATTCTGTAGTACACAATTGCATGCCTGGCCCTTGCTGGAACAAGAGTTAAAACCAAGGGCTTATTTAGTTGGAGAGTATAATAGAAAACTCCTCACATGAAGGTAGTGACCAAAATGGTTACGCTCTCTCTAAAGTCACTATACACAAGGAGATCTGTTAGTCTTAAGCTTTGGTGCTGGATGAGGAAGCTGCCTAAAAGTGTTTAATGACAAATTAATGAACACACAAGTTGGCAGACCAAGTTTTCAATATTTGTGTGTTCAAAGAAACCTCAAGATGATAATTTAGTTTAAAGTGGTCCAGTGTAAAATGGGCTCACAGGCACCTAGCAGAAATGGTTGGCCTTAACTTCAAATTAGACCTCAAAGAATCACTATAAAATTGCAAAAGAAAAAGATGAATTTGGCTTGGCGCCTGTGGCTCAAGTGGCTAAGGCTCCAGCCACATACACCTAAGGTGGCAGGTTTGAATCCAGCCCGGCCCGCCAAACAACAATGA
>NW_003852508.1:2242260-2253363 GCF_000181295.1 Otolemur garnettii | reverse complement strand
TGATCTAGAATGTAACATAAAGACAAAGAACAAATATGAAAGGTTAAAAGACATGAAGAATAGAGTGATAAGGTCTGGTTTATAACTAACTTGATTTTCAGGAAAAAAGTATAAAAAAAGAAGAGGCAACATTTGAATATTTGATGGATGAGAATTTTCTAGAACTGTTAAAAGACATCAGTCCACAAATCCAAGAACTAGTTAGCATAAATCAAAGAAAAACTCATTCTTAAAACACCTTAGTGACACTGAAGAACACAATTGACTGAATAGTTTTGAAAGCACTCTTACTTCTCGATAGAAAATATGGAAGCTGTAAAAAGCTATAGAATTATATCTTCAATATGCTAAAAAAAGATAACCTAGAGAGCTGAACTAGAGATGTTTGCTGGACTAGAGGGGAGGCAGGATTTCAAACAGAGGAGAGGGAGGAGGAGACAGCTCAGGTGTAGATCATAGACAGAGATCTCAGACCCTGCTGGGATTTGTCCAGAGGAAAATTGTGAAGCAGAGAAGGAATAAGATAAAGAAAAAGAGATATTGCCAAGTATCAAACGCAGAGAGGCTTCGAGTCCAGTGAAAGGATAAGAGGGAATCCCTCTCTCTCCCATGCACCTGCAGTGACCAGAGGGCTAACAGGTTTCTTTGTGGAGTTTCCACCCCTGTGAGTCCAGGCATGGAAGCAAGCCTAGGCTAGTAGGGAGAACTTGCCTGATCTCAGAGCTTAAACATTCTGTGTGGGATTCTCTTCAAAGAAAGAGTGACCTGAGAGGCCATTCAGACACTTTTCCTTTCCTGCTCCTCCCTAATTCACTGCAATCAGGAAAGCCAAGAATTTGATGAACGGCCACCTCTCCCCAGAGGGCGTGTGCTACAGGCTGAGGTTTCCATGGTGGAAGCTCTTGCACCCGCTGGGTGCCTGCAGCAGCCCCAGGTGCCTGATCTGGGAGTTCTGTGCCTGCCAGGATTTTTCAGAGACATGCCAGCAAGTCAGACAGGCATGTGGCAGGGGGTGGAGGTTGAGGGCGGGACTTGAGTGACAAGGAAGCTGGTACGGGAACAGAAGAACATCTCCATAGATGGCCCTTTCGTGCAAGTGTCACCTGCTAACAGGGAGAACAACTCTGTAACTCATCACAGCATCTTGCAACTCAGACAGGGAGACTGATTCTTACTCACAAGTACCACCTGCCATTTGGAGATTAGTCACACTGCTGGGAAGAAGTGAAGATGGCAGGATAGAGGCAACCTGGGGGGACACTTAGGAGAGAAACAACAATAATGGGCAGCTTGAGCTGTGAGGAGACCCCACTTCCATTGCAGACCTCCAGGTCGATTGGGGGAGCTTCTCAGAGTCTATGCAGAGACAATCCACCGGACTGCACATTCAGCAGAGATCTGGTACCTGTCAGTACCAGATTTCTGTAACTGACAATATCCTGATCACTCTGGGCATGAAGCCAGGTGCACTTGGGACCCAGCAATAACCTTAGCGTCACCTCTGCCAGGCCAGGGAGGGAACAGATGCTCCCCTGTGTTGACCCCTGTGACTAGGGGTTGACCATGCCTCCTCCCCAGTGTGAACAGAGGGGGAGCCTCAGATGACACAGGCATCACTTGGGAAGCCTTGGGCAACTGCCTCAGTGTGTCCTAGGTGTGGGGGGAAACCTTAGCCAACCAGCAGCTCTGGCCCACCTGTGTGAAATCTGGGCTGCTGAGAGAAACTCTGCCTGTGCGACTGGGTATCAGCAGTCCCCATGCCCGTGGAACAGTCTTCCCACCATGGGTGGCTTTGCCCCTGAAATCCCCAGAACCAGCTCTGAAGCTCTCACTATGACAAGTCTGACCCTGCAGCTCCAGGTCCCCTGCCAGGCCCACAACTCTACTCCCTAGACTCCAGAGTTGTGTCTGGACCCCAAGACCACGCAACTGAGTCCTCACCACTACTGCTGGGCTGGAAGAACCTCAGTGGGGTCCAAAACTTAACTCAGGACTCCCTACCCCTGAGCAGGTATCACTCCTGGACTTGGTTTGTTAGAGTCACCAGCAAAGGGGAACAGGTGGCCGGGCATACCTATGATCAGAGCTGAGAGAAGAGAAGCCGGATGAGGAGAAACAAACAGAACCCTGGCAACATGAAAATACAGACCTTTGCCTAAGGAATTCCCTGCTGTGTCTGTACCTAGAAAACCCCTAACACGCGTGCACAGGGATGGATATATGTACTTGAGCCTTCATCACAGCACCGTTTGTAACGGCAAAACATAGAAACTATTTAAACGTCCACCAGCAACAGAATGGATAAATACATTATGAGATGTTCTCTCAGAATATCCTACAACAGGGAAAACAAATGAATGGCAGTCACAGTGTGATGGAATCTCAGAAATATAATGTTGAGTGGAACCAAAGTAAGTTGAAAAAAATAGCAAGCTGGAGAAGAAGAATTATGAAGTATAAGTTCATTCCCTGAAAGTTCAAAAATATGGGGCGGCGCCTGTGGCTCAAAGGAGTAGGGAGCCGGCCACATATGCCGGAGGTGGTGGGTTCAGACCCAGCCCCTGCCAGAAACTGCAAAAAAAAAAAAAATAATAATAATACAAAATAAAGTTCAAAAATATGCAAAACCAAGTACTAGATATACTAATTAGGAGCACAAATACATAATTTTAATACTATAAAGAATAGTAAGAAATGATTACAAATGATTTAATTCTGAAAAGGGAAAAGCGAACAAGGAAGTTTAAAGGAAATGATAATATTCCTTTTCTGAAGTAGAAAGTCAGGACATGTTTGTATCTATTTAATATTTAATGAAAACAAAGCAGATAAAGGAGTCAAAGGAATTACCCCCAAAGCCTCAGCCAGTAACTGTTAATAATAGAGCTGGGGGTTGGCAAGGCCTTGTCTGACTCCACAGCCCTCTGTCTCAGCCCCTGGCTGTGCAGTGCTCTGGACAGAAAAGGCTGAAAGCCCCTCCTCCGGCTCTGTGAATACTGCCACCTCCCCTTAGGCCTGTGGGATCCTCCAATCCCTGGCATGCATTAACAAGGGGACAAAGAACCCTTTCATTTTCTAAGGGAAGCAGTTACTTTCTTTCTCTGGTCAAATCTTGTTTTACCCTTTCCTCTGCTATTTCTTTTTTAAATTGAGGTGAGATTCATTTACAATTAACCATTTTAAAGTAACGTGGCATTTGACATGCTCACAATGTGTGATTGTACGAGTCACCATCATCATTACCCTAAAAGGAAACCCATCCCCCATTAAGCAGTTGTCCCTATTCCCTGCTTCCCCCGGGCCTGGTGACCACCAATCTGCTTTCTGTGTATGGATTTGCCAGTTCTGAATATTTCACATGAACAGAATCAAGCATATTTGTCTTTGAGTGCCTGGTTTCCTTCACTTGGTGTAACGTCCCCAGGTCCCTACACGTTGCAGCGTGATGCTTCTCTTCTCCTCTCCTGTTCTGCACTTTTCTCCTCTCCCCTTTTTCCAAGTTAGTCCCACCACTCTTGACCTTCTCTGGCAAACTGGTGGGGATTCTAGCTGCTTTCATTTAGCACATTTTATTCTGAGGATTTGATCCCTTATCTAACCTTGTCTCAGTTTAGTTTTCTTTGCAAAACTTCTACTTCCTTCAGTTGCTTGATGAAACTATTCAGTGGAGCAGCCCAGTATGACTCTACTTGCCTGGCCTGGTATGTAGGATGCTATTTGTTATCTCTTGCCCGAGGACATAGGGAAAGACCATGCCACTCCTTTTAGAGTTTAAGATTCACCCCTTCTAGAGTGTCTCATCTCCAAGGATTAATGGCAGTTAATCCCGTTTCTTAACTCCCTAATTCTTGAACTCTTCTGCTTTAAAGGCCCCTAGCTGTCCACACCTGCATCCAGAGGTCAGGCCCCCTCGGGCTCATGTTTACAGCCATTTGTATAGGTATATGCTTAATATTTCTCTCTCCAATGCCTCAGCTAGGTTGTAAAGTCCAATATACCAACAGCCATGTCTTTCTTTCATCTAGTTCTCTGCATAGTATCAGGCAAATATCAAGTGATCAATAAAAGTGTGCTATCTCAAGAGACCTTGGCAGCCAAAAATCAAAGAGACCTTGGGTCCATTTTGAGATGCTTTTGGGGGGAGCTTTCTGAGCTCACCTGTCCTACCGCTCTGGCCTTAATGATGCTTACTTGATATTTTTATATTTAGAAGAAGCAAAGTGTTCTGGACTAGTTAAAGCATTATTTGCATGCATCATTTTTTTCAGTTCTGATTGGAGGAAAAGGAGTAGGAAGGAGATTGAATGGGGAGTGGCAAAAAGAGGATGGATAAATTTAATCTCTTCCTTGGTGTCCTTTTCCTGGGCAGTAAGATGTGATGAATTCTGAACAGCAGATGTAATAAATGTCTCGATATCTTGGCCAAGAGCGAGAGTCTAATTACTAGCCATATGGCCTTTTCAGCTCAGTGCTTGTGAATGTGTTTGGGTTTTATCCAGGTGAGTGGCAAGAACAGTAAAGCAGTCAATAGATTTTTCTATGCTGAATCTCACATTTTTCAATTCAAGGTCAACACTATAAAATCTAAAATCTCCTTCTCCTTTAGATACTTTATGCCCTCTTCTCCAAAAAAAAGGAGAGGGATCATGACTCCACAAGAAATTTTTAGGGTTTAACTAGGAATTTTGGTTGAATTTTATTCCACTGCCTTCAGGTCAGAAAAAACAGGTTGAACTTAGCTCTTGTATTTTTAGTTTGCTTTGCCAGGGTGTCCAGAGGTAACTAGTGACAGACAATTCAGGCTCGCCTTTCTACACCTTGTTACACTGTCACATCACACACACACATGCGTACTCACACACAACATGCACATACACAGTCCCATGGAAAGAGGTCCTACCTTAAGGGGGCTGTATAGGCTGTAGGTTCTATTTCAAGATGTCTATAAAGCTCTCTTAGCTAGCAGAATTCTGACTTCCTTGTGGCCTTCAGCTAACAGAGGAGTGCAAGATGAGCTTGTTTAAACAGTACTCAAAATCTCACGAAGTAGAACTTCTAATTTGTGAATATGAGAAAGTAAGGGAAATAACCTGATACACATTACCTTTTACCTTTCACGTTTCAGATTTTCCAAGACAAAAAAAGGGGGTTTAGGTCCAAACACTCTCTTTCTTCTATCTGATCCTGATTGAGTCACAAGAACAGAATTCCCCTGTGTTCCTAGCACCCCATTGGAAGTAGATTAGTATTTTGAGAAAGAGACAAGAATCCGTTACAAGTTCTGTGGCTACCAGTGAATACTGAAGAGACCTCTGTCTAAACATTACTCCCTTTATTTCTTAAGGGTAGAAACCGAATTACGCCGTTTGATATCATTGAAAGAGACACAAAAGCCCAAACAAATCCCTCCCTTCTGCTGCCAAATCCCACCCTGTACCACCCCTCCTGAACAGAGACTGGTACCATGGTACACCATCAAAAGGTGCCTTAGACCTTAGCTAAGGTCAAGGAACAGGCATGTGTGAAATATGCCCCAAATAACAAATATGCAAGAAAAAAACCTGAGATATAAAATTAGAGTTGTTAAAACTATCTCAAGGTAGGTGAAATTTTTCTAATGGTTTTTTATAAGTCAATGAGCAAAAAATAATTTGATATTTGAATTTTCATAAATTAATATTTATAATGTCCTATAACATGTTCTGAAATGTGAAATTTGAGGTGTTTAGTCACTGAACTCAAATTATACATGTATTTCTGTCTTTAACCCCTATTTTTTCCTCCTATTTGTTATTCTAGCAAGATAAAAGAAGTCAAAGTGCTACTTTTATTTCTCTGGAGGAAGGATTGCCTCCTGTTAGTTTTACTATACTCTGTACCTTGCCATTTCTGGATAAAAGACAGGGAGAATAATAGAAGAAATAACCACTAACCAACTTCCTTAAAGTCCATGTTCATGTACCATAAATTTCCTGTTGGAAGCTTCATATGCTGGCCAAATCTCCAAGCACAGAATACTCTGTAGCACAGCATTTAGATGGATAATTGTTGATCATATAAAGCCTTGGCTCCAATTACTCCCCCCCCCACACACTCTGTCTCATCTCAGTAACTTCCCTCCTCCTGAAAAGCAAAATATTGTGATCTGGTGGTATTTTGTCTTATTCTTTGCAAGTAAATGTTGGGTTCTCTCTCTCTCTTTTTTTAATTTATTTTATTTTTTGAGATAGAGTCTCACTTTGTCACCCTCAGTAGAGTGCTGTGGCATCACAGCTCACAGCAACCTCCAGCTCTTGGGCTTAGGTAATTCTCTTGCCTCAGCCTCCCAAGTAGCTGGGACTACAGGCACCCACCACAATGCCCGGCTATTTTTTTGTTGCAGTTTGGCCAGGGCTGGGTTTGAACCTGCCACCCTTTGTACATGGGGCCGGCGCCCTACTCAAGCCACAGGCGATGCCCCCTCTGTTTTTTTTTTTTTTTTAATATCCTTCTCCAATATAGATTTTAAAATGTAAATGTAAAGGTAGAAAATAGTTCCTAATGAGAAAAACTTCTATGACAAAAGTCATCAATGTCAGAATCCAGAAAATGTATAGTCCATATATGGAAATACCCTCAATACTGGTTATATAATTTGCAAAACCCAGTGTAAAATGAAAACATGATATACTGAATTCAAATATTAAGAATTTTAAGACAGTGACAGTGGAGTAGTAACCCTAGTATTAAAAATCCTGGCAAGTGCCACAAGGCAAGAAAAAGAAACTAAAGGCATACTGATTGGAATGGGAGACACAGAACTATTCTTATTTGCAGATGACATAATTGTCTACATGGAAAATCCCAAGGAATTCACACACACACACACAAAAATCCAAATTAGCAAAGAAAGCCACGAGATACAAAGATACAAAGCCAATATGCAAAGGCAAATACTTGCAGTAAACAATTAGAAACAAAATTCTAAATCCAATGCCATATGCAGTAGCCCCTCCCCCCCCACAAAATATTTAAGTACCCCATTTAACCGAACATGTAGCAGTTGTGTATGCTGAAAAACTGCAGAATAAATCAAATGAGATCCAGATAAGTGGAGATGCATGATGTGTTGATGGACTGGGATATTCAGCATAGTAAAGATGTGAGTAAAATGATCCACAAATCTAATGCTATTCCGATAAAAATCCCCATGATTTTTTTCTGTAGATCTAGACAACCTGATGGGACAAGAAAGATACTAGAATAACTAAAACAGTTTCGAAAAGTAATGAAGTTGGAGGAATCACAATACCTGATTTTAAGATTTATTTTTAAACTACGGACAGCAAAACAGTGTGGGATTGGTGAAGGGGTAGACATATAGATCAATGGGGATGACTACAGAGTCCAGGAATTGACTCACAAAAATATGGCTAATTGACTTTGACAAAGGTAAAAAGACAATTCAATGGAGAAAGGACAATCTTTTCACAAATGGTGTTAGAACAATTAGATTCCATATTGCCCCCCCCAAAAAATTTGGACCTAAACCTCACATATTACACAAAATTTATCTCAAAATAGGTCATAGATCTAAATGTTAAACATTATAAAATTTTTAGAAAGCATTGGACAAAATTTTCATGACACAAGATCACGCTAAAAATTCTTAGACATGACCAACATCACCATCCACTTAAAAAACCCTGCATTTTATTTTGTCAAAAATATTTCCTCTGCAAAGAAGCTGGAAAAACACATAATAATATGTGGATATGATGGCATTTTTGTAAAACAAACAAAACCCCATAAATACAGTCAAACCTCTCTTAAATGGACCACCCAAAGGACTGTAACAAGCAGGTCAACATACAGAGATGGTCAACATAAGGAACTAGGCCTACTGTACTGATGCATACGTGTGGTGCAAGTCAGGTCTATGTAAATTAGGTCAACTCAAGGAAGTAGTCAATGTAAGGAGGTGGTCAACTATGGAGGTTCTATCCCAGAACAAAAGTTTTTTGTTTTTTTAAGAGAGTCTCAAGCTGTCGCCCTTGGTAGAGTGCTGTGGCATCACAGCTCAAAGCAACGTCAAACTCCTAGGCTTAAATGATTCTCTTGCCTTGGCCTCCCAAGTAGCTGGGACTACAGGTGCCTGCCACAATGCCCCGCTATTTTTTGGTTATAATTGTGATTGTTGTTTGGCAGGTCCAGGCTGGATTTGAACCAGCTCTGGTGTATGTGGCTGGCACCTTAGCCGCTTGAGCTACAGGTGCCAGCCTGGAACAAAAGTTTTAAAAAGCATTATTATATTCTTGTGGTGCAGGTGCCTGAAGGGTGGAGTATACAGTTACTTCTGACTCCATACCCTCCTATAGTGATTGCATTTTTTATGGGCAACTCTTACTTTTATATAAGGTCCCAAGTCTCCCCACCACAGGCAGCTTTCAAATGAAAAGCCATGTGCAGTTAAGAATTAACTCCTCAGATTCCTTCCACTCTAAAACTCTAGGACTTTAGAATTAATTCAGATGTGAGTATTGAAAATCCCCTAAGTGAGAAAAAGTTTGCCACTTTTTAATTTCTGGATCACTAAAATAAAATTCTCAAATCCTCAATTTCACACTAGTGCCCCCTAATCGAGTCAGACCCGAGAAAAATGTTATTTATCCTGTGTCATGGGTCATTTGATTTCTAAGTGACTAGTAGTCCTACTAGTATTTTCTTAAATCATTTTAAGTGTGTCCCCTTCTTTTGCAGGATGGATCAGACCCACAGTCCATTTATTGGACCACAGAAAGCATAGTTTTCAGTCGGAGTCTGATTTTCATCTTCACCAGTCCTAACTTCATTAATTTTGCCTATAACTATGTTAAGTATCTCAATTAGCGGAGTATAAGTCTGAATCTAAATAATTCATCTAACTAACAGCAAATCAGGGGTAGATTCTTATAATGAAACGTTAAATGTTAGACTCAAGAACAGTCATAGATTTACTGGGTGGTTAATGAGACTTAAGCTCAGGAACCCTCATCTGTCTGACCCTTTTAAGAGCCAGTTGGGTCCCTAGAAATGTGTTCACATTTTTGTGGATTTAAAAAAGATATTTTGACCACAATCAGCAAGAACATCTCTCTCCACCATTGACTTTGCTTCCATCATGCTTCTCTGCCTAATGAGTGGCAATGGAGGGTCTGTGGGCACTTTGGAGATTTGGTTAAGGGGGTAAAGTTAGGTTTCATTTGAGTTGGGTGGGGATATGCTTCTGTGGTTGGCAGCAGCTCAGTGTGTAGTTAATTATCGTTGGCCGTAGGAATTTCTCTAAGTCAGCGGTTCTCAACCTGTGGGTTGCAGCCCCTTTGGGGGTCAAACGACCCTTTCATAGGGGTCATCTAAGACCATCTTGCATATAAGATATTTACATTACAATTCATAACAGTAGCAAAATTACAGTTATGAAGTAGCAACAAAAATAATTTTATAGTTGGGGATCACCACAACATGAGGAACCGTATTAAAGGGCCGTGGCATTAGGAAGGTTGAGAACCACTGCTCTAGGTAGACTCCTACAGCTCACTGTGCTGGTTCCCTTGCTGAGAGGCCGTGAGGATCCAGGCCAGCAGTGGCGTCACACAATATGAGTGTGTCCAATGGTCTCTGTCCCTTGTGCAGGGACAGCAGGGCTTGAAAGGTACAGAGTTAAAGGTGGTCTGTGGAAAATTCCTCCAAATCTAACGATCTACACATGAAATAAACTAGATAGGAGTTTTTCTGAATTTGACAATCCCTAAACATTTAGACCACATTATCAATAATGAGTGGAAATTGAAAAGCTGAGAAGGAAACTTCTCTAATTCATCAGGAATAACAAATTTTTTTGATTAATCATGTCAGAGGAAAGGCAATTACTTTTCTATACTTCCTACAGGAAATGATTTCATAAAATTAATGTTATATAAAGAGGCAATCAAAGACCATGAAGGCACAAAGTATCAGAGGAAACGTATTCTTAGATACACCAGGCAGTTAATTAAGCTAGTGCTATTTTCCTGGATTTTGTGACCTTTACAGTGTTAGTTTTTGAGCTTTGTGATTTGTTGTGATTTTCTTTCTCATTCTAAATAAATACTCACTTTCAGATCTAATTTTGTGTTCTTTTTTCTAAAGAGGGCTGCCCAAATTGTATAAATTTCAGGCCCCACAAAGCCTGGATTATCCCTACATAGGAACTTTCAAATATTTAGAACCAAGACAAGCTTTTCCTTTTGGTTAAGGATTCTTAATAACACAGCCAAGTGGGATTGTGGTTTAGCTTTGTCTAGATTCTGACCTCTGCAATGGAATTGGTAGCTCTGGGGTGTCAGAACTGAGAACAGTGAGAGGCACATAGATTCATCACCAATCACCCAGCAGGGAGGAGACCTGGGTGGAATCTGGCACCTAGCATGGATTTCTGTTCCAGAAAAGAAATCTTCCACAAAGAAGGTCTAATGAAATGACCTGCTGGGGCTTTGATCTGATTTAAAACAAGGAAGACTTCCCAGAGAAGAGTGTGATCCACTGGATTTGCGGTATCTAGGTTCAATTCACCTAGGTTTGGTTTTCCCACTCCAAAGGAAAAGTTAAGAGAAGGTCAGCACAGTGGATGATGATGACAATACTCTCCCGTCTCAAAGTCCCTTCCTCTCCTCTGTCAGTGACTGAGTTCTGTGTTGGACTGATAGATCTTATGGGAGAGCCTATGGCCAATGGAGCCAGCAACCCCTGACGTAATCTTGCAACAGTTTCTCTCACAAGAGCAGATGGCAGTAATGCACTGGGGGCTTCACTCAGAAGCACCAGCCCTTATTGGTGAGAAGGAGTTTCCCTGCATAAATCACTGGTTAACCCATTTATTAGTAATCTTGCTTGCTTGATCTTGTTGGTATATATTCCCCCATTTAAAGATGATTTTGTCCTTTTATATCTCAAACTAAACAAAACAATATTACCATGGCATTTCTCCATGGGCCCACAATTTGGCTCCAAGGGCAGTAATAAAACAATGGTCAGAACACTCCCTCTGTTTACTGAACTGGCCACCCAGTAGTCTCCACAGCAAGGGACTCAGCTGAATTAACACAA
>NW_003852508.1:2231467-2241998 GCF_000181295.1 Otolemur garnettii | reverse complement strand
AGGTTAGCAGTAAAGTCTGTCGTCCAGAATAATGGTACGTTCTGCAGGAGAGAATGACAGTAGGATTTTGACGGCAAGACAGAGCAAGACAACGGCAGGTCTGACCCCAGCTTGTCCAAACAAAGGCATTTGCCAGAGACCATAAAGTATTCCTGGTGCTGTGAATTCTGTGGGATCGTAACTTTCCTTACATTTTTTCCCTTATTATATCTGAGTGTAATAAACTTGAAGAATCGAATACTAAATCAAAGCTGTGCATATTCATAGATAGATGGTGGTGCTTTAGCAAAGCAAATAGTCCCATCCTTTACACTGGTTGAGGTTAGCCCTGAAAGAGGCTGAATTTCAGGGAAAGAAAGGTCTTTCTCACTCAGTTTCACCCAAATTCATTACCAAATCATCAAAAAGGAGAAAAGTCAAGGATTGGTGGCTTTTCTTGATGTCCATTCCCTTCTATTCCAGTAGGGATCCTAAATTAACAGGCCAAAATGCTTCTCCTAGGAGGATTTCCACCTTGGTTCTCCCGCCCTGGCTAGTCTCACCTGACCCTCCCGACTCAGAGCTCACTCTTGTAAAGGTCACACATTGTACTTGCTTCACTTTGTCATCAGGGTATTTCATGACTTCTTTCTAACACTGTCAGGCTCTGCTTTTGTCTCTGCCTGGCAAAGGCAACTGTCTTTCCAAATTCCTCAAAATGTGCACCAAAGCTGATGGTCTGTGAGATTCCCCCATTTGGTTGCTGGGTATTTCCCACTCCAGTGGTAGCCGTTGCCATGGGATCTGGTGCATGGTTGGGCTGTGCAGGGACACCCACCACTCCTGCCCCCTACTCTCATCTTACTCCACCTTTTGCCATGTCAGTCCTGATCTGCTCTTCAAGATCCTCTGGGGACACGTAGACGTCCTCTTCTGGCGCTGATGACTTGGGCCGGCAGCGTCCACAGCAACAGTTGCAGCAGCAGCAGAGACAGCAGCAAAAATAGCAGCCCGTCAAGAGGCCGATGATGACAAACAGGGTCTAGGGGAAGCAGAGGCAGGACAGAACGGGGGATGAGGGGCTGCCAGTGAGGGGAGCACCCCAGAAGTCAAGCCTGTGCCCTTGTCCCTCCAGAGACCTGAAGACATCACAGTTCACTCCACAGACCACATAGTCACCCTCATCCTCACTCCACCTAAGAACTATCCTTTTAGTTTTCTTGGAAACCATTTTCCTCATAAAGTTTTATCTACCAATAACCTGTAGCAAAAGTGGTAAAGCATAGCATTTTCTTTATTTTTAAGTTACATTGTTATTGTTATTAAGAGCCGAGCAGGCCAGAGCAAGGTGACTCACACCACACCTGTGACCCCAGCACTTTGGGAGGCTGACAGGAGGATCGCTCAAGGCTAGGAGTTCAAGACTGCAGTGAGCTAGGATCCCACCACTGCATGTAAAAATGAATCATTTGTACCACAGAAGAGCTATACAATACCATCTTTTTCTTCCCACTTAGTCACCAAGTCCTCTAGAGCCTCTCTCCTCGGTGTCTCTGGTACCCTCCCCATCTCTGTCCAGGCCAGCAATATTTTAGACCCTCATGATCTCTGGTCTGGACACTTCCGCAGTCTCCTACCAGCCTCCCTGACTCCCTTACTGCCTCAGACCCACCCTGGGCATTGCTGGTGGAGTGAACTTGCTGAAATGCATGTTCTCTTGTACTTGTGCAGCGACTCTCCTGCCCCTCAGATACAGCCAGTCTCCTCACCATGGCGGTCTGGCCTCTGCCGCCCGCCTGCATTGGCACAGCCCCGTTCCTGCCTGTTCCAGCTGCACCGTTCTGCTCTCCTGTGGAACCATCTGCTGGGTATCCCATCCTGTTCCATAGCACCTAAGAATACCCACCCCCACCTGCTGTGTCAGCCTCATCTCAAAGATCCCTGCTAGGATGCCTTTCCTGTGTGCCCCAATAGTACTTTATGTTCATTTCTACCTCAGTACTTTTTCTTCTTGATACTTTCAGAACATGGGTCAGTTTCTAGGTCTGTCTCCTAGTGCTATCTTGTAAGCTGCTTCTCTGTGTCATCTTTCCATTCCTCCTGCCTAAGGATTTAGTTCCTGGGATGTCGTAGACACTTATAACGTACATACTGAATTAATGAAAAGGAATACATACACAAATTATTATCTTCACCTCATGAACAGCCCCAAGATTTCCCCACAAAGGTAAAAGGTTTGCTCACTAAGTTTGTCATAGCTAGAAATTAAAAGAAACTCTTTTGAGTCGCCCAATTTGAAGTTGTAAGAAGTCCATTCTTGTGAATTAAGCAAAATCAAAATATGATTTTTAAAAAAATATATCCTTTGAAAGTAGCTTACACATTTTTCATTCAAGTTCACCTTTTATCCAGCTAAGGCAGCCCCAGGGATAGAGATCTCCTGTGTGCCTCTGCGCCTCTTCAGTAACTTGGTGGAGACCCTAATGCTGCCCACTGCCTGGCTGCACCCCCAGGGTTGGGTGGAGCCTCTGAGGGCTCAGGGAGCATCTGTCACACACTTACATGTAGAATCTCTTAGCTATGAAAACTTTCCATTTTCATAGTCTTCAGTGAATTACTCTGAAAACATCTGCAACGTGCTCCTCACCAACTGTCTCCAAGACTCCTGTGCAGTGATCTTGAGCCACTGCCCCAAGAAGCAAATCCCTTCTTTAGCTGTTTTTGACATTTTTGCTTTTCCTATGCGATTCCCACATTATTCTCTTCCCTGAAAATTTTCTTTTCTCTCATATACTATTTTGTTCTTTCATTAGTCTGAGTAGATTATTTTCCTTTTGTGCTTTACTCCTAACAGTGTTCCACACAGTACTAGGGATGAGAGGGTGTCTAATATTTGTTTAAATACAGGTGACAGCACATTGATTCACTCATGCAGTGCGTATTTAATCCTTAGGCAGGAGGAATTGAAAGATGACATAGAGAAGAAGCTTACAATATAGCACAAGGAGACAGTGCTGTGTGCAAGGTCACTCTGAAGGGCACTGTGCAATTGACTTCAGCACAAGTAGAAGGGAAAAGTATCTTTTCTATGGTCTTGTTTCTTAAAGAGCTACCTCTCTTTAAGTGGGCAGATTCTGCTTGTCTATCTGAATTTTTTTCTTTTCTTTTTCTTTTTGCCTATATGAATTTTGATCAATTTTCTCAACTTCCTGAGCAAAGAACCTTATTCTCATTTTTATGCAGGCGGGCTCCTGTAGTCAATCAGGTGCCCGTGTGTGATTATCTGGAACTGCAGATGTATCTTCCTATGGGAAGAGTACCACGCTTCCCAGGCAAGCCCATATTGTCATATGAACATTCAGCCTACGGCCATCAATGACACCATCAGTATGTACACTCTGATTCCAAGTTCCAATCTGCTTAACAGGAACTTGTCTCCCTCCCAAGCCCTCAACAACACTGGAGAAAAGGGTTTCAATGGAAATCCCAGGCATCCCCAAGAGCAAGGACCATGGGGGCTACAGTAGGCATGAGAAGCTGTAGGTTGCAGACTCCGGGTGCCTATGCACACAAACATATTCTCTAGTGCAAGAATGTGGAGCGAACTGTCTGCGAAATATGCTGATGGACTAGATGGATGGCCCGTGTAGAAATATTCATATCAGAAAACAAAGATATTCATAAATAACAACCATCCCCAAGTATACATATATTAGAGATTCCTAGGAAACCAAATTTACTATGCAAAAGTTAATCCCCTCAAAAATGTGGCCATTTTCTTAAGCCAAAGATCCATTTCACTCTGTCTCCCCCTCTCTGTCCTTCACTACTTAATTTTCACCTTTCCCCCTCACTTCCTCCTCTGTGACCTCAGAGCAGGCTCCATGTGAGCTTCTGACATAATCACCACTCATTCTCCCCAGTATTGTGTTTGCTGATGTAGCCTAAGCTATAGATAGTAGAGTACATGGCTAAATTTGTCCTATAATAATTTATTAAGCAGTTGTCACACTAATAAATTATTTTTGGTTTTGAGCAATGAGTCAGTTCTTAATTAGTCATTACGGGGGATGAGGGGGCAGTCAGAATTAACCTGAAGCTCCAAATTCAAATATAATTAATGTCTAAGAAGTCATGTGGTATTTTATAATCATTTCATGAGCTAAACCAAAAATGATCCTCGAATAACAGCTTTCAATGGAAGTGATATCTCCTTTTATTTACAAGAGTTTCATAGTAGTAAAGTTAGACTTTCTGTGAGGTGGAGTCTTAAAGAGGGAATAAGATCATGGTCTTCTGGGAAATTGTTTCGAGAAAAAAAAAATTTCTGATTCACCTTTGCCCACCAGCTTGACAGCATGAAGTAGGTGTTAACGTTTTCATCTCCAAATTGCTCGGCCACATAGAGTCCCAGGGATCCGTACTTGTCATAAATGTTTCTCTTCGAGAGATCCGTAAGGATGGTGTGGGCGTTGTTGATTTCTTTAAACTTTTCAGCAGCAGCTGGATCATCTGGATTCTTGTCTGGATGATGTTTCAAGGCCAATTTTCTTTTAAAATAAAAAGGGAGGGAAAGTGTTATTTGGCAAGAATTAGGATGACTTTCAGAAGGGCCCTATTCCTTTGTAATCCTTTATTCATGCAAATACTAGGAAGTTAGTTTTATACTAGTGGTGACTTAACTAAGATAGAAGTTTCCTTTAGACGCTGTCTCTTGTTTCTAATACACAGGCACAGCAGTATCACATCTCTCCTCATATCCTCAAAGGAATTCTGTTAGCTGCATTGTCGTGGAGCCTGACATTCTGCTGTTGGTGGCAAATGTGAAGTTTCTCTTTACCTGGGAGCTGATCTGTCGCCCATCCCAACACGCAGAGGCCTTCAAGAGTTCTAGCAACAGGACCACTTCACATCCAAATTCCATTTAGAACTGGAAGAACTTTCCAGAACTAGCAGAACTTCCCATCACATATTTTAAAAGTTCGACTCAGTTACCAAAATCCCCCAAATCTCTAATTTGTACTCCCTTGTACAATATTTTGACCCCTTTATAAATCTCCACAGTCCCTGCCTCCTTTTGTTTGAGTGAATACTGTGACTTCCCTTGTATTCAAGTGAATATTTGGCTTCTTTTCAAATAGGACTTTCCACTTTAAATCATCTGTAGACATTTACTTTGAGAAAGGGCTTTCTGTCCTCTGTGAATCAGAAAGCAATTTCTGAAGGGTACTGCTGTGTGTGAAGAGGTTTGAGGTGGGATTTTGGGGGTGTCCTTTATTCTTCAGTTATGTTTAAGTGTAAAATGGATATAAGACCCCAGCTGTGACAGTCAGACTCCTGGCTGGGGGCCATGTCTCTCATTTCCCCCTACAGACAGATTTAAATAATGATTAAAGCTGTGTTCCAAATTGAGTCTGTGCTATTTTTTTTCCCTAAGAAAGTCCATTAATTTTATGACTCTCTACTGGAAATTCCACATGACTCATTCTCCCTACCGTCTCTGTCATGGAATTTCAGATGTCATGGAGTCATGTGGAATTTCCAATAGAGACATGCAGGAATATACCTTAAGCTTTTGTGTATTTATGGGTTTAAATTAAATTGTTTCATTTTAATATAGTAACAAAAATCTAGAAGTTAGGCAGTGTCTGTGGCTCAAAGGATTAGGGCGCCAGCTCCATATACCAGAGGTGGTGTGTTCCAACCCAGCCCCAGCCAAAAAAAAAAAAATCTAGAAGCCAAGCAGAAGAGTAAAGTAGATCTTATAAATCAACCAACATGAGAAACTGAACAAATTATACCCATTTTAGGACTTAAGGTGATTAGGAAGTTGATGACTATTTAAGCAGCTCAGCAACAAGATACTTAAAAAGTAGCAAAATATTTAAATACAAATATAAATCACAGTGTATAATCTCATTCTAACTCCAAACTCAGAATAAATTAAAAAACATAAAACAATGATGGTTCATTTTAAATCTATTCAACCAAAACGTTTTTTATCCTTTTTTTTTTAAACAGAGTCTCACTTGTTGCCCTGAGTAGAGTGCTGTGCTGTCATAGCTCACAGCAACCTCAAACTCTTAGGTCCAAGTGATCCTCTAGCCTCAGCCTCCCAAGTAGCTGGCACTACAGGCACCTGCCTCTATGCCTGGCTATTTTTTCTGTTGTTAGCAGAGACGGGGCCTCACTCATGCTCAGGCTGGTCTGGAACTCCTGAGCTCAAGCTGTCTACCACCTCAGTCTCCTAGAATGCTAGGATTGCAGATGTGAGCCACTGTGCCCAGCTTTTTCATCCTTTTTGAAAGATGTTTGGAGCATTTATAAATTCTCATAGATGGGACCACTTGGCAACATGTGTTTTACATGCCCAATTTCTGAATGTTTATTTTGTCATTTTTATGCTTGCTATGTGCCAGCACTATTGTAAGCATGTTATAAATGTTAATTCATTAATCCTCATAATAACCATATGAGATAGATAAAGTTGTCTCATTCTATAAATGAGGGCATTTAAACACTGAGAAGTTTAGTAACTTGCCTAATGTCACACAGCTAATAATTAAAGCCAGGTTTTGAACACAAGGAAGCTGACCTTGACCCCATAACTCTTAAGCACCACTGTATGGCCTCCCGGGCCTCCTGTATTTACATTTTAAATTTAAAAAGTAAGGCTTACAGATGTGAGTGTTAAGTAGGCGGTTGTAAGGACTTTGGCTTTAGTCTCAGTGGTGTGGAAAATCATCAGAGTGTTTTGAGAAGAACAGTGTTAGGAGGATTACTCAGTCTTGAAGAGAACAGAGGCAAGAGAGGGGAGACTCTCGGAGACTTTCCTGGTGATCCAGGCACAAGTTCATGGGTGTTTGGACCATTGTAGTAGTGGAGCATATAGTAAGAAATAGTTGGATTCTGGGTCTATTTTAAGGACTAACTGACGGATTGGAGGTGGGGTGGAAAAGAAAAAGAAGAATCAGGATGGGGGTAGTGGGGAATAGTTTGCTAGGATTTGGGAGTTCTATTCTGGACACCTTGGAGATGCCTCTTAGACTTGCAAGTGAAGATGGAGGTAGAGAGAAATGAGTTTGGAGTTCAGGCAAGAATTCCTGCAGGAAATATACATTTGGGAGTTCTCGGCAGGCAGGTATTATTTAGAACCGTGGAACCAGAGGAGATTTCCAAAACAGTGGGTCCAAGAAGTACAAGGACTGAGCTTTGGGAAGGGATAACCAGAGAAGAAAGAAAGACCAATGGTGCGGAAGGAAGAACCCAGAGTATGAGGAGCCAAGTGAGGAAAGAATTTCATGGAAAAGAGCGATCATCTGTGTCAAATGCTAACAGGTCAGGTAAGAGGAGGACTAAGAATTGACGGGTGAGATAGGAAAATCCTTAACACAAACACATACACACACATACACACAGACAACTGCAAAATAAAACAGAAAAATGAGCAGTAAAGAAATAGGAAAATGGCAGCTTATAACCAAAATTACCAGTGCTTATAACTGCACATTGGGATTCCATATTTAGTTTTAATTTCTTTGCTAAACTTAATTTTAGTCAACTAAATTTACTTAAACTAAAAACTTAGTTTTTGTCAAACTTTGTTTAGTTTTGTTTATTATAAAAATCTGTACATAATAATCCTCTGGTTTTTCCTCTTAACCATTTTTGAAGCTGTTGTCACAAATTTTATTGTTTTTGAATTGTTGGAAGTTCAAAATTTGTTCCCTTAGATGACTCATTACCAAATTAAGGAGGGGATTAAAAAAAGAAAAGGAAGAAAGAAAAGTCCTTAAACTGTAACAACAATCATCATCAAAAAGCCTTAAGTAGATGCTTTAAGCACATGAGTTCTAATGGCACAATATTCCTGGAATTCACACTCTGGGCCCTGGAATAGGAATTGCAGCACTTCCCCCTAATGGCTCCAAAGATACCATGTCCGGTCCTATCAAATGGAAGGTCTGTTACTTCTGCCTTAAAAGGAAGAAATCCCTGGAAAATGCCTCTTTACATGCATTTTTTTGTTTCTAGGGTTCAGCTGTAGACCGATGCACACCCTTCAAGCCAGGGAAGCCTGGCTTTCTGCCCCTTTTAAAGCTACTTGGATCCCTGTCAGCTCACAAGGGCAGATGCCTGCCATCCATTTATCATGCTCCCAACAATGGAGTTGGCACATTCCGAGGGCTGGAACACCTCCATTTGTAACAAATCCAATTCCTGGTCGTCAGCAGCATTTTGACTCCTCTTGGCAGATACTCTTGGCTCTGAGGAATCCTTGGGAAATGTGGTGAGCAGAGGCAGCTGCCAGAATTATAGAACTATTCAAGGAGGTGGGTAGTGCAGTGCCCCACCCACCGTCAATTGTCCATACAGCAAGAAAACACCTATGGAATTTAGGATTTAAGGAAGGGCTTGGAGTACATTTAAATAGACTAGTCATCTATTCATTTTAAAGGTATTCCTTGTCATTTCTAATTTTATGCTTAAAAAGTGACATAACTTCCAGCCAGAATGTGAGCTTTTAATTCTGAGTCTCTCTGTGCTCTTAGTCATCTGCTAATGTGGTAGGGCTATAACTAATATTAGAAATAGCATTCAATGTCTCTAATTTCCACTTCCCAATCTAATGACAGCTGTCAACTAAAATGCATAGTGAGTTCAAGGAGTGGTGGATCAGATAGATAATCACAGGGGTTATAGTCATAATGACCATAAGCCCCCAAGATCTACCTATTTTGAGGCAATGGAATAATTCTAAGAACTGTAATTCATATTTTGCCTCTTTCTCTTCCTCACCAGAGTCCCGTTAGTCTTGACTCTGACTGGGTCATCTCAGCTTCTAAGACACTTCAGTGAACGTTTGTCGAGTTGGTGGTTTGTATAATATATATGTATGTCACAATATGGTTTATACGAGGCGATGCCTAGCATATGGATACCCTCCATGAAGTCCATTTTACTCTTTTACAAATTTTTGGTTTAGTTTTTAAAATTAATTTGTAGTTTTTTTTTAAAAATGCATATTCTCTATACAAATTCTTTGTTGGTTATGTGTCTTACATCTTCTCCCATTCTAGGGCTTTGTTATTGTTACTGTCTTGACAGGAGCTTTTGGCGGGCTGAAGTTCTTAATCTGGTTAAATAAATCAACCTGTTCCTGATTTCAGGAAGATACTGTTTCATAAAATCTTTGTAACTTTAAAATCTATATCGTTTTGTCTTTCCTATGGAGGTCTGTGGCTCACCGGTAGCTGACTTTTTAATGTGGTAGAAGGTCGTGTTCAATCTCACTCATTTTATGTAGATGCCCACCTGTTGTAGCACTTCTGCTGCATTGACTCTATAGATAAATTTGGGCTTGGCACCCATAGCACAGTGGTTACAGTGCCAGCCACATACATCAAAGTTGGCGGGTTCAAATCCAGCCCGGGCCAGCTAAACAACAATGACTGTAACAAAAACTAGCTGGGTGTTGTGGCAGGTGCCTGTAGTCCCAGCTACTTAGGAGGCTGAGGCAAAAGAATTGCTTAAGCCTAAGAGTTTGAGGTTGCTGTGAGCTGTGACACCACAGCACTCTACTGAGGATGACATAGTAAGACTCTGTCTCAAAAAGAAAAAAATAGATAGATAAATTTGAACATTGACATTTGTATATGCCACCTATTAGACTTTTTTTTTTAATTTCAGGTTAATATGAGGGTAGTGCATATGTTTGTATTTGTAAGGTAAAATAAAAGTGTCCTTTGCCCAGGTAGTGTGTCACACACCTGTGCCTTGTACCCATTGGGTGGGAACTTAGCAAATCATGACTTTTTTTCTTTTCCAAACAGAGTCTCATTTAGTCACCTGTGCTAGAGTGCCAAGCCCTCAGCTTAGCTCTCAGCAACCTCAAACTCCAGGGTTCTAGCAATTCTCATGCCTCAGCCACCTGAATAACTGGGAATATACCTGGCTAATTTTTCTATCTTTTGTAGAGATGGGGTCTCACTCTTGCTCAGGCTGGTCTTGAACTCCTGAGTTCTAGATCCTCTGCCCTCGTCTTCCCAGAGTGCTAGGATTGATTACAGGCATGAGCTGCCATACCTGACTCTATTTAGATATTTGTAATGAATCCCAAAGTTTTAAAATTTTTACCATTCAGGTAGTAAATATATCTTATTGGACTTACTCCTAAAAGCTCAATTTTTTGTGGTTTTGATGTTCAAACATTTTTTCCCCAATTTTTCATTGTAGATACAAAATTTTTATCCTGTAGACTTCCTCAGGTCATGTATTAATTTCATTAAATTATAGGTTCTTTGGATTTTCTAAGCACACAATTATACAATCTCAAATAATATAATAATTGGATTTTTTTCCTTTCAAAGTCAAATAAAAATGGATATTGCAGGCATCTTCTTCTCTTCTTAATTCACTAAGAGTGAACGAATGGCTATTGATTGTATCATATGTATTTTCTGGATCTATTAAGAATATAGGCTGTTTCTTTTGCAATTTGTTAATGTGGCTGATTGAGGTTTGGGGCTTTTTTCTTTTTCTTTCTTTCTTT
>NW_003852508.1:2216263-2231447 GCF_000181295.1 Otolemur garnettii | reverse complement strand
TTTTTTTTTTTTTTTTTTTTTTTGACATTGGGTCTGGATCTGTCACTAAGCTAGAGTACAATGGAGTGATCACAGGTCACTGCAGCCCCAAACTCCTAGATTCAAGCCATCCTCCTGCCTCAGCTCCCCACCCCAGGTCGCTGGGACTACAGGCATTTGCCACTATGCCTGGATAATTTTTCTATTTTTTGGAGAGATGAGGTCTTGCTCTTGCTCAGGCTGGTCTCAAACTCCCAGCCTCAAGGGATCTTCCCACGTCAGCCTTCCAGAATGGTAGGATTATAGGCATGAGACACCAAGACAGCCTAATTGAGTTTTATAATGTTAAGTGAAGTTTGTGTTCATGGCATAAACTCAACTTGTCCATTATGTATTTTTTTAAGTTTATTGCAAAATTCAGTTTTGTAATATGTGCAATTCCTCTAAGTACTTCTCTAACTCCATTTCACGTCTTAATATGTAGCATTGAGTTCTAGATCTATTCTAATTTTAATAGTGGTTTGTTACTTTGCTCATGAGTTATTTTAAATAATACCTCCTACTTTTCAAATATATGAGAATTCTTTGGTTGTTTTCAAATTTTTGCTCTCTAGCCTAATTGTGCTGTCATTAGAAAACATTTTGCATGACTGAAATTCTTTAATATTTGAGGCTTGCCGTATGTCTCGCTTACAAATGTTCCACATGTTCTTTCCTGCATCTTTGACCATCTGTCTGGAGTGATAGATGGCCATGAACATCTAGTGAAAAATCTGCTGGTGATTCTTTTTTACTTTTTTTTTTTTTTAAGCTCAAAACATCTTTATTGCATCTCAATTTTGAAGAATATTTTTCTTGGAGATAGAGTTGCAGGCTTTTGGTTATTTTCTTTCATCACATTGAAGATTTCAGTCCACTATCTTCTGACTTCCATTATCTTTTAGTTGAAAAATCAGCTATAAGTCATTTAATTAATTGTTGTTCTTTAAAGGAAATCTGCATTTTCCCTCTAGTTGTCATAAGGCTTTACATCTTTGGATTTTGGCAGTTTTTCTATGTTGTACTTGCCCATAGAGTTCTCTTTATTTCTTCTGCTTGACTTTTAGTGAGTATGTGTGGATTAATATCTTTCATGAACCTGGAAAATTCACAAATATTATTTTTTAAAATGTCTTTCCCCATTCTCTTTCTACTCTACTTTTCAGACTCCAACTACATATATCTAAGACATTCTTAAAGAACCCTCTATGTCAATTATCTTTTCACATTGTTTTCTGTCCTTTGCAATTTTTTCTCCCAATATTCTTCTGACTTATATTTTGGTAGGCTCTCTAACCTGGCAAGCCCCACCTTTGTTTTTTGAGTTTGGTTGTTGTATTTTTTAGTTGCATGGTGTCTTTGTTTCTTTTCTAAATCTGAAATACCCATTTTTTCATAGTCTTAAATTTTCTTTGAAAATTCTGACTCTCATATTTTATCCTTTTGGTCATAGATATTTTAAAAATATGTGTCTGATAATTTGCATGTCTGGAATTCCCATGGTTGTATTTCTGTCATCTCATTTCTGCTAATTCTTGTTCATTTTGTCTTGACTTGTTATCTGAGTGTGACAGACACTGTATTTTTAAAAAAATTTTAAAAATAATTTGAAGACTAAAGATGTTATCCAGGAAGCATTTTTATTTCCTACTTCCAGAAGCCTTGGGATCCTTGCAAAACTACGATTATCTTAATCCAATAGCAAAGATCAAGATTTCTTGGCTACTCAGATGACTCAAAGTTAAGTTGTTGTTAATATAAGACTGGTGCTTTTATTATTTATTTCTCTGTAGTAAGTTACAGCAAATTTAAAGTATAGTCACCTAAAACAACAAGCATTTTATTTATTTGTTCACATGTCGTAATTGGGCAGAACATGGTGGGAACTTGGCATTGATTGAGGGAACTCCATTAGAGCTGAGGATCTGCTTCCAAGAAGGCTTCACTTACATGCTGGTGAGCTGGTGCCGCATGCAGTGGGAGCTCAGCTAGGGCTGTTGGATGGAGGACTCTATTCATCTCCACGTGGCTTCTCCTCATGGCTATGTGGGGCTTCTCACAACAAGGTGGGCTTAGGTAGTTACATTTCTTAAATGATGGCTTGCTTCAAACAAAAGGAGAAGCTCAGAAGCCTTTTTAAAATTTAGGTAGAGCATCACTTCTACCACATTCTGTTGGTTAAATCAGGTCAGAGAGCCAGCCCAGATTTAAGAATACAACATAAGGACACAAATACCAGGGGCATGGCTTATTGAGGACCACCAAAGTAACTGTCAGCCACGATGACTTGCTTCCAGTTTACCCCTTCTCCCAGGTTACAGCACTTTGGAGTCAATACAGTTGTAGCACCCTCATCCTTGTTGTACTAGTGTCCCAAGTTTTTTCTTCTTTTCCCTATAGAGCTTTACCAAGCCCTGCTCAACCTCTTACCTTTCATCTTACAAAACATGACCAAGTCAGTCAGCAGTAGTTCTTTACTCTCAAATGCTTTTACAATATGTATGTATATGTGTGTATGTGTGCATACCTATATATTATATATTATATATGTGTAAATATAACTTTGCTTTCAATTTTTTTGGTTGTTCTCAGCAGAAGGAACAACTGATATAAATTACCTAGGAATTTATAGGTAAAATATAAACTTTCACTTATAACCAGGAAAGTCCTGATCATCTTTTATTTCTATGTTCCCTTCTTCCCATTATGTGTTAATCTCACAAAAATGTGTTTATACCACTGTTGTATAAATGAGCCAACAATGGCCTCTGTGTATTGGCCCCTAGGTTGTTTATTTCTTCACTAAAGGCTGAAAACCATTAGCTCAAAAGTCCATCAGTGCCAAAGTCAAAATTTTACATAACCAAGTATTTAAGACATAGACTAGCATGCAGATTTTCAGCCACTGAGAGCTAGCCTGCTTTATATACCCTTCAAGACCTCACTCTCCTTCTCCTGGCTATTGATAAGATAGAGCTTTGTGGTTCTAAGACCCCAAGCTTTAGGATCCTTTGGAGCTCTCTGACTCAGAGACTTTGCTATGCTGCTTAGTGACATCACTAGACCCAGAAGGTCCCTCCTCTACCCCCTCTCTCTGTGGAGTTCACTTGCCCTCCTCTCCTTCTGAACCCCTGCCCCTTGTTGAAAGCCCAGGATGGTCTCATGCTCTGAAGACTTCCCCTTGTGTGCCACTCTGCTCAACCACCACTCAACAAAACTTATGTACTATTGCCTCTTGTGTACATATCTTTTCTCTCGGTCAGCTCTCAAACCTCCCAAACCCTGCACTTCATACATGAATACCAGTACACCAGCCTCCCACAAGCCGTGCTGATGTAGTGTGCTACTGAGAGACAGCTGGAGATGGAGTTTCACTGGGTCTCAGGGGTAGCAGGAGCCAGTGGACTGAGTTCAGTGTGTGTCCTTTATAAGGGACAAATGGAGAGCTCAGGGCACTGTTGGCTTCACATTGCAAATAATCATGCCAGGGCTACCCCTGCTGTGTAATTATTCCTGTAACACCTGCTACCAAAGTGCAGGATTCAAGTACTTTGACCACCAAAGGCCCTTCCTAAGGCACGCTAAAGGCCACATTACAGTCCCATGACTTGCTCACATTTGCAGATGAAATATCTGAGCAAACCACACCAGCAATTGTTTGGATGTTCTCTAGTTTCCTGGGATCTATAATCACCCTTGTGATTCAAGACAGAGGGCATGAGATAACAGGAAGCAGAATGGATGATCTGTTTCAGAGAATTGGTCTTTTCCTTCCTACAGAACCTCAGCAAGAGTCAAGTGCTGCCCTCTAGTGGCAGTAGAGATGGTGACGCACTATGCGTTTATGATGGTTTGACAAATACTTTCTCCAATTTTTGCTAGAATTCTGAATTATCTTTCTTTTATGAAGCATTTTACTTAAAAATTTTCAAATACAAGAGTTTAAAATGCAACAATAATTAATCTTTTGAAAGTTTCAAATGCCAATCGATAAAGCTGTTTTAGGTAGTCACTGTAATTCTTTTATGTGGCTGATTAAGAAACAGGTTTTTATCCTTCCTAATAAGTTAGAATAGGCTGGAATATTTGTACACATCCAACATTAGAAGTATTTGTCTATACCAACCATAAAGTGCTACTGCATGGAATGAGGGCCTGAAGTTCTGACCCCAGTGGTCACTAGCAGCCTTCAAGAGGCCACTGAGATCTCTGTGTGTAGTATTAATATCCTTTCCCCACCAGTTCACACTCACCCAGAATCTGAAGGCTGCATAAAGTTCGATATCTCTGTATCTAGATCAAGCTCCCGACAAAAGTTTCTGGACTAGCCAGGTGTTGTGGCAGGTGCCTGTAGTTCCAGCTACTTGGGAGGCTGAGGCAGGAGAATTGCTTGAGCCCAGGAGTTTGACATTGCTGGGAGCTAGGCTGAAATGAAGGCACTTTAGCCTGGGGCAACAGAGCGAGACTCTGTCTCAAAAACAAAAAAGTTTCTGGGCCTCTAACTTGCCTATATTTCCCATGTTGTATTCTTTCTTTTTCAAGGCCAGTAGTCTCTGTTGAACTTGAATATCAAGGGAGAATAAGAGTGGGCCACAGGAGAAACGGCTGTATAGACCTCTTCAGCTTGGTACCTTCTCTCCTATTAAAACGGCAGTTCCCACCACTGGTTCCAGTCACAGCTCTCAGCAGGCACTTGCTCCCTGCATGTCTTCCCTCTGCTGGCTCTTGACCCAAGCTCCAGTGAAGGTGAATCACAGCAAAGCCCCAAGCAGGTCCTGGAAATTTCCAAAGGCAGTCCTAGCCTGGCCCTCTTGTCCCAGGGCCTCTAATCTTCTATTCTTCTCAGCACAAAAACATAAAGCATTATCTTCTGATATATTTTTCTATCAAGCACCCATATTCTTGTTCTCTCTAAACCCATTTCGCCCCTAAACTCACTTTTAAAACTACCAAGAGATATTTTTCTAGACTGACTTCATTTCCTTAACTGCACAGTTTAATGTTGTGTTCATGAGCTTGAGTGCTGCTCAAGCCATCATACTCAATTCCTTAATCATTCTTATTGCCTTATACCCTTCAGGGAGATGAATCTTAGCCACATATATACTACTTCCACTTTCATTTCTGGTTTGCAACACCTGGTGCTTAGATACATCTGTAAAGAACTTCTTTGTTTTGTTTTGTTTCATTTTTAACTCACATGCTAGTTCCACTCTTGAAGATTTGGATTCTGTAGGTCTAGGGCACCTGCATGTTTGCAAAAGCAAGTCTCTAATAACTTCTGTTATAAAGTCTATTTTGTCTGGTACTACAGCTACTTCAACTATTTTTCAGTTACTGTTTGTACATACAATCCCTTTACTTTCAACCCATTTTTCTTTGAATCTAAAGTAAATTTTTATGGTCAAATTAAGTTTTTAATAAATCTATTTGCCAATCTCTTCCTTTTAGTCGAAGAGTTTAAGCCATTTACATTTAATTACTGATAATAAAGGATTTCTGCCCTTTTTCATTTCTTTTTGTCTTTTATCCTTTTTGTTTCTGAAATCTTCCATTATTGCCTTTTTTGTGACATTTTAATTCCTTTATCAGTTTTTACAATGTTTTTATAAGCCTTTTATGTGGTTGCCTTTGTGATCACAAGGAACATCTTAATTTATGACAATCTAATAAAATAATTTACTATCAAAAGTACACAGAAAGTTTCTTCCTGTATAATTTCATCTTCCCCCATTTTGTGCTTTTATTGTCACAAATTACATCCTTATACATTATGTGCCCATCAACATAGATTTATAATTACTGCTTTATGCAATTGTCTTTTAACTCAGATTGGAAAAAAGGAGGTACAAAAATATATTGATTCTTTTAATGTAATTTATGAAATTACTTTTGATTTCTCTATATTTTAATGTGGATTAGAGCTCCTCCTTATGTGTTTTCATTTCAGCCTAAAGAAGTCCCTTTAGCATTTCTTATATAACAGGTTTGCTAATGACTCAGTTTTTAATCTATAAATGTCTTAATTTATCTTCACGTTTTGAGGAATAATCTTGCTGAATATATAATTCTTAGTCTACATATATTTTCTTTCAGAATTTTAAATATAACATTCTGCTGGCCTGCATGGATTCTAATAAGAAATCAGTTTTTAATCTTATTGAAAATCCCTTATGTATTATGAGTTGCTTCACTCTAACTGCCTTCAAGATACTTGCTGGTTTTGAACTGTTGATTTTGATGTATCTTGATTAAGATATATTTTAGTTTATCCTACTTGAAGCTTATGGAACTTTTTGGATATATGTTAATATTTTTCATCAAATTTGGGGATTTTTCAGCCATTATTTCTTCAAATATTCTTCTGTTGCTTTTTTTTTATCCTCTCTTCTAGAGCTCTTGTTATATGAGTGTTGACCTGTGTACCACAGGTCTCTTGGGCTCCGTTCACCTTTCTTCTTTCTTTTATCATTCTGTTCCTCAGATTGGCTAATGTTAATTAATCTATGTTTAATTTCACTGATTCTTTCTTCTCAAATCTCCTATTGAGCCCTTTTAAGTAAATTTTTCAATTTGGGTTTTGAATTTTTAACTCCAGAATTTCTATTAAATTCATAATTTCTATTTCTCTATTGATAATCTCTATTTGAGAGGCATCATTCTCATTCTTTCCTTCAGTTCTCTAGACATGATTTCCTTTAGTCTTTAAACATATTTAAGTTGGTAGATTTAAAGTCTTTGTTTCATATATTCAGAGTTAGACCTTCCTCAGGGATAGTTCCTACTGATTTTTTCCCCCTGTGTATAAGCTATACTTTGTTTATTTGCATACCTCATACATTTTTTGGAAAACATTTTCAACATTTTAATGTGACAGTTCTACAAATCAGATTTTTCCCCTTCCCCATGTGTTTTTGGTTGCTACTTGTTGTAGAGTTGTTTTTTTTTGTGTGTGTGTGTTTAAGTGACTTTTCTGATCTAATTTTATAAAATCTGTATTTTTATGTGCGGTCCCTGAGGTCTCTGCTCCATCAGCTATTTTAATACTCAGCTAATGATTAGGCAGAGAGTTCCTTGTATACATGGAACCAACAATCTCTCAGTCACTGCAGATGGGCCCTAGGTGTCTTAGGGCACAGTTTTAACACTGTCCCAGAAGGTTACCACTCTGCCTTAGCCTGCTCGTGCAGAAATTGAAGGTCTCCTATGGGTGAGAGCTTAAGGCTTTGTCAGGTCTTTCCTGAGCATGTGCACAGATCTGGGCATGACAGTGGCTTCCAGATGTCTGGGAATATGTCAGAGCTTTCCAAGGCCTTTTCCCCTAAGGCATCTCATTTCCCATCCTTTCCTCCCAAGCTTGTTATCTCTTCCAAATGTTATCTATTGCCAGTGACAGCAGTGGCTAGAACACGTGCCTATAAATGTTTCAACAACCCTTCTCTCCTACTCCAGATAGCAGTTTTAGTGCCAGGAGCTGGGTAACTTCTGATTTAGGTGAGATAAGACTCTGTCTGAAAAAAAGAAAAGCCTTTGAAGCAGGTCTTTCAAAAAGCCACCAGACAGATCAACCTATGGCAATTCTTTGCAAATGAAGACTTCTCTGATCCCTCTGATACCAGTACTAGTACTGGTGCTAGGAATGTGGGGTTGTTTTTAGCTACCCCTGAAACTAGAGAAAGCGAAATAGAGAAAGTGAAAATCCTGCAAAGTCTTCTGTTCCTACTCCTATTTAACTTTTTAAAAAATAAATGCACCTAGTTGCTATAAGCTTTTGTTAAGTTTCAGATCCCACAAGAGTTGATTCTGACAGTTGTCACATATTATGCCACAGCCTCCTTTGTTTTGCTTGTCTTTAAATATATATTTATACACACACACACAGAGGATGCCAAAAAATATATACATATTTTATGAAAGGAAAAAACTATGTTAAATTGTGATACTCAAGTCATATTTGACTTCTGCAATTACAAGAGGTGTTCAGCATGACCTCATTCATCTTTTGTTATTGGTATATAGTGAGTATTACAATTTTAATAGGGTTTTCCTTTCTTAAAATGTGTATACATTTTTTTGGCACCCTGTGTGTATGTGTGTGTCTGTAGTTCCCACCATGTCCAGCACCTTGCTACATGGAGTGAAAAATAGGAAGGTTTAGAAGATAACGTACATAGGAGACTGTGGTGAATAGAATAAACTTGAATTAAATATATATGTATATTTCTCTCTCATAGCATAATATAAATAAGTATCCAATACTAAACAGCTATTGAGTGAATAAGTAAGTGAATGAAAAAGAAAAGCTATTGTTAGCAATGACTCTAGTGCCCAGGTGTGACCGAGGTGGACACTGCATCATGAAGAAATAGGAGGAGGGAGTGGACGCTGGGGTGCAGGGAAGGGAGCTCCTACAGTCCACCTGGAAGATGGCTCTGACTTGTCCTCACATCCTCTTCTTTTTAGTGGAAGGTTTTAGAGCTCAGGAAACAAATTAGGGTTTGATAGAGATTTAATTTCAATTAATCTTGTGAGCTTGAATCACCACTCTGCCTTGTAAATATTTACAATTCTCCTATTAGCTATGCATTCCCCTGACATTCACACTTTATTCATAAGCAGCCTCTCTTTTTACCTGTAATTGCTAATAAAGATGGGTAAAGGCACCACAGATTGGGGTTGCCGCAGATCATTATGGAAATGACACTCCTTCCTGCCCCTTGTGAAAATAACACTTGCCTCACTTTGGCCGACTCTAAGGAAACTCATCTTTTCAGATTTGGAAGATATTCCAGAAAGTTCCATGTTAAATCAAATGAAAGAGAGGAATCAATTGAATCCCCTACTGTCCTGTGACCCCAAGATTTAGTACCATGCCAACAAGGAGAAATTTCTCTCATGACCCAGAGGGCCAATATTTTATCAGGCTTTTGTATCCATCATGGCAGAGAAACCAGTCGGCTCACTTTTAGGGGTCTTCATCTTATTCTTATCCAACTTCAAAAAGGTACATGTCAATGTAAATTAAAACTGACTTTTATATTACAAATGAGATTTTGAACACTCAAGGTTCACATTCTCTAAACTGCATCCATGGTTGTGCTTCCTGCAGAATTTTCTATTCCTTGCCCCCCTAACTAATTTTCACATGAAGTTCCCAGAGTCGCACCAAATACCCCGATTACCAAGCGGAAGCTACCATCTTTCCTCGCTGGTCAGCCCATCCTGTGTTTACTGAGCCAGTGAATGACTGACTCTCTCCCTGATCAGCAAAGAAACCAAAACAATCATTTGAGAAATGGTCCTGAAGAAGCTGAGACTATAATCCAGGAGAAAACAGACATACTCCCACAAGCAAAATCTACTTGCTGATTAATTCATTTTTGCGTTTGGCAAATATTAGCCAAGTGCTAAGGCAAAAGTACCATGGGAAGTGAAGCACAGCGTCTTGCCTCAAGGAATTGATAAGAATGGGGAGGCAGGAAATAAACTGGGTCCTCTGATGGGGCAGCACAGTGGCTCCACAGCCCACCCCTCCCCAAACCCTCCTTGTAATCATTCTTTCCGCTCCCCACCTACTCCCCCAGCTGGATTCTAACTTTTTGTTTAGGTACCTTTAAAATAATTTTTAGAAATTGTTCCTCCTCTACATTTCTAATTTGATATTTAAAAATTTTTGTAAGATTAGGCAGACGTTATAAATATGGGCATGTTAAAACAGTTGTAACACTCCTTCAAATCAGTGGACTCTAAATGTCACGGAACCTAAATAGGCCCCTCTCTCTCTGTCTCTCTGTCTCTCTCTCCCCCCTTGCAGAGTCACCCAGCACCCACACCCGAGCCAAGTGTGAAGATTGCCGCTGCATGGGACGATTTCTCTGACTCTAAAGTACCCTTTGTGGCACCAGGGCCTGTGCGGCAGACCTGGGCTGAGCACTTCTGGTGGATCACCTCGCTTAATCCTCAGCAACCTTTGGGGGCTGGTACCGTTATCTGCATTTTATTTATGACGAAAAAGAGGCTAAGAGAAGGGGTTCCGTTTTAGGTCTTTCTTAGACCTGCACTCTTAACTGCTGCTTTACTCTTAGAGTACACAGCATTTGATGGATTGTGTTAAAATCCACCGTTCTCTCAAAGAGAACGCGTGACTACAGCACGCTCATGACACTCTCTACCTCCCCTGCTTTGCTTTCTCCACAGCACTTAAAAACGTCTGCTCTGTGTGTGTGTGTGTGTGTGTGTGTGTGTGGAGCTTATTTGTGTATTATTAAGCCTTCCCTTCCCGCGGTCCTCGGAGTGTAGGCTTCAGGAAGCCGGCTGTAGTCGGATTTGTCCCCTGCAGTTTTCTGGAGACCTAGAACACCGCCCACCCTGGAGGGGGCGCTCAGGAGATAGTTGCGAGTCCTGAGCAAGACCTGCTGGCACAAAGCCACCGACGCTGGCGGAGACTCGGGACAGACCAGGGGCTGCGACGTGCCCACTTCAGCCTTCCTAGCTTCTGCTATGGTGACATACCAGGATGGGGGGGCGGGGCAATAACCTACACACTTTCCAGTGAAGGTTCTTTATGTCTCAGGGACAAGAAAAGAGATCATCTAACCACATACCCGAGCGCTGCTGAGGAGCAGTGACATGGCAAACTCCATCCCCCTCGTGTCAGTTACTGCAGAGAACACAGATTCAGGTGGCTTTGTCCTGGGGCTCCAGTACAGCTGTGTCTTTGAGTCACTGAAGCCCATTGTTCACGGCTAGACATTTGGGCACATCAGGCCATGTTTGCAAAGCTGAGGGCAGAAGCCTCCCAGAAGTCCCACAGGGCTGAAAAGGCTTCCAGAAAGAAATCCAGTCCCTTGCTGGGGCCCTGCAGCTGGGCACATGTGAAGAACTGGAGGGACAGCTTGAGAGGGGTCTGAGGGTGGGATGGGAACTGCCTCATCTTCTGGAAAAGATGACCTTGACCCGGGAGCAAAGCTGACCGGTCAGAGAGGATTGGGGTTCTAAGCGTAGTGTCAGTACTGCTAGTCTCTTGCTCACCCCTCAGCCCGTGACCGGGTCCCACAGAGAAAGCTGTAAGAACTACCGGGAGGAACCCTTCTTCCAGACTTTGACACTCACTGGGGGCTCTAACAAAGAGGAGGGAGTCCTCCCCTCACCGAGCCCCACATCTCCTAGGCACACAACTCAGCAGGCACAGTTACTCTCTCAAGTCTCAAAAATAGCAGACCCAGCTTCTGAGCCTGAAGGAGCAGGGGGAGGACTTGGGGTCCGAGTGAGGAGCATTACTGTGCCTCCGCCCGGCAGGTGGCGCAGCTGAGCAGCGGTGGAGCCGCGGCAGGAGAGCCGGGAACCCAGACCTGTACCTGGCAGTGACCGTGGACGTGCCCATGGAGGGGATGGCAAAGCAGTGTCACCCACAGGGTGGAAACTTGGCTTGGAGGACAACACCGCTTCATGGGAATGAACTGACCTGCAGGCCTGGGGAGACTCTCCTCTTCAGAGGACACTCCTAGAAGGCTCGGGTAGTGGAGACTTTGCAGGGAGCCCAAGTTCTCAAGTTACCCGAAAGGGTCTGGAGCCTGGGTACTGGGGTTATGTGCAGAACGCTCTTTGAATCCCTTAGTTCAACAGCCACGATCTCCCCACCTGTTCTATTATCCCGCCATTCACCAGTGTCTGTCTCCTCCTCTCTTCTGCTCCTTCTCCACCACTTTCCTAACTCAAAATTCCTGGTGGCTCAGAGAGACTACCTAAATTATATGGGAAGCAAAACATGTCAGTTTGAAGTTAAGTAAATGTGTGAAAGATGGATGACCTCTTAGAAATTCTAGATGCTATCAGAATTTTTAAAAAGTGACTCAAATGAGTCTCCCTCAGACAGCATGATAAGGTGAGGTGAAGACTTTTAGGCAGTGGGAGAATAGGGTAACATATTTGCTCCTCTCGTGCAAACACTGGTAGGACTAAGTGATTATGACCCAGCTATGACAGAATTGATGAAATGAGCCTTAGGCCTCAAATTCTTTGGCATGACTGTGCTCTGCAATGCAAAAGGCAGATTTACTCCACAATGAAGGCCCTACATGAGACTTACACCATGAGTTCCTATCTGTCCTATGTCGCTTTTGACATGGACCACAGATTCACTTCATGCTAGATAAGTGTTTTTTGAACAGTGGCACCAAATGGCAGGCCAATTTTAGACTTAGAAGGATGATGAGGCTATTTATTCATTCACAGTAGAACCTGGGATTTTCATTGTGCTGGTCCACAAAAGGTTCTATGTACCTTGATAAAATTATCTCCCTTCTCTTCACAAAATCTCAGTGAGACAAGAGCCTCAGTACCTGGCGGGTTGATAGTAAAAGCCTTCCTCTTGTCACCTCTCCCAGCTGTCCTTTGAGGTAGCTGGGGACTCTGGTTTATCAGCTGACTGATGAAGTATGGTTAAGTTCAGATGACGGAGGGAAAAGGTGCTTTCTTCACAAGAAGTCTCTATGATAAACATCTGTAAATAGGTTTTTGAGGCTGCCACTGGAATTTCTCTAAAGGAATAAAGAACTAAAGATATCTCATAGTTCTGAAGGCTGGGAAATAAAAAGAAAAAAAAAAGAACTAGAGATACTGATACTTTCCTTCCTTCCCAACGTTGCCTTCTCCTTGAGAACATTGGTTCTTTTCCTTCCCATAAAGTTGAATCCCACATCCTTCAGGTAGGTGTTGCGAGGCACTGTGATTCCAGACGTCTCATCAGAGCTAACTGGACTTGGGTGGGCATCTGACTAGCTGGCTCCCTTAGGTCTTTGCTCCAGGAATTTGGGATTGGAACATGCAAATGCTGGAAAATGAATAGGAACCAAGATAATGCCCTTCTTTTCACTCCTATCTGCCCTTCTGGGGCCATAGGGCTCCCCACTCTAAGATGCTAAAAAGTTGGTTTAAAAAGACAGTCTCGGTGGCAAATCACCTTAAATATCTATCATCAGGAAACTGACTCAATCATGGGACATCCTGTCATGCACTACTCACTACATGGCAAAAATAAGGAAACGTTGTATGAATGGATCATTCCTTGGAATGATCTGCATCACATATTAAGAGAAGAGTAAAAGGGACAAGCTGGAGGGGATACTACACCACCATTTGAATGAAAGAGAAAAAATATAACGTATATGCTTACACTGTCTACTTGTAATGTAATTATTTTATTAGGGCTTAAGTCTTCCATTTTTTTGTTTTGTGTTTCTTACTTTCTCATTTCCTTTTTCTTGTCTTCCTGTGCATTGTTTGAAAATTTTAAAGGATTCCATGTTGATTTATTTATGGTGTTTTGGAGTGTGTTATTTGTATAGTTTTCTCAGTGGCTGGATGTTACATATGTACATGGCTGTATGCTATCAACGTTTTCCAATCTGAGTGAAAACTTACTCCCATTTAGGTGCCCATATTCTCCCATTTTTAATTAACATTGTCTTGGTATCAGAGGGCATTATACATTTTGCGCCAACTCATATAATTTAGAAAACTCATAAGGAGAAGAATTGTCTTTTGTATTTACCTATATATCTGCTTTCTCCCTTGTTCTTTCCTTTTTCCTGATGATCTGAAATTCTTTCCTTTAATTGAAATTCTTTCCTTTCTTTGTAAGAACTTTATCCATTTTTTTTTGCAGTTTTTGGCTGGGGCTGGGTTTAAACCCGCCACCCCTGGTATATGGGGCCAGTGCCCTACTTCTTTGAGTCACAGGTGCTGCCCCCACTTTATCCATTCTTTAAAAGTAGAACTGTGCATGACAGATTTCCTTTCTCTGAGAACGTCTTTATTTCCCCTTCATTTCTAATACACAGTTTCCCTGGATATAGAACTTGGAGCTGACAGTTCTTTTCTGTCAGCACCGGAAAAATGTTGTGTGACTTCCTTCTGACCTTTCTGGCTTCCGATGAGAAACAAGCTGCCTTTCAAACAGTCTGCCCCTAGCGGTAAGGTGCTGGTTTCTCTCTCACTGCTTTCCAGATATTTTCTTTGTGTTTTGTTTTCAGGAGTTCAGTTAGGATGTCCCTTGGCATGGATTGCTTTGGGTCCATCCTACTGATGTTCTCTCAGCTTCTTAAATCTGTGGGGAGGTGTTTTTTGCCAAGTCTGGGGAATTTTCAGTCATTACTCCTTTGAGTACTCTTTAGTCCCATTCTTTGCCTCCTCCCCTTTTGGGACTCCAATGCTACAAATATTGGCTCTTTTGTTACTGCCCCACAGGTTTGAAACTCTGTTTTCAGTTTATTTTCTTTGTCATTCTGATCGTGTACATTTATTGCTCTGTCCTCAATTGCACGGATTCTATCCTCTGTCATTCCCACTCTACCAGGAAGCTTATCCAATTAGTTTTGTTATTTCTGTTATTTTTCAGTTCTATAATTTCCATTTAGTTCTTTTTAAAATATTTTTTTTTTTTGCTGAGACTTTCTATTTTTTGCTTGTTTCAAGAGAATTTATAACTGCTTATTGAATTTTGGGGGGATAGTGATTACTTTAAAATACTTGTCAGATAATTCCAATCTCATATGGGAGTCAGATGATTGTTTTTTTCTTATTCAAGTTGTAATTTTCTTGGCTCTTTGCATAGTGGGTGATTTTGATCATATCTGAATATGTTGGCTATTATGTTGATAGATTCTGAGTCCTTGGTTATTTGTGGATTCCGAGTCCTGTTTAAATTTTTCATTTTAACAGGCGGTCACCCCATTTAGGTTTAGCTTGCAGGCCTAGCCTACTTTTGCAGGTGGTGTCAATGACAATCTAATTTTCAGAGCCTTTATATCCTTCTGTGGCCACCTTGCTTTGTCTCCTGCCCCTGAGGCTCCCACAGGTCCTTGTTGGTCGTAGTCAAAGAGCAGAAAGGAGTTTCCCCAGCTGGGGTGCCTGGTGCCTTTAGAAGGGAGTCTCCAGCCTACAGGGACAAAAGCACTTCCTGGGTTGGATGCTGATTGTGGTGAAATTCTCCAGGTCAGAGAGGGAAATCTCAGGGCAGGGGGCAAGGAGAGTACTCCCCCAGAATGATTATCATTTGGGGGGGACTTTGTGTCTCAGGGTGGGGGGCAAGGAGAGCACTCCCCTAGGCTGATTATCATTTGGGGGGGACTTTCAGTCTCAGGGTGGGGGGTAAGGAGAGCACTCC
>NW_003852508.1:2213556-2216035 GCF_000181295.1 Otolemur garnettii | reverse complement strand
GGGGGGACTTTCAGTCTCAGGGTTGGGGGCAAGGGGAGCACTCCCCCAGGCTGATTATCATTTTAGGGGGACTTTGAGTCAGTGTCCTTTCCTATTTCTGAGGACTTCTCTGGTGGTGTTGACAGAACCCCTGCTCAATTTGAAGGAAAAATAAGGCTACCTAGATGCCTTCTATTGCTAGATCGGGTATTGGGAAGAGCCCAGACTGGTACTGAGTGTGGGTGGGGAGTCCACCAAATGCCCTGCCACTGTGTGGGTCCTCTAGTCTTGGGTTTTCTAACACCTTTCTACCTTTCAGAGTTCTCTTTTGGTTGCCTCTTGTGTTATTTCCAAAGGTTTTAGTCACGCTTACTTAGCAAGGAGGAACAGAGACTAGTCTGCACCATCCTGCATGGGCCAGAAATTCTCTATATATGTTTATATAGGCGTGAGATCTCTCTAGAAGGTTACACAAGGCACTTCACTGGAGAGGTGACCTGGGGCATATGAGATAAGGAGACTTTTTAAAAAATGCCTGTTGTCATTTTAATCAAATGAATAAATATATTATCTTAAAAAAATAAAATATAAAAGAAGAAAGAAGGCTTCTAACTCAGCCTGTTGCCAAGAGCACAGCCAAAGATTACACTAGAGGTCCAGCTGCACATCCATCCAACAGTTGGTAATTTAATTAAATTTCTCTGACTTTTAATTTCACTGTACTGTGACTGCTTTGATCCAGATCCCCAAATATAAGACTAATATTCTCAGTAGATTTTCAGCTTGCTCATACATCTTGAATAACTTGCAGAATACAAATGTGTAATTTAGATAGAAGTAGATGCTTTGGCAGCATACTAGTCCCCTAATCAGCTGAAAAATAATATTTGTATGACATTAAAACAAAATTAATAGCAAGGCGCTAATTACATGAAAAGACTTTATGTGGCAATTATTAAACTAGCAAACAATTTGGCATAATTAATGCCTTAACATATGACCTGAAATTTTAGCTTATGAAATTGATAAAGATAATTAAAGGTCACATTTATAAAGGAGGTTTTAAAAATTACAAGGTAATTGAAGATCACTTTCTTCCTCACTTTGGGGAGCATTTTAGTAGGTATTAAATCCACAATACAATTCTTATGATTCCCACCGTACCCTCTGGCATAATGTCTCAACTTGAAGCCTTAAGAGTTAAGTTTAGTGACCTTCAGCCAAGGATATCCATCAACAGGGGGCAAAATGGAACAGCAAAAATTTTTCTCTCCCTCCCACCTTAAGTGAAATACAAACTAGAAGATCCACACTGACTTTGATCAGATTCTACCATCTTCACAGTTATTCAGATCCAATGGCAGTTTGTACCACTGTCATTTTTACTTTAATATACGCTTCTTGAAGGCATTTCAGTTCCCACAGTTTACCACGGCGAAGGTTCTATCCAAGGCCAAAGAATTTCCCATTAGTGGATGAAAATGGAGAATTCAGTAAATAAGGGTGGGCTAGCAATGTGGAAAAATAAATAAATCTGGAATCCTAACTCATTTCTCATGCCAAGGTAAACTCCAAATAGATCAAGGATTTAGTATAAAAACAAAATAGGTAGGGATTAATATCTTTACAATATTGTGATTGGGAGAGGCTTTTTAACCATGACAGGAAAGAACAAAAGCCAAAAAGGAAACAAACAACACATTTATCTACTTAATTAAACATTTTAAACTTCCATATGTTAAAAAACAACCATAAATTTAAAAAACCCAATTCAAGACCAAATCAAGCAGTAACTCTTTCATTTATCTTTTGATTCATGTTTTTTCTCATAAAGGCACAGCTTTATTCCTCAACAAGAAAATAAGAAAATAATCGGAAATGCACATGATGACTGATGTACAAAGGTATTAAGTATAGAGGAAATTAAAAAATTCCTGTTAAATAATAGCTTGTAAAGTGACTAAATAAATTATAGGATAAAAGGCTGCAGCCATTTAAAATCAGAATATTTAATAATACCAAGATATTTTTATGATAGGACCATTTTCTTTTCTCTTTTATATATATTTATTTATTCAGATTAATATGAAGGTACAAATGATTATGTTATACTGTTTGTCTTTCTAAGGTAAAGTTCAAGTTGTAGTTGCGCCCTTCCTCCAGAGGGGGTGCTGTGTGCCCTCACAATGTGCCCATCAGGTGAGAGTTTACCAATCCCCCCTCCTGCCTCCCCTTTTTCCTTTCCCTCTTCCCACCTCCCTCCAATTGAACATACTTGTACCGGCATGTAGGACCTTGTTAAAAAGAAAGATAGTTGAAGAATATAGATGAATATGAGTTGATTTTTAAATTTCTTTTCTAGACAGACAAAAAGACTAGAAGGAAACAATATCAATAGTTACTATGAGAATTCTGGATAAGTGCTACTGTCTTCATTTTTGGTAATTTGCAAACTTTCTACAACAGGCAAATTATTTTTGCTTTCAGTATCTTTTTCATT
>NW_003852508.1:2211946-2213294 GCF_000181295.1 Otolemur garnettii | reverse complement strand
GGTTCCTTCATAAAATCAATGTCATGCCTGGATATGTTGTAGCCCAGGAAACACGGGGTCCAAAATTTAGACTACCTGATCTTAGCAAGAAGCTTATGTCTTTAATTGGAGGCACCTGCCAATTACAAAGTAACTGTCACTAGTAGCACAGGCAATGTCATCACTGAACTTCGTCTGTACCTGTAGGTTTTCTTAATTTCTTCATTTGATGCTCCCTTATGCAGACCAAGGATTTCATACAGAGCTTCTCCAGTAGTTGACAAAGTCCGCTGTCTTTGGTTAGGTATGTTATATGCCATTTTCTCAGGCTGCAAAACCAAAGGAGGGAAAACAGCCGTGAAGGTTATGCACACTGGATCCGACTCTCAAAAGGGGAAGACAGTTCATTTTTGACCTTTTGTAAAATTATACTGTGAAGTACACTTGTGTGCCAGCTGCAAAAGGCGGGGAGGGAAGGGTTAGAAGAGCCAAAAGCAGAGCTTTGACTCACGATGTTGAAGGATCTGGGCAGCCACTCAAGTGGAATACAGCCTCATCCCCACAGTTCAATAGAAGCAAAATGTTATCTAAACACCCAGCTAGTTCAGAACTGTTGAGAATCAGTCCTCACAAATCAGGCAAAATTAGGGTGGTTTTGCAGGGAGGAGAGCTGGAATTTGCACTTCTTTTTTGTATGTTTTCCAAATCTAGCCTGCGGTGGAAGAGGCTAGATCATTTTACTCTAGCTGTACTGGTCTGCCCATTATAAGAGCAAGAGTTTTTTAAAAACAAACAAACAAACAATTTTTTTTGCCTGGGCACAGTGGCTCACACCTGTAATCCTAGTTCTCTGAGAGACCAAGGTGGGAGGATTGCTTGAGATCAAGAGGTCAAGGCCAGCCTGAGCAAGAAGCAAGACCCCAGCTCTACAAAAACAGAAAAATCAACCAGGTGTAGTGTCCTGTGGTCCCTGCTACTTGGGAAGCTTAGGCAGGAAGATGGCTTGAGCTTGAGATTGAAGTTGCTGTAAGCTAAGATGACACCACCACACTTCAGTCAGGGTGACAGAGTAAGACCCTGTCTCAAAACAAACAAACAAACAAAACCAACAACAAAAAAATTTTTAAGTATCAAGAAAAAATTTCTAGGTTATTATTCTCTGCAGCTGTGGAGTTCCAGAGTCTCCAGCAGTGCTTGTGGGTTCTACACCTGAGATGGCTCTTTTCCCCCATGGTCTAGCCAGAAAGGGTTGACCTGTCCAGCTGTCCCAGGTCCCAAAGAAACCAAGTGTGCTGCATTCTGACTCTGAAGGGTTGACCTGTCCAGCTGTCCCAGGTGCCAAAGAAACCAAGTGTGCTGCATTCTGACT
>NW_003852508.1:2207848-2211922 GCF_000181295.1 Otolemur garnettii | reverse complement strand
GCTGTCCCAGGTGCCAAAGAAACCAAGTGTGCTGCATTCTGACTCTGAAGGGTTGACCTGTCCGGCTGTCCCAGGTCCCAAAGAAACCAAGTGTGCTGCATTCTGACTCTGGCAGAGAAGCAAGCACAGCCGGTGTGCGGGGGACACGGCTGTATCTGCCACTTAGCCTCTCTGAACACTGATGTCTTCATTAACATAAGCATATTAAAGCCCACCTCATAATATCTTCAGGATTTAGAAATTAATGCACATAACGTATCCAGAACATAATAAGTTCAAAGAAAAAGTGACTATTTCTATGAAAGTTGGCAGAGTATGCAATTCAGACCCTTGAGGTTGGAATGCTGGCCTCACTATTGCCAGCTTCGTGACCTTACTTATCTATAAATCTGAGTCAAAAATGTGCCTCAACTCACAGAGCTGTTGTAAGAATTAAAGAAGTTAATATATTTAAACCAATGGTATACCAATGGTCTTAGCAGCATTATTCATAAAGTCAAAAGGTTGAAGCAAACTTGTCCAATAACAGATAAATGAATAAACAAAATGCAATCTATACGTGGTATGGAACATCACTGAACCACAGAAAGAAAGGAGCTCTGACCATGCTAAAACATGGATGAACCTGGGAAATATGACAAGTGAAATCAGCATCACAAAAGGACAAAGATTATAGGACCCACTTATCCGAGATGCCTAGAACAGGCCCATTCATAGAGACAGAAAGTAGAGGGGTTGTTGCCAGAGGCTGGGGAGAGTGGGAGATGGGGAGTTATTGCTTACTCATCCCAGACAGAGACTCTACCTAGACTCTGGAAAGCCCAGGAAATAGATAGCGCTGAGGGTTAGATAACGTTGTGAATATACTTAATGCCACAGAATCATGCGCTAAAAAATGGTTAAAATGGTAATTTTTATGTCATGTATGTTTTATCACAAAAATAAAGCAAGAAAATTAAACTACAAGCTTCTCTGACCAGAAATTCCTTGCAAATCATCATCCATCACTTGGCTTTTGGTCTTGTGCAGCAGCTGCTATTAAGTGTGAAGGGATGTGAATGAATGAACATACCAGGACTAAGGCGATGGTCGGGGCTCTGAAGACCTCACATGCAGCACAAGGAGTCCTGGTGACAAAGGAGGAGGCAGCAGAGCCAGAAATGCACAACCCAGCAGTGAGGAGACCTCCGAGCTCTGCTCCCCCAGGCTAATGAGTGAACCAAAGCAGGCAGAGGTGGGGGCTGCAGGACGGCATCTGGTGGGCAAGGTGGTATTAGAGGCCTCTGAAATCCCAACATGGTACAGTGGAGGCTGATGGGCCTAAAGAATTCCATTAAGAACAGTGACAGAAAGAACTTTGCAATGGCCTGGGTGCAGAGGTTCACACCTTCAATCCCAGCACTCTGAGAGGCTGAGGAAGATGGATCACCTGAGTTTAGGAGACTGAGACCAGCCTGAGCAAGAGCAAGACTTCATCTCTCCTAAAAATAGAAAACTAGCCGGGCACTGTGGCAGGTGCCTATCATCCCATCTTGGGAAGTTGAAGCAAGAGGATCGCTTGAGCCTAGGAGTCTGAGGCTGCTGTGAGCTATGATGCCAGGACACTCTACCCAGAGTGACAGAAAAAGACTTTGTCTCAAAAAACAAAACAACAACAAAAGAAAACAAAGAACTTCACATTTTTATGAGCTACGAGCTTCTTGAGAGAAGAAAAAGTTAGGCAATTCTGAAGGAAGTTTGACACAAAGCAAAAATTCCATAGTCCCAAAGGTTCTAAGGACAAAACTGGCCTACTTGAGAGTGTGATGGCACAAGGACAGGGCTCAGCATGGGGACAGCTGCATTGCTGCCTCCTCAACTCACCTCCCATCTAAGTGGAGACTCTGGAGGCAAAGGGCTCTAGTCCCAAATCCAAGGACAACCCTGACTTACCCACCACAAAACAAAATCAAACACATGTCCATACCAACTGGCAGCTTACTTTTTTCAACCACTCACCTGAATTTCCCTAGGAGATAAGGCTTAGGGCTTAGGCAATGCTTAGGGCTATGTCATTCTTCCCTGTGCTGTGTTCCAATCCTGTGCTGACTATTCACAATGGAAGGAAGAATCATCTGAGTAACTGACGCCCTCTCTGCTCCCTTTCTGTCCTCTCTCTCCTGCCACCACACACACACACACACACACACACACATCCTCAGGGTACTACTGTTCCATCCACACAACCACCTAATGGTTCCCAGGAATGGAGGCAACCACCAGGCTTTACAACAAAGGCTGTCACATGCCAGGAATGAACAGGGTTTGGAAAGCCAGGATTTCTATATGGCTTGGTAGACAAGCAGCAAGGCAAGCAAGTCACCCTGGTAGTCCCTCTAGTGGGATTTCAAGACCCCACTGGGTGGCAAGATCCCCACAGTCACTGGATGCTGTCACTAGGAGTGCACCACCAATCCCTCTTCTGGGTGTACAGCCAAAGGAAGTGAAATCTCAAAGGGACATCTACACCTACGTGATTATTGTAGCACTGTTCCCAATAGCCAAAATATGCAGTCAACCTTAGTGTCTGTCAATAGATGAACAGGACAGAATATACACAATGAAATACCGTCCAGCCTTAAAAAGAAGAAGAAATGGCTGGGCACAGTGGCTTGTGCTATAATCCTAGCACTCAGGGAGGCTAAGGAGGGGGATCTTCTGAGCTCAGGAGTTCAAGACCAGCCTGTGCAAGAGCAAGACCCTATGTCTACTAAAAATTGAAAAATTAGCCAAGTGTCGTAGCAGGCTCCTGAAGTCCCAGCTACACAGGAGGCTGAAGCAGGGGGATCACTTGGGCCTAAGAGTTTGAGGTTGCTGTGAACTAGGGCTCTCTACCCTGGGCAACAGAGTGAGACTCTCTCAAAGAAAAAAAAAAAGAGGAAAAAAATCTTGTCATTAGTGACAACATGGATGAACCTGGCTGATGTTATGTCAAGTGACATAAGCCAGGCACAAGAAGACAAATACTGCGTGACCTCATTCCTATGTAGAATGGGAAAAAGCCTAATAGAAGCAGAAATTAGAATGGTGATTCCCAGGGTCTGGAGGGAAGGAGGCTGGGAAGATGCTGGTCAAAGCATCTAAACTTTCGATTAGACAGAAGTAAGTTCAGGAGCCTATTACACAACAAGGTGACCATGCATAATAACAACATGTGTACTTGAAAATTACTAGGAGGGTAGACTTTAAATGTTCTCACCACAAGAAAAAATGTTAAGTATATGAGGTAATACATATGTTAATTAATTTAACATTTCCAGAGTGTTTACATACATCAAAACATTAGGCTGTATACCATAAATGTAAGCAATTTTTATTTGTCAATTTAAATAAATAAATAAATGCATCAACATAATGATTAAAATCCTAGGACTACAGAATATGGCGTTAGAAGTCATCCAGGCCAACTTGACAAAGGCCTTTGGGGGCATTCTGGCCTGAGCGCACTGCAGTAGATACTTTTCCTATGCCCAGTTGACTTTCCCTTTGCTGGGAGTGCATCGGTCCCCACTCTGCATGTGCTGCTCCTGAGACCTGCCTCAGCCTTACCCGTCTCAGCTGAGTAGACCAGGAGTACCTGACCCACGCCAGACCAATTAGAATCCTTCAGATTTTTAAAATATAGGACACTCTCTTAGATGATGAGGCCTATCAAATGGAACATTTGAGTACTGTTGGCCGGCCTGAAATGATGGGGACTTGTGCTGCATTAGAGCAGCAGGGTGGGAGGCAGAGACAGCCTCTGCTATTCCTGAGGTTCAGTCCCTGGTTCCAGTTGTTCTTGGGTCCACTTGCAACTCTTACCCTCCAATAGTTTTCTCATCAACCCTTCCTTGGGTTGAACCAATAAAACTCCTCCCCAAACACAAATTTGCACGCATTTTATTTTCCTTTTGAATATGTTTTAGCAAGGTTTTGGTTGCTATCAACCAAGATATCTACCAGCCATATACTCTATTGATTAAATACCTGTAGCTCCCTGAGGACCTCCAACCCAGGATAATCCATTGTGGACTTTTTTTTTTTTTTTTTTTT
>NW_003852508.1:2205346-2207786 GCF_000181295.1 Otolemur garnettii | reverse complement strand
AGCACCCTACTCCTTTGAGCCACAGGCGCTGCCCTATTGTGGACTTTTCTTAAATAACTGCACCTGCTCACCTTTAAGTTGAATATAGCTTCTGGGTACTTGGGAAAGAATATATTGGAAAATAATATGATATATTAATATATTAAACCAAAAGATTGAGATGAATTGTGTAGACATTTCTAGTACAAATAATGAGTTGTGATAAATCTGGTCGAGATGCTTTAATAAGGAAAGTGAGTGGAGAACTATTCGAGAGAACTAGGAAGAAATGAGTATGACAAATAGTTATCTGTTATAACTATTAATGTTATAAAGAAAGATTTTTCTCTGATTTACCATCCAGAGGTAAGTTTTGATAGTTTCAGTTTGAGGGGGGAAACCTCTTCATCAACCATACCATGAAATAAGAGAGTGTGATGGTTCCCATATGTCAACAGATAAAATCAATTTTAGGACAGAGAAGCACAGTTTCAACAACTGTGTGAGCATCATGCCCCATGACCAGCTTTGATGAGTTCCTCTTTGAGTCTTACTATCACTAATCCAGGTAGAATGTTTACCGGTTACTGGAGATAAGCTGGTAAGCAGATTGTGATAACACCTACAGCAGACTATTCAATTACAGCATGCATGACTTAAGGCATATGTTCTTAGAAACGTGTCATTAGGTGATTTCCTCGTTATGTGAACATCATGGAGTGTTACACAGCCCTAGAAGGTCTAGCCTACCACACACGTAGGGACCCCCATCATACATGCAGCCCACCATGGCCCCAAAACATTGTTATTCAAGGCAAGACTGCATTTACTCAAAGCCTGCCACGTGGGCCAGGTCTTTAGGGGAGTGCAGACTAATATGGGATGCAAAAGCATAAGCCAATAGTGAACCTGGTATTCAGGGTTAGAGAAGTACCAAGTGCAGAGGTCAAACAGAACAAGATGGACATTCCTAGAAGACAAGAACTCGGCTTGAGAACTGTGCCATCTGAGGCTGAGTCTTATGCCCAGCACATACTGGGTACCTGACAAGGTCCACGGGGTGACTCAAGAATAAGCATTTAACTAGAATCTGAGGAACAGCTCCATAGAAGACCCAGAGTCATTTCCATAAACATTGTGAACACCCGCAGGGATACTCAGAAATATTTGGGATCATGGGAAGCTACCAAATTGCAATGTAGGAGAGATTGAGTTCCAACAACAGCAGGGAGATGAAGGTGGGCAGTGGGGAGGGGCTTGGCATATACTTTACCTGGCATTAAAAAAAATCAATGAACCAAATAAAAAATGGAAGTGGTGTGGACTAACGGTGGATAATGGGGGTGACGGGTGGACACTAACACCCCTCTCCACGAGTCTCTGGAGGGCCGGCACATCCTCCCAAGGATTTTGCAGGGAGGGGGAGGCCTACAACCTGTAGTGGTTCCTGTGAGGTCTCCTGTGAGGCAGCAGACTACCAAGGAGGCCTCATTTATCCCCAGCCTGTGGGTCTGGGAGCAGTGAGATTATTATGCTCAACAAGACATTATTATTCACTTCCATGTCTCCTTTCACCAGTGTATTCTGAGCCCGTGAAGAATGGAACTCTATTTTGCATTAATCTTTGTAATCCCCGTGGCACAGCACAGGGCCATGGGGAGACATAAGGTCTCAAGAACTGTTATATTGCATGAAAGGGAAGAACAGAGCACTAGCACTTACTGAGCTCCTTCTATGGACCAAAAGGACAACTTTCATATGTTATATCATTTAATCCTGTTATCAGCACTGGGGGTATCACGGAGGGACCCCAGGAACTTGTGATTAAGAGAAGTAAGATTGCCTTCTGAGACTTAAACTGGAAGGTCATTATCTGATGGATTGGGGAAGATCTTAAAGTCATCTTAAAAAAAGAAATGGCCCCTAGGCATGCAAGAGCTGATGAAGCCTGATTAATTGCACGAATGTAACAGAGCATCAGGCTGTTCTTGTGTTGGTTATTCAGAAGAACGGTCAGATATGGCAGGTAGAGAAAAGCAAATGCTGGCTGGGCCATCCAAGCACTTTTTAGAGCAAAGGGCCAAAGCATTCAAGGCCCACACCTTGGGCCACGTGTCTCCCCTTCCAGGCTGAAGAAACCCAATTTTCAGTCCAATGTTGTTAAACATTTGATTCACCTAACGCCACACTCATCAAGCCACTTCTGACGGTGATGAGGTATCCCATGGAGGTCTTCCTTGAGAAGGGGACCCTGGGCACATGGAATCAGTTCTTCATACTGGCCCATGTGACAATTATATCTCATAGTAAACGAGTGAGCTGGCACTCTGATAATGATGTCATTCCCCAAGGTCTGCCCACGCAGGGGGCCTGGCTGGCCATGTTAACACAAGTGCTCTAGTTCCCAGCTGTTGCCTTTCATAAAATAAGGCAGAGACATCCAGGGTTTATGCATTGCCCT
>NW_003852508.1:2191240-2205265 GCF_000181295.1 Otolemur garnettii | reverse complement strand
AGGCTGAGAACCAGACAGTCTTTTACAGTTTTGCCCACAGTAAGTTCACAAGATAATGATAAATTCCCCCTTTAAGAAACCTCTTAAAAGATAAATGGCTGGTAGTCCTCAAGTGGTGGCAAGCACACACTCCACTTGGCCATTTTATAGATGAGGAAACCGAGTCTAACGAAAGTGAGGTAACCTTTCTAGGTTCACATGTGGGTCTTAAATTCACAGCTGTCTGATTCTAAAGCCTAGGTTCTTGCTGCCATGCCATATTGAACAATACCTGAAATTTGTAGATACTTTATAGTTTCCTAATAATTTCCCCCACACGTATCTCATTTAATCCTTGCAAAAACTCTGAATAGCACTGACATACAACCAAAGAAGACATGTACTCTATTTGGCCACAGGCCAGTGGGGCCCCTTCAGCTATGTCCAGGCTGAAAGGCCACAGAAGGACGGGCACAACAAGACCTAAGGGCTATGACCACAAGTTTTCTCCCTCAGCACAACCACTGATAATACACACGGACTAAAGGGAGTTACGAGGATGAGAATCAGGAAAGAGGAAGTCGTAGGTAGAGGATCCCATGGGTTACATGAGAATTTAAGAACTTCTGCAGGGAGCCTAGTTTGTAAGCCATATGGAAAAGAAGATTCCTGGTCATTAGGTCAAAACTCCCCGAGCCATCTCCAGAAAGAACTATGGCTACTCGCAAAGCTCTTGACACTAAATTATCCAAAGCCCTGAGGTCTTTGAGTCTTTGCTAAACTCCTGCTGCATTCTGAAACTCCTGGTTATTATTTTCCTTTTGACTGGGTAATGATGGGAAGGGGGCACATTAGATTTGGCAGTGGGTACCATTTTTACTAGGTGCACCGATGTCTGTGAGCAAAGCAGCCTGGCTGTTAGCACTCATGCTTTTCACAGAAGACGCTGAGGTTCCTAGGGGTGAGGGTGCCTGGACCTGGCCCAGTACCTTTTTCAGTGTAAGGGAGCTCCAGGGAGACTGCAGCGTTTGTGACAGTTTTGTTCCAGGTGACTTCCTCAAAACTATTTCTGATGTAGAACAAGAGAGATAGCTCAGACAGGGGCTCCCCCAGCCCCTTCCTGGGAACAGCTTTGGAAGCAGCCTGAGACTCATCTTTCCCTGCCCCAGGATCATACCTCTCCACTCTCCTCTTTCCAGTGGAGAAAAGGAAGGCAATTCCATTTTTCAAAGAGTTTTATACATAGAAACTCATATCCGGGGAGACACTGTAACAAGCTACTCCTTTGCTTTACGTATTCTTTCAAATCCTTACTTCATTTAGAAAGCTAATCGCATTAGAATCTATTCTCAATAAGTGAAAGCAGCTAAATGGTGTGGATTGATCAGTATTCAGAATGGGTGGAATAGAGAGTTTATTGTTTGTTTCATCTTCTTTGCCCTATTGCCAAAAGATGCCCTTAGGAATTTTCTCAAGAGTCCTTCTGTATTCCCGAAGACTGTAAGGCTGCTTTGTGCAACAGAACATACTACTTCTGTCCCCTTGCTGGGCTAGCAACCAGGCTCCTCATGTATTACTGATTTAGATGACAGTTAGTTTCAGATTCAATAGAGTGATACCTTGAAACCCTTAATGTTGGAAAACATGTTATGCCCTAAGAACACACTAACTACAGAGCAGCGGTCAAAATATCCTCTAAAAACTCTTCCTGAATAATCTTAAATAATGGAGTCATAACCTTATTTAATTCCTTATATAAAATACAATTTTTATAAATTCTTTTCCTGTAACCTTTTGAATTCTAATATTCCTGGGCACATTTCAAGTCTTTATTATTTATGCATAGTTCCTCATCTGTAAGCCATCCAACGGGGTAAAAATGTTGTCATGTAAAGTCATTAAGTAATTTAATTTTGATCATCAGTACATGATACTTAATCTTCTGAGCTTGAAATTATTTTCTAGCTGCATTCCAAGGCCATTAACGTCATGATTTCTTAAAGCGTCCCCCTCTTCACAGTCACTGCCAAACCTCATCTCGCTCACCTGTCTCTTGATATCATTGAACAAAGGAACAGCACCCAATGACAACGGGCAAAGACGCAAAATAAACAAAAACCCCAGGGCTTCTAACTCCGGGGGTCCTAAGGGTGCTGTTTGAAAATGTTCACACTGAAATAAAGTTTCCTTTTCAGAGTAAAATAAACTTCACCTATATCTGTTAGGTGAATCGTGAAAAATGAAAAAACTCAAACTGTGCCTTTTTGACAGAGTTCCTTCGTGACTGAGAAAATGGAGATGGGCAGAGTTGATTCAATCAGCAAACACGGCACAAACACTTTCAGTGGCTGACATTGGGGGAGCCAGCACGCTTGACTGTTTTATCACAATTTCTGATTCCTCCATAGAAATCTGTTTAGTGAAGCAAAATCTGAATACTGTATCCTAGAGCTTAACATACATCCAAAAGGCTAATCCGATGTTTAAAAGTAATAATTCTTCCTAGTGTGCTTACTCGTTTGCTGTTTGAAAATAACTGTCTTTTGTATAAACGGCAACCTGCGGATGGGGTAGGTTGGAAACGTTACAAAGAGCCCACCGTTACCTGTTTCTGTAACTCCGATTCTGCGTTTCAAACGGGAACAACTTGCTGTTTTCAGCTGGTCTGGAAATAAACGTGCAAAGAAACAGAAGAAGGCAAGGATGGAAGGAGCTGTTCCATACCTGTTCCACTCTCTCAGAGCAAACGGCTGCTCCTTCCCATCGTTCCCCCCGCGTGGGGTTAAGCGGGTCAATAGAGTCGGGTTACTTTTCATTTGTGACTCCATCAGCCAATTGGTTATCCCTCTGGACAGCACAACAGAGAGAGAATAAAACATGCATGACTATCAAGTTCGCTATTACAAGGCATCCAGTGATACCAAAATACACGCTGCATCCACTTGGGAGCCTTTGCCAACAGGTGCTGGGCCCAACCAAACCTGCCAGGGAGCTGCCTCAGTGTTCCCACCAGGCCTGTTCCATTAAGAAACTATGTCAACCTCCTGCCACGTGCAGGGAGCTCTTTCAAAGTGCATTCTCTTTTTGGTGTAGGGTTGGTACTAATCAATTGATTTTAATTACCAGAAAAAGGGCAGCGCCTGTGGCTCAAAGGGGTAGGGTGCCAGCCCCATATCCCGAAGGTGATAGGTTCAAACCCAGCCCCAGCCAAACACTCCAAAAAATAAAAATGAAAGAAATAAAAAATTATTGGAAAAAACCATGCAACATTCATAAGGAAGAAACTTTAATTGCTCACTGCATTAATTCAGCTATTTTCATATCTGCACATTTTGCCCTAATCTTAGTCAGGAGCCACTGAATCACAGTAGTGACTGTGGTAGTTCTAAGAATGAAGGAATCTCTTGTTGAAACATGCAAAATAAAAATTCATGTTAGACAATAGTTCCTAGGATTTCAAGTAAGATCCTATAGACTGAAAAAGTCTTAAATGAGACAGGCTTTGTTCCTGAATTTGGCACAGTGGAGTCTGGGAGGCTGAAAAAGAAGTTTTAAGTGGGCTGCTGAGGATGACAGGCAGCCGAGCCTAAGGTTATTTTGGAGTGTGGTTCAGCTTACTCTTACCTCTAGAGCAGTGTGGTTCTCAACATTCCTACTGCAGTGACCCTTTTATGACCCACAGGTTGAGAACCGCTGCTCTAGAGGCCATTGGCTTTTTAGATAACTACGAATAAAAGGCTTTTTCTCAAAGATCCTCATTTCCAGCCATGCTTTAGGAACCAGCCCATCATCATACAGAGAAACAGGAAACAAGAACAACAAAACTAAAGAGATTTGGAAACTAAATACTCAGCATCAAATCAGCTTAGGGGGGATAGTATCCTTTGATGAGATGGAAATAGTTGCCATATTAACATGAAGAGATTATGGGTAGCTTTTTAAATCTTTTTTCAAATTCAGTTGAATAAGAAATATTTTTAGTAAGATCCATTATTTGACACAATCACACTCCTTAAGCCATTAATTTTTAATTTTTGAGAGTATTGCATAAAACATTAGCTAAAATTCAGTATTGTAAAACCCTTGAAGTGGAATGTAGCTGTTTTAAAGACAAAGCATAGTTTCTTAATCATGTACTTATTCAATAATTGGAGACCTATTGGATCTAGGCACCAGACTCAGAGCTAGAAACATATTTAATAAACAAAAGCAAGCACAAACCCTGAATTGGTAGGTCACAGAGTTACAACCTTTAAGAGAGACAGAGAATAGAACAAAATCGTCACTCAGTAAGTGTAAATTGAAACTTCAGAGAGATGCTCTAAGAACAAACAAGTCAGTGTACCACGGGAGATCAGAGAAAGCTGCCCTGAACACACACAACCAAGCGGAGTTCTGGAAAGAACTCGATGAGGGGTTCCTGGTAGAAACAAAGACATTTCAGGCAGATGGAAGAGCAGGTTTCAATGGCCCTACGTGTTTAAATCAGGGAAACGAAAGGGACATTCTGACGTGTGCTCTCGTACACAGGATGTCATTACACACCCACACGTATGTGGCTTCTGACACTTCATCCAAAAATACAGCCAACTCCAACAGGATCATATTCCACTTAACCAGGTTAATCCTTCTGCAAAAAGAAATAACTCATGGCAAGCACGTAAACAATTCCTTGGTGCAAATACACTGTATATATCGTAAAAGCACAGCAAGTGAATTATTCATGTTTTGAAGGGAGAATTTAGAAGATCTTCCAAGAGGGAACCAAAGGGCCCTTTCTATGAGATAGAAAATCAGAGAAAGAACCAGGCGTGGGAGAGGGGTACATGTTAATTTTCTTTGTGTGTCTACTTATGGGGTCTTCATCATTCCCTTAGCAGCTCTTAGGGACCTTTTACATCTCTCTCAATCACCATATGTGGTTAGAGTTATCATAAGAAATGACTAGTATGCTGCAGCAGGCACCAGATAAGTTATTGGATATTCGACTGAAACAATGTAACACAGAAGCATTAGTGTACAAAGTCTTTCATTGCAATTTCAGATCTCAGCAGGCTCAAACACCACTCATCTGAACCTGTAATGTGCGAGGGCACAATCGCTCCAGCAAATAATCCTAATCCAAAGACCATCCCCCATGATGATCAGGGTATTATTATTGCTATTGTTGTTATTATTTTATTACTTCTCTGCACCATGTGATTATTACTGCAATATATGGAACCATCACAGTACTTTGCATATTTCAAAGAGCTAAATCATCTGGTGAAGATTGTGTTAAGCAGTGGTTCTCAACCTTCCTAATGCCGTGACCCTGTAATACAGTTCCTCATGTTGTGGTGACTCCCAACCATAAAATTATTTTCATTGCTACTTTATAACTATAATTTTGCTACTGTTATGAAGTGTCATGTAAATATCTGATATGCAGGATGTATTTAGGCAAGCCCTGTGAAAGGGTTGTTCGACCCCCACCGGGGTCACGACCCACAGGTTGAGAACTGCTGGTGTTAAGTGAATTTAGAAGGAAAAACATCCAGGTGATTGATTGTGTAAATGGAAAAAACCAGTCACTCCAATAGTATCTCAAATGTAGCTACAAAACAATTCTGGCAATTCTTCTGTAAAATCGAGTGTTTCTATGTTTCGGAAGAGCAGATTGGTGAATCCCTATTGTGTTTCTTAATTTTCCAAAGTTAAAATATGTCTCTTTCAAACAGAAATTAAAAGGGGGGCAGAATTTTAACATGCTAAAATCTGTAAATATGTAGAAAGCATAGAATCATAGAAGGCTAAGGGGGACCACTTGATTGAAACTGTCTCTAGAATCACTTGGAAAGATTTTAAGAATTCTGATGCCTGGGGCCCACCCAGGCTAAAAGGCAAAATCTTACAGAGTAGGGCTGGGCTGAGGCATGTTTAAGGCTTTGGGAGAGGTTCTAAAGTGCTGCCTGGCCTGAGAGCCACTGTTTACTTCATGTCAGCGAGATCTGAGGGCAGACAGGACTACAGTTAAGTGATATGGAAAACACCTGCTGCCCAGGCCACTCTCAGGAGGAATTTTCCTCTGCCTGAGTTTCCTAAGAAACATTTGCTGAAGATAACCGCGTCCGTGTGATTAAACACAAAACAAAATCTGACTTAACTCAAGAAGGAGTTTAAGAAACAACATTTTTGCTTCTTAAACTTTGAGCAAATCACTCTCTTGAAGCCTATGTTTTCTCTGTAAAACTGTTATAAAATAATGAACCCTTTTTCTCCCAGACCTTTTATACAATGTACAAAGAATTTTACTAGAATTTTTCATATACACATTGTTTTCTAGGGTTCTGGAGTGGGAAATTGTTAAGAAGGCACTTTCTTCCTGCCCCCCAATATTGGAACAGAATACATAGAAGGTACATTAGAACTTGAAGCAGTCCTAGCACTCTGAGAGGTCGAGGTAGGTACACTGTGTAACGTGGGAGTTGGAGACCAGCCTGAGCAAGAGTGAAATCTTGTTTCTACTAAAAATAGAAAAATTAGCTGGGGGTTGTGATGGGCACCTATAGATCTAGCTACTGAGGAAGTGGAGGCATGAGTATCACTTCAGCCCAAAAAGTTTGAGGTTGCTGTGAACTGTGATGACATCACAGCATTAGTGTACTCAGGGCAACAGAGTGAGACTCTGTCTCAAAATAATAATAATAATAACTTGAATATGTAATTTCTGTAGGTTTCATCCCAAATCTAAAATTCATCAGTAAGTTGAATGAATTATACAACAAATGGACATTTCTCTCTGTTATTACATTGTGGCATTGTGGGAGATTAAGAGGTGATGATGATAACAGTGGTGATGGTGATGATAGTAACTAACACTTTAATTAGATTATCTCAGTTAAGTCCTAAAAAGTGTAAATGGGTTATTTTATAATCTCATTTTCTAGAGGAGGAACATAAGATTCGGGGGGCTGTGCCCAAGGTCACCAGCCAGTAAACAGTGGACTTTGGCCGGGAAGCTGGCTGAGCTTTGCTTCAGGAACTGGTAATTCCAGGGCACTGCTACCTGCTATATCCCTTTTTTTTTTTTTTTTTTTTGATCAATCCATGACTAGGCCAGGTGGTACATCTGTTAAAGATCAAAAAAATGTTGAATAACAGATTTAAATAAGGAACCACCAATAAACACGCCCACTAATGAGGTCCAAGGTGCAGTTCTAGTGTCAAGGACAATATCTCTTTGGTTAAGTGAAACTCTGAATCTAAGAGCTTTACTGAAAAAATTATTGACTAAGTCTTATTCCCTGCTAGGAAACGTAACATGTGTTTCACATGTGTGAAATTCAGACACTTTGTTACTTACTTATGGTAAGAAATTGCTATAATAAACCAAGGAGCCTTCACGTCCAACAGATGTGTTTATTTAACAAAGCATCTACAAATAGAACCTTGAGCCTTGATTTTGCCACTAGTTATTTCCTGTTCACATTAGTCCAAGACGTCTCTTCTGTTAGTCAGCTAAAAGAGACAGAAGGCAAAACCAAGGAAGGTGCTCACCGCTCAGGGCAAAAGTCCCTTTTATTAATAGTAAGGTTTCTAATACAGAGATTGTTCTGCAAATTATCATCTGAATGAGGGTAAGCAGCCTACAAAACTGAGGGTACCCAGAAACCAAAATCATTTTCAATCCTGTTTGTAGGTGGAGGTATTAGGAATAGACCAAAGATATATTCTTATCATAATCCCAAATAACCCCCCTCAAATGGAGCCTCATGTTGTCCAGGACTAGACATATTTGAAGCAGAAGGAAATGGTAAAGATTGCCTCTTAGGATGAATAATTGCACTCGATCATTTCCTAAGGGCTTTCAAAAGTCAAATATGTACATATAGATACTCATTTAAGAAAGATAAGCTCAAATCAATACACTGAACCCCATAAATGCATCGATATACATAGTTATGGTTTAATAAAAAGAACAACAACAACAACAAAAAAGAAATATAAGCTATTGGGCGTGTGGTCATGTGATTCCTCCCAAGCATAACCGTCTGTAATGAGGGGTAAAAATCTGAAACTGGAATCCAAGTGATCTGCTCCCAAAGTGTATTTTTCTATATCCTTGTTAAGCAAAATGACTGAATTGAGCAAGAGAATTACAAATGACAAAGGGAATCTCCCATTAGTGGTGTGCACGGCCAGCCAGCCCCTGCAGTGTCACTGACCTGGCAGGCAGGGCCATCCTCTGTCTGCCTTCTGGGTCCCTCCCCTTGCGTGGAGTTCTAGTATTCACAGTAAATCTTCTCAGAGGTACATTTTGGCTTGTTCATCAAGATAACGGTGAAGGAACTCAAGAAGTATCACCCCAAAATATGACTCCTTGGTACAAAGAATATTTTTAATTATGGGCTAGTGAAGATCAAAAAGCAGTGGAAGAGGCTTTCCCTCGATCTGCATAAACTAGACCAACAGACTGACAGATCCAAAGAATGATGGGCTTCCCTTCCTCCCTTCCTCTCCCTGGTATCTCAACATATTGCTGGAAAGATCAAGAATGCAACCAGACCTGGCCCAAATAATTTGAAACCTAATGCGTCTCTCAGGTTAATTTACAAGTCAATCTGTTTCCCCATCTATTCCTCCTCCCTAGCAACCATAGATTCCCGCTAAGCAGAATCACCTGCCCTTCTTATCTCCCCTCCTCTTAAAACACATGTATCCTTGAGCTCAAGAATTCAAGACCAGCCAGAGCAAAAGCTAGACCCTGTCTCTGAAAAACAGCTGGAGTTGTGGTGGGCACCTGTAGTCTCAGCTACCTGGGAGGCTGAGGCAAGAGGATTGCTTGAGCTCAAGAATTTGAGATTGCTGTCAGCTATGACGCCACCGCACTCAAATGAGGGGGACAAAGTGAGACTCTGTCTAAAAAAAAAAAATTAAAACACATGTATAAAAATATCTGAATCCCACTGGGATATTGGTTAATCCCATGCATATGGTAAATAAACCTTTCTCTTATTAATCTTCCTGTGAGTTGATCTAGCAGTGAATTTTCAGGGGAAAGGGAACATTTCCGGGCACCCCACAATGGCAATGGCCTGGTAATTCTCTTTTAGGGATACATATTCCCTCCTCATTTTGTTAAAGTTTTCTCTTTCGTATGAACAGCCAGATTTTACTAAATAGCAATCAGCTCATTAGTACAGCTTTCAGTCCAAAAGGCCTTCTTCTGGTAGCAAGAGCGGCACTTTGCTATGTACAGCATGCCACAGCCGAGACCAGCCCCTGCTGAGTGTCGCTGGAAGGAACTGGAGCTAGAGCTGAGCTGCCTCTCCAGAGGATGAGAGTGGACGGGTCCTTTCTCAATGCGCTGTGTCATCCAGGTCAGGTTCTTCTACACGTGCATACACAGCCCTTAGGGCTCCAGAAATGCAAGATTAGGCAGGCTCTGGTGCTGGCCATCTCCTCCCACTGCTGCACAAGCCTCAGGTCTCCCCACCCCAGCCTTCCCCCTGAGGTCAGCCCAGCCACCCTTCCCAGGCCCCTCACCATGCTCCTTCAGCAAACAGCTCTACTGCTCGGAGCCCTGAGAAGTTTTTTGTATTGCTCCAGAATCCAGGACTGCTCTGCCATCAGCGGAAGCTACCAGAAGGTATCAGTGGGTGAGAGTGGACCTCAGACACACAGACGGGTCAACTGGACACGGACAACAGCAGCAGGACCTTCGCAGTCCCTTTGCAGTCCCTTCACCTCGTCCCGGGCTCTCTTCTGACCTCTCACCTCCACACACGAAAAGCAACAAGCCCATATAACCAGCTTAAAAGAACTAGGCCTGGAAAGAGAAAGCTGGGTCCCTGAAAAAGGTAGCTCTTAGCTGGGATTCAGTCCAAACTCTCCCACAGAGCTGACCAGAACTGGACAACCTCAGGACCAGGGTGGAGGGCGGGTGGCCAGCGTTTCCCCATGGGTCTCCCTGCCCGGGCATGAATATGCAGCAGGCGGCCCCAAAGGTCTTCTCTGCAACTTTCACAGAAGTCTGAGGAAAATGTTCAAATGAGCAAATAGTTAATTCAGCACTTGTTCTTACACGGAAAAAAAAAATGTATACGTACCGTAAGTTTCCCGGATTTCAGTCCTAAAGCAAGGCAGACCCGCTATTCACTGTGACTGTGTCGCCCTCTGGTGTTAAAAAGGGAGAGCCGCAGACAGCAGTTTCGCCTTCAAAACACTCCTCGCCCCAATCACCCTTGATACTACAGATGCCGGCCCCTCTCCCCCAGCCACCTGAGAGTACAAGAATTGCTGAGAAAAACCCTGGTGGAAACAGCAGGGTGGGGCAAGCCCTGTCTAGAGAGGACGCTGCACGTTTGTTGCATTCTTCTGAAACAAGTTTTGCAAAAATATCCAAGAGCTTGTCTGTTGGGGAATTCAAATTACCATCTGACAAAAATCAGTTTTTGAAGGTTCTGTCTGAAGGGAGAGACTTTGGGGCAACTGTTGAACTCGAGAGCTCTCAGATCCACCCACTCATCGAAGACTCTTGGGCGGTCTAAGTAGTAAATGACTGCCATACACCAGGAATCGGCCAGAGACAGCCCTTCACACTCAGCAAACGAATGCTCTGGGCTGCGGCTGCCGCTGGAGGGACGACGCAGGGGCCCAAGCAGTCTCCTACCTCTCCCGGCTTGTCCAAGAGTTCCTCAAATGACAGGTCTCGACCAGGTTTTCCTTGGCCAACTTAGTAGGGTAAGTGTTTCATTTAAACCTGGGCGCGCGCTCCAGTTTGGAAAGGGTCTCCCTGCCCATCCCACTCAGCAACTCTGGCCTGTGGGAATATCCAGATTTACCACCTCCTATTGGCACCTAAGGAGAAGGGCCAGATGATGGTACAGAAAATGCAGCTGGAGGGGCTGGGAAGAGGGGAGGTGCCCCAGGAGACTGGACCCAAGGAAAGGTAAAGACTGACTTTCCCTCTGCGGTTCGCATTGGAGACCTTCCGCTTGCCCTCCACCCCAAACTTGCGGCTATGACAGACGTATTGGTTTCCTGGGGCTGCTGTAGCAACAGCACAAATCCGGGTGGCCTAAAACACTGGGAATGCACTCCCTCACAGTCCAGGAGTGGAGGCCTCAGGTGCAGGAGTGTGCGGGTGGGTTCCTTCCCAGCGCTAAGGGAGAGTGTTCCATGCCTTGGTCTTAGCTCCAGGTTCTCCTGGCAGTTCTCAGCCTAACTCAGTGTCTGCCTCCATCATCGTGGCGTTCTCCCCTGTGTCTGTGTCCTCACATGGCTTTCCCCTCTCTGCGTGTTTCTGTCTCTGGGTCTCTTCTTGTCTTTGAATGAGGACGCCAGTCATCGTGGATTGAGGGCCCACCCTTCTCCGATGTGATCGCCTCTTAATTTATATATTAATTGAATCTGCAAAGACCATGCTTCCAAATAAGGCCACATTCACAGGTGCTGGCGGTTAGGACCTATCTTTTAGGGGACACAATTCAATCCACAATAGCAGGGTTGTAAAATTAGGCATATTTGAAGGTTGTATTTAAGCCTGTCCAGTGGTATGCTAGGAAATGTGTAATAACCAGATTTCTGGGGAGGGATGTCCTGGTTTGTGGTGCGTGCAGATTCCCCTGGTGTGACTATTCTCTTCTAGGCCTATTTCAAGCTATCAGTGTGACACCCGGCATGTAAAATTCCTGAAAATTTTACCATGCATGGCTTTCTCCCCAGGTACTAACTGGCTCCAGCAGGCCACTGGGTCTGCTAAAAATGTCCATGGCTCAAAGGGGTTATCCATTGTAGTTTTATGCATGTTTGCATTGTTGAGGCCTAGATGCCTGACAACTTGTGATTATCTGTATGTACAATGACCAATTTGTATATCATTCTTATTGGGTCTTGAATCTGACCACACTTCCTGGCCAATCTGATTTCTGGGCCTCCCTTACCTGAAACAGCATCAACCTTCTCCCAGCCCTTCCAAACACCTGCACCCACCACCCTTGAAGTTCCTATCACCACAAGTTCCCAGTCCTCTCCACTACCATCGCAGGGCTGATAAATTGCCTATATTCTCTGAGGTGACCCTGTGGTACCCAGCTCTCACTCTCTTAACCCCAATCCTGTCATCAGCCTGGGACCCCTCAACACCCACATGGCCCTGCAGCCAGCACCCTCACTCTTACAGTTCCTTGCCCACCTCGGATCCCTGAATGGCCTCCACCTCTCAGATCTCAGACTCTAGCCTCACCCTCTCTGCCCACCATTGCCTCCTTGTCAGCTGATTCCTTTAAAGATTGCGCATATGGGACTTACGTCTCACTGGCACCTCCAAGCTCCCCAGCACATCTGCTGGGACCCTTTCTTCAACCCTTTCTCTGTTTATCTGAGTTCCTGGGATCACCCCTGCAACTATTCCCTCATCAGTACCCCTAACTCTTCCACCACCCCAGCTGGCATTCAGTGGGTGAATGCTGGTACCACAGACCTAAAGTGCCACAACCCCACCCTGCACTCTCCATAGGTCCCAGTAGCAACTTTTACCATTGTCCTCCACTCCTCAATTCTTCCACCTCACTTCCAAACAAAAGACATTCCCTCCTACATCACAGGAAAATATATCGAGAGTATTCTACCACTGACAAAGTATTTTCACAAAGAATACTGGGACAAATGAACAGGGCAAGTGTTGTTATTCCCATTTTAAGAATCAAGAACCAGAAGCTGAGAGGTGTTTCCTGTAAGCATCAGACAGTTACTAACAGAGGATGGGTAGGAACACAGGTCTCCTGATTCTGAAAATTCAGGCCAAGCCATGAAGTGAGTGTTTGGTCACCAGGGAGCCCTTGGTGACCAGGACAAGTTCCCACATCTTCGGGCACATTCTGGATTCTATATCCACCTCCAGAGTGTGCTGCCTTCTCAACTATGACTCTATGGCTCTCAAAGTAGCTGACATTTACTCTTTATGTTTTTAAAAAAAAAGTAAAATGATCTTGAAAACAAAAAGCAGTTTTATTTTCCTTTACATTGAGAGTTGTTACCACCAACAATTGTGGTTCCTTATGAAAGTGTTGGTATGGTAGAGTATTTTCAGCATCTTTGGCTAAAACAGGATGGTTTGCCCTCCGCTCCTATCATCTGGTTCATGGCTCTGGAGACAGTATCAGTAGCGAGATGCGAGAGCCAGAATAGGGGTCTGATCTGGAAACACCTGGAAGCCACACACGTGTCTGTCACCTGCACAAAAGGCACAGGAGACCCACTGGGTGGATCCAAGGCTGCGGACTTATGGATGAGCTGATTTCCTGTAAACACATGACACCGCCCAAAGCCACTTCCGCTGGGAATGGGGGACCCTAGTGAGTCACTCGCTGCAATTCCAGACAGCTAGGAATGTGAGCTCTTTTCCAGGCCTTCCAGTGAAGCGGGCAGAGCAGAGAGAATCTGGTTCTGTCAATAAAAAGTACTTTCCTACCCAGTTTCTCTTCCAATACCTTTGTGCAGCACCCATGACTCTGTACACAGAGGCAGAGCTGGTAGTGACTTCCCCCGTGATCTGGGCCAGCCTGCATGCCTTCCCACCATGGCTGTCTCCAAGCTGCCGGACTCTGTCATCTGCCCTGGTCGGCCAGGAGGCTGCCCCACCCCACCCCAATCAGAACTGTCACCACAGGGTACACCAGAAGCACTGGCCCCAGACACGGATGACCAGACTTCCAGCTGTGTGAACTTGGGAAAGGCACAAGCCTTCCTGGGTCTCAGATTCCTCCTTGCTGAGGTTAAAGCTAACACTGGAGGGGCTGCTTGTGCCATCACGTCACAGGAGACTCCAGGGAACCTCCAGACAGTGCTGAGGGAGCAGAGGACAGGTGAGTCCCCTTTATATGAGATTGGTTTAGGGGCTTATGGCAAAGCTTAACGTTTCCTTAAAGTGCTAGTGGAAATGCAAACTGGGGAGCAGCACCATGTGAGGGAAAGAGGAGCCAATGTAAGGAAGGGAAGGCCCAGGCCTGTCCCCGGTGAATCAGCAGACAGCACACACCTGCAGAATTTTTGATTCATGCC
>NW_003852508.1:2168016-2190902 GCF_000181295.1 Otolemur garnettii | reverse complement strand
GATATCTGAAGATGAGAATGAGCTTGCACCTGCCCACTGCTGCCCCAGAGCTTTGAGCAATGGCCAACGCCTTCTACTCTCTTCCACCCCCATGGGGAGCCCAGGGGCTGTGGGGAGCACAGCACCCACCTGGGGGCAGGGACCACACTGGTGCAGAGTGGTCAGCTGAGTCATATGGACCTGGATTGGAATCCTGGCTCTGCCATTTACTCTGTACTACCTTAGGCAAGTTAATTAAACTCTCTGAACCCCATTTCCCTCATCTCTAAAAGGTACAAATAGCTGTTGAATAAATAGCTACTTGGCAAATGGGAATGAGACTACTTTTTACATGGGGTTTCTATGACAATTAAATGAGGTGACTGAGTCTACTGGTGACATGATAGGGGCAATTGTTAATTTAAGTGTCAACTTGACTGGGCCACAGGGTGCCCAGATATGTGAGGGTGTTTTGGAAGAGATTAGTATTTGAGTCAGTAGACTGGGTAGAGCAGATTGCCCTTCCTAATGTGGGTGAGCCTCATCCAATCAGTGGAAGGGCTGCATAGAACAAAAAGATGACCCTCCCTCAAGTGAGAGGAAGTTTGCTCCTGCCTGACTCCCTTGAGCTGGGGCACTGTTTTGTTCTTGCCTTTGGGCTAGAACTGAACCATTGGCTCTTCCTAGGTCTCAGGCCTGCTGTAGATGTCAGGACTTGCCAGTGTCCACAACTATGTGAGCCAATTCCATATAGAATTTGATGTATACATATACCAGGGGTGCCACAAAAAGGCATCTACATTTTAAGAGATATATGTATTATGTACGTATATATTACCTGTGTATTATTTTTTGTTTGCTGTAATTAGAAGTGTCTGGATGTTGATGGTGACCTCTTTGAGCATCTCTTATAATTGTGAAAGTCAAAATGACTTATATTCATCTTTTGTTATTGATATATATTGAGTATTAATTATAATTTTAATAATTTTTCCCTTTCTTAAAATGCATATATATTTTTTTACACCCTCTGTATACACTACTAGTTCTGTTTCTCTGAAGAACCCTAACTAATATAGTAGGTGCTTAAAAGGGGGGGCTGTTTTGATGATTACTATTTCTGTTATCCGAAAACAAAGCAAGAAATGGTGTCTATACGTAAAGCTGATTAAAATAATGTTGCTTAAGAGGGAGGAGAAATGCAAATAATGGCCTAATGGCATTTACTATTCATGTGCTATTCAGAAGGTCTATTTGGTCTGCTAAAACATACGTGTGTGCATGTATGTGTGTAAATGTATTGCTATGCATGTATGCTATACATGTATAGCAATATTACCACCTAAAACTCTGGGAAAGACATTTTTTAAATTTATATTGATAATTACCGTCTATTTGTCTGACTCCATAGAATTTCAGAATTATATTATTTGTACAATGATTTTATTGTTCCTTAGCTATGATGAAATTATTGAAATGCAGACCGGACTGTGTGCTCAACGTGGGACGCCTGCCTCTGCAGCTTGTTGAGGCGGTAAAGCGTTCCCATGAGTGTGGGTCCAGGACCAGGTCGTTGGAATAAGATTCCAGGCACAAGGGAGGAAGGCTGCAAGGGCCCTCAAGAAGTCAGTAAAAGAAGAACATGCCACAAAAGGACATGAGCGAAGACCCAGGTGGAGGAAAGGGAGGAAGAGGAGGAGCCTTCCACTTTAGCAGGTGGGTTGTCCACTTCCCAGCAAGGGGAGGGGGCCCTGCTGCTGGGGGTGGGACAGAGTGAGTCTTAAAGAGATGCATAGGAAAAGAAAAAATGCAGCCAGAAGAAACTGTTCCTTTAAAGTTCTAGGTAGAAATGAAGGACATAGGTCTGCAGGTGGTTTTTATCTCTTCTCATACAGGCCATGGCTTTGAAAGAGAAAGGAAGATGCAGAAAGTGAAACACTGGCTCAGGATGGTATCAAAGAACATAATTTGTTTTCTGGCGATTGACTTTGACCACCAGACAATAAACACCACGAAACCCACAAAGTCCATTAGAGGGCATAACGGGCAGAGACTCATGGGCTAATGAAGACTTTCAACTGAAATCTGGGCTGGTGAGGAAGAAAGGATACATTATAATATAACCTATGAAGCAAAATGAAGGATAAAATGACCAGCAGATCTTAGAAAGAAAAAAACAAATGAATGAGATCTAGGCCCCACATCAGCTGGAACTGTCTTCCAAAAAAGCAGAGTGCCTGAGGAGCTCTTGACCAAAAGCACTGAAATTTCCATCTCTGGGAAGGAAAAAAAAATCCTTATCATTCTGAGTTTCTTTCTTTTTCTTTCTTTTCTTTTTTTGAGATGGAGTTTCATTATGTCACCCTCGGTAGAGTGCCATGGCATCACAGCTCACAGTAACCTCCAACTATTGGGTTTAAGCCATTCTCTTGCCTCAGCCGGGACTACAGGTGCCAGCCACAATGCCCGGCTATTTTTTGTTGCAGTTTGGCCGGGGCCAGGTCCGAACCTGCCACCCTTGGTATATGGGGCCAGCGCCCTACCTACTGAGCCACAGGTACTGCCCTCATTCTGAGTTTAATTCTGTCTCAGAAGAATGAGCTCTGACATTTTTAATTTATAATACCCTTGGTGCTGTTGGGTAAGTACAGGTCTTTGGAAAATGCATTTTGAAAATTTAGAGAAAGTATCGATTGATTTCTTGCTCCTTGCTCAAAGATTATAGGTCTGATAAGCCAAACTGATGTCACAATAGCTACAATTGCAGATGATTTCAAGGAGGAAAAGGAAGGGTGCACTAAATCCATGGGGCTGCAGAGGGAGTTCTCTTACTTTTGATCTGACAAGAGATACACATGGAAAACTTGGAAGGAGAATAGGACCCAGGGTGAGTGGTTGAAAGCGGAAAGCACCCCAGGAGCTGAGGGTTGTGGACAAGGGCACTTTTAAAACCAAGTTTGACTTAAACGTTCAGCAATAAAAGACTTGTTAAATGAATGTAGGCACATCCTTTGCAGCCAGCAAAAAGATCAAAGCACAGCTACGTGAATGGATTTTAAAATACATTTGCATGATTAAAACTAAACAAGCAAGGCATAGAAAAGTATGTATCTGATGGGGGGGAAGTGCATCGGTCTGCGTGTATATGCACATACGCATGTCTGCGTATGGACACAGAGAGAATGAGCACCGTGTGTGCTCAGACACGACTGCATGTACACAGGAAATTTCTAGAGCAGGTATAAAACATGTAGAGTTCCACAGAGGAGGAGAACTGGGATCTGACTTAGGAAGGAGAATTGTTTTTCGTAGTGTAACATTCTATACTTTTAATACACCTAATGAGTTTTAATTAAAACTATTTTTTTTCATGTGCCTGCATGGAGCAGGCTTGCCTGGCAGCTGTGCCCTGGGGCACTTTATATCCCCACTTAGAACCAGTGCCCTCCAGCCCATCTCGTCTGTCCCTTCCAGGCGCTCTATCCTCCACAACACTTCCAGGCTTCTCTTTCAAAAATGGAGGTTTGGCTCAGCTCCCATAGCTCAGTGGGTAGGGCGCCAGCCACATATACCGGGGCTGGCGGGTTTGAACCCAGCCTGGCCGGCTAAACAACAATGACAACTACAACCAAAAAACAGCTGAGTGCTGTGGTGGGGGCCTGTAGTCCCAGCTACTTGGGAGGCTGAGGCAAGAGAATCACTTAAGCCCAAGAGTTAGAGATTGCTGTGAGCTGTGATGGCCACAGGACTCTACCAAGGGTGACATAGTGAGACTCTGAAAAAACAAAAAATTGAAGTTTACCTAAGCCAAGAAATCCTTGTCACCTCCCGTTTCCTCCAGGATAAAATACCACTCTATGGGATCATCTCTGTGCCCCTCCAGAAATCTTGCTGTCTCCCTTCCTGCACCCTCTCTGTTTGATCCATGCCTGAGCCAGACCTAATCACTTCTCCTTTCTAAAGCTCTCTGGAGTCCACTCCAGAGTCCGCACTCCGTCACTACCCTAACAAGTTCATCCTCTCCATGGTTTACCGCGCCAGCCCCTTAACGGCCCTTTCTCCAGTCTTTCTCCTCTGATCCCCATACACTACATTGCTTTAAAATGCAAATGTCACTCTATCACTGCTGCCCTGCTTACAACTGTTAAGCCTGCTCATTGATCTTAAGCTAAAAATCCAACTCCTTAGCAGGGCTGGCAGCTTAGACTGGACCCCTGCCCCTCTCTGCAGTGCCGTCTCTGACCACTTTCCTCCTGTCCACTCAGACTCATTCCCACTAACTGCTGTACACTGTTAGACTCCTTGAACACCCCGCTCTCGGTTCCCCCAGGTCTCCACATGCTATTATTCTGTGTCTTACAACATTCTTCCACTCCCTTCACCCTGGCTTTCCAGCCCCACCTGGCTCACTTCTTCAGTGGAGGGGTCAACAATAATAAAAATGTCATGAGCTTGTCATAAGTAACGGAGCACAGAGGGAAGGAAGCAGAGGTCTCGGTGAGGCAGGAGTCCTGGAGGAGGCTGGGTGAGGAGTTAGACGATCAGAAAAGCTGAGGAAATTGCACCATGGAGGCAAGAAAGGACTGGGCAGGCTAGAACATCAGAAGTAGACAGATCTGTCTGGCAATACGGGCTGGGGAGGAAGGAGTGAATGGACGGCCAAGGGGAGAGGTGCACCCAGTAAAGCTAGATGTGGCAGGAGCCCTGAATACCAACACAGGGAGTTTAGTCCTCCTTTCGTAAGGAATGGGAGAAACTTGAACTGCTTGTAAACTGGAGAGTGGCTGTCTTTAAGCCATCTTTTAGAAAGGTATGCAGAGTGCACCAATAGAGCATAGAAGGAGGAGGTTGGAGAGATGAGTACTGACCTGGGGTGGCCAGAGAAAGAACTGGCCAGAGGCTGCGCATTAGAGAGGTGGAGATGTAATCTTCTAGGCTCCACTGCCAATGCAAGGGAGTGAGCACAGGGAAGCAGAGAGGACCAGAGATTCTTGCCAGAGTAACCAGGAATATGGTGACACGAGAATCACAAAGAAGGAGCAGGTTTGGTAAGTCAGTGAATGAGATTTGGAACACGTTGGCATTAAGGATAGGCTCTGGAAGCTTGTGTACATATTTAAGGCAGACACAGCCCGGATTAGGACCTCTCACAGAAGCCACCTATTAGGAGTCATTCATTTCATCCTCCCTGGTGCCACATGCTTCCATGACTCCTGTCTCCCACATCCTCGTGAATCCATGTCAATTGTTTTCTTTGCACAAAGAACAGGGCATGGAAGTAAAGGAAGGGTAGACAGCAGGCTGGCGAGTGGGACGGGCCAGGGCCAGAATTTTCCCTTGGAAATTATTTTTCTCATCAAGAGAAAGTGAAACACTGGCTCAGGATGGTATCAAAGCATATGATTTGTTTTCTGGTGGTTGACTTCATCCAATCAGTTGAAGGGCTGCATAGAACAAAAAGATGGCCCTCCCTCAAGTAAGAAGAAGTTTGGTCCTGCCTGACTACCTTGTGCCAATCAGTCATATTCTGTTTCCCTTCCTTCAAGATTCCTCCCCGTCCTGAGGCTGCCCTGCAGAACCACCTGAACACTCCAGACAACTTCACCTCCTCTCAGTTCCAAGCACCTGGGGCACTGTGAGGTCCACAACACCGCACATTTTTCGCGTAGTTCTGTAGTTCCTTCCTGGCTTTTGAATTCTTTGCAGGTGTACATCTTGCCTCCCTAACTAAATTCCCTTAACTCTTTAAGAGCCTAATTTCTGTCAACCATTTTATTTTGTTATTGTCAAACTGGGTGCATATTAAGTTTACAAAAAACACAAATCGAATTGAAACTGACACTGAGCTCATTTGGGGTAGAAAAGAGAGAGGATGGTAACCACCTTGAAAGGACGTGGTACAAGAGGAGAGAAGTTGTCATTTGGGAGAGCCAGAGAGTTACCAGTTCCTAACATGCAAAGGAACGTATCCTAACATAAAAAGAAAATTTTCCCTCTCTTTTAACAGTCATGACTTTGCACTGTAAATATAGAAAAGAGGAGAATATTTGGCATTCTCGTTGCCAAGTATGTCGTCTTCTTAACTAGCTAGAACGTTTGGTTTTCTGGGCCCACCTTTTGTGTATAAACAGTCAATTATACTCAGTAGTACTAAAAAGCACACAGATGTCAAGACTGAGGGTAAATCACTCACTTCCTATTTGTTAGCATTCCATTTCTGTGGGTGTCTTGTTTGGGCAACTTAAGAGGAGGGTATTTATGACTCTGCTGATGACTTTTTCCCCCAGGCAGAAGAGGTCAGACAGCTCCAAGTTCTATGGTGGCCAGACTGTGTGCTAGTGATGATGGAGGAGGAAGTCTGGGGGGAAGGTGAGCAAACAGGATGGAGAGCTGGCTTTGTGTTATAAGTCGATGAGTCTTAAAGATTTCCCGGGTTGTCCCACCCCTAGTGCCTGGCATTCTGTCATCAACATCAATATTTATTATTATATGGGGCCTCCCCTAGGACACCCTTCACCCTGTTAAGGGCACTGGAATAATGGGACCGATCACTCATAAGAGTAGGAGGAGAGTGGCTCAAAGTGGATGGAGTCAGGCATGGTAGTTCATGCCTGTGACACCAGCACTTTGGGAGGTCAAGATAGGAGGATCACTGGAGGCCAGGGGTTTAAGATGAACCTGGGCAACACAGTGAGACCTCATCTCTAAAATACATTTTAAAATCTGCTAGAAGTGGTACCATGTGCCCATAGTCCTAACTACCCTAAAAGCCGAGGCAGGAAGATCGCCTGAGCCCGGGAGTTGGCAGCCGCAGTGAGCTGTGCATCAGGCTACTGCCTTTCAGCCTGGGTAACAGAGTGGGGTCCTGTCTCTAAAAACAAATTAGAAAAAGAGAAAAAAATATAAAACTAGATGGGACTACTCTCTGGAGTGCAGACAAAAGATACTACAGTGCTTGGGTTGCATTTCTGCCAAGGACTCCATTCCCCTGCTCTGCTTAGAACACACCTTCCTCCCTCTGAGGTCCCCGTGGGGCACCAGGGTAAACAGTAGGAGAGCTCTGCTGGGCCCTGGTGGCACCAATGCCTGTTGGCTCTGGGTCACATTCCTTTCCAGACTTCACAGGCCTCGGGTTACAAGGGCCTGTTGCACAATTCTTAGGAGAATGGGCTTGGGGGCTGGGCTGAATGAGGGCATTTTCTCCCATGTGTCAGAGATCCAGGGAGGCCAGGTGACCAGGTACCTCAGGAGGCAGCAGAGAGAGAATCTCTTATCTTGGGATCTCTGGAGATGTAACTTTCTTCTATCTTTTTTCTTCTCCTAAGGCTCTTAAATAAAACTTGTCAAAGCTGCATCTTCTTAGGTAATTTGAGGAGAAACATTTCAAAAGTTGACTTGGCATACCTGTGTTTCAGTTTACTGGAGAGATTTTGAGAATTCAAAACTACAGTGAAGAATTCTGAAACTAAATCTCCTTCATTCCCTGCTTTTCTTAGCTTTCTCCTGCAGTTCTAACACTGAAGTATGTGCAAAGTTACTCAATATATTACACAACTTCTAAAATTAAGATGGGAGCTGAAAGATATTACCACAGTGCTGTTTAAACCGTATGGCGTGATGGAATGTTCTGTCTTGTTGGTAATCACTTCATAATTCTCCTTTATTAAAGACAATCTACGTGGAAACCAGAAACATGGACGATCCCTACAGGAAGCACACCTGTCAGTTGGCTAAAATACAATCTAATGGCCTAGAAAATACTCATCAGATCTTTCAATGGCTCACAACAGGAGTTGATAACTATGAAAATTAGGCCTTTATTTGTATTCAACAATTCTCAATTTCATTTCATTTTCTTTCAGAATTTGAATCTTTGGGCAGATATTAATATATTTGCAATGAATTCAACTGGAAAAACTGAGGGTGCGCTCATCCAGCAAGGGCCTGGGCTCAAACTTACAGATTAATTGAGGGAGCAAGACACACACAGCTCTACTTAAAACAAACCCTGGACAAGGCCAAGGGGGGTCCTAAATTATCAATATAATTCCAAGTAAAATATTAATTATTAGGCTAAGTCAGAGGAGGCTCATATAGGAGCTACATTAGCTAATAGGGGTAGGCTGGTTACCATGGATTGGGTAATGGCCCCACATCTGCCAGATGAAGTGTTTGCTCACATGCACCATTCACAGGGTGTCCACACATACACTTACAAAGTGTGATCTCCCTATGCTGGAAAAGGCAGCTGCAGGAAGACTGTATATTTATTTTAAAGCAAAAAGTTGGTAAGTTGTATAAATGCTTTTTTTTTTTAATGGACTACTTCTAATCAGGCTTCAATTCCCAATAACTTGTGAATATCTCTGGATTTATTTTCACTACTATCTCAGCCTTTGGGAGGGGGTCTTGAGTGCCCTCTCTTGCCCATGAGTAAAGCTTATTTTATTTGGAATTTGGAGCAGCAGCAGCTAGTGGAACGCCTGCCTGCATTTACCAATAACCACATCCAGGTGAGCAAATGAGATTTCCTCCCGTAGAATATTCCAACTTGAGAGGTGAAAAGAGTTATTTCAAATGTGAACTAATAAAGACATTTAACATGCATGGGGGCAGAGTGTATTGGAGAGGTCACCAAGCCACCAAGCCAAGAGTGAGAGCATTTACACTCTAGTCCCCAGCACTAACTAGCCAGATGCCCTTGGCCAAGACACTTAACTTCCCTGCACTAGTTTTTTCTTCTGGAAATAGAACTGCTGGAATGGGTGACCTTTTCAGTCCCCCATTCTGTGGTGTGTGACTGATGGTGGCAGTATGCAGTTAGCACAACTGTCAGAGAACCTTATACAGTAGAACCTGTAAGTTGACCACCCAAGGGATTGTAACAAACTGGTCAACCTATGGAGGTAGGCAACATGAGGAACTAGGCCTACTGTATGGATATGTACATGTGGTGCATGTCCAGTCTATGAAAATTAGGTCAACTTAAGGGGGCAGCGAATGCAGGAAGGTGTCAACATGGAGATTCTACCGGAGTCAACAAACGCAAATGTAGATGAGTTAGGACATTCTGTGTATTATGGAGATTATTTTAGCCTAAGCTTGGTTTTAAATGACTAAAAAATGAATGAAGCTTAAAAACTGGGCCAATGAGATTTTAATATTTAGATCTAAAGAGGCTGGATCATAACCGAATTGTGAAAACCACACTAACTGCTTTAGGTAGACATCAAATGTGTTCTATAAAACCAACGTGCAAAGATGTTTTGTTTATCTGGATCTCTCAATGTTTTGCACGCTTTTGGCTATTACAACTCTCATGGAGTATGAAAGTATTGGCCTTGCTGCTGTGGTATATTTGCCATGTGTTGGAGGTCAAAAAGCATGAAAATTGTGTCCTGTGGATAGAAATTCCATCTCCTTCTCCTCTTGTCTACTGCCCTTGGGGTCTCCTGTGCACAACTGATCTACCTGTCAGAACATGGGCTGCTGCTGCCACAGAGGGAGTGTCGTCATAAACTCTGATCTGCAGGCAGATCTCAGCATGCCTGCCCGAGCAGTCCTGTGTGCTGACTCTGGGGTCGCAGTGTACCGAGACCCAAGGAAGTCCAGATGGAGATGAGTCAGGGCCTGGCACCCACCCCGTGCTCCACCTCACTGGTAAACAGAACAGCTCTTTGCCGTCACTCGGAGCCTCTCAGGGCCCCAAGACTCCAGGAAGAAACAAATACTGTAGAAGCCAAAACCCCAAGGCAAGGCAAGGTAAAGAAAACAGAAACTGTCCACATCCCCAGCAGTGACTTCGCTGGAGAGCCCCTTGGAGGTGCGGGAGTGGGGGATGGTTCCGGCTGAACTGTTTCACTTATTTCTCAACCAGAAGGCCCTTCTCTCACTGTTTAGAGGGGGTGGCCTTTTGCCTTTTAGCCTCGAAATTTCAAAACTTGCCTGTAGAGTCACTTGCGGTTGCTAACCCGTAACAACATTTTCCCTCCTTTTATTACTCTGCAGTTTTTTATACTAGCGTCTATTCAAATACTTCTTTCATGTAACTTATTTTTGTTTACTCTTCCCTGTCATTCTGGGGAGAGGCTAGCGAAAGAGACAACATCTAGATAGAAAAATATCACCCGGCAACACATGTGGACCACAGCCTAGGAAAGGTCCTCAGGGCCCAGCTCCGTGACAAAAAGCCTGGGTGGCGGCAAGATGTGCCCAGCTTTGTGCTGTTCATATGGCACTTTCCTGGGGCAATATCTCTGTGCCTAGACCTACATCTGGAGACACTCTCCTTGGGGACCTGTCCTCCTGCTCCTTCAGACACCAGCAAGTCCTATTCGGAGCTTAGCAAATGACACACACCTGAACCCGAGGCATGGCTGGCCAGTCCGTTGAGCTCCTTCAGGTAGCGTCCCACCTCTGCTCTGTCAGTAACTGAACCTCCTGCCACTTCTCCTTCTGGGGAGTTTAGGTCACGCCTGGCCTGGATATTGTGATGTCACAGAGTAGAATCCTTACTCCTCCCCCTGGTCTGGCGGAGACTCATAGACAGCACTTCCTGTCCTGTCCTGCCCTGCCCAGGGCGGTGGGGTGGGAAGGACAGTCCCTCTATTTTCCAGCCACTAAAACCTTGTTAGGGATGACAGGGGACAACGGCCTGCCAGGTCATATGCTGGCCCACAGAATCATGGGTTCTGAGTGTGGGAGAGACCAAGGAGACCATCTAATGATTAGGTCCTAATCTAACACCTTTATTTTACAAATGAGGAAATTCAGGCCCTGCATGGAGAAGTAGCAGAGCGAACTCTAGAACCCAGCTCCCCCCACCCCCGCCATGATGCCCCCACGGCCTTTGACCACAATCACACCCAGCCCTGCTCTCTGGATTTTATTGACCTTACAGTTATCTGGCAGGCAGCTCATCACATAATTTTCACCTGAATCCACTCCCAAGAAGAAACCATCTTGTATGTTATAGGAAGAGGACAGAGTCTCAGGGAAGATCATTAGTTTTCTTGACAACCTACGCAGGTGCCAGAGTAGCTGGCTCTGGTCCCAGCCTGGACTCAGAAATCCCAAGCCACCAGTAAACCAATTCTGGATGAACAAGTAATGTGACTTCTGAGCAACCAGTATTTTCACTGAGATTTGATGATAAGCAACAAAGCTCAAATCAAAGTCCAGAATTAGTGTTGACTCCAACGCCGGACTAGGTTCCAGCATCGTCAAGGAGGGTCAGAGAGGAGCATTCTATAAAGACATAGATTCTCAGCTCGGCGACTGTGGCTCAAGTGGCTAAGGCACCACTCATATATACCTAAGGTGGGAGGTTCGAATCCAGCCTGGGCCTGCCAAACAACAATAATGGCTGCAACCAAAAAATATCAGGGCATTGTCGCCAGTGCCTGTGGTCCCAGCTACTTGGGAGGCTGAGGCAAGAGACTTGCTTGAACCCTGGAGTTGGAGGTTGTTGTGAGCTGTGATGCCATGGTACTCTACCCAAGGGGATAGCTTGAGGCTCTGTCTCAAAAAAAAAAAAAAAAAAAAAAGACAGATTCTCACTGGAATTTGGCTCTTTTCTTCTTTTATACCCTCCACTTTTTCTAGACACTAACCCCACATGGTACTAAAAATTGTCTGCATTGCATGAGACAACTTGTATCTGTGAAGTCAGAGAATTGTGCCTTAACATCTCTCAAGAGGAACACGTGTATTGCACTTTTATAATACCAACAACTCACACTTCATATCATGCTTCAGCATTTACAAGCTATTTTCACATAGATCACTTCATTTAATCTTCACAACTTGGTGAGGTAAACAGAGAATTATTTTTAGCATAGTTCTGTGGATGAGAAAGTTATGGTTTAGAGAGGTTGGGACTTGCACAAGATCACAATGCTAATTAATTGGAAAGGCTAACATTGGCTACAAACCAGGTCTTACATTGAAGCACGCCCCCCCCCCAGCTTCCTTGTGTGTGTGTTGGAGGGGTTGTCATTTGGATCCACAGCCCTTCTAAAGACAACTGCATTAAGCAAACCTTTGAGTAGCAAGGAAGAAATTATTCCCATGGGTCATAAATACTGCTTTACTAGCCTAACAGTTTACTAAGAGTAATTTCAAACTTTCAAATAATTACTGCCCTTTCACCCAGTAATGCCACATTTATGAATCTTCCTAAGGGAACCGTCAGGGATATGAGCAGATATTTAGCTGCCAGAGTTCTGTGAAGTATTGTTCATAATAGAAAATAAACTGAAAGCTCAACACTACAGAAGTGGCAAAATGCATTATGCTGGATTCATGGAAATTATGTTGTAAACCGGTTTCCCAAACATGGATCATTCACATGCCGTTGTCAGAATATGTGATCTGAACTCATATTTACCTAACATTTTCCTTTAAATTAACCCCCACCATTTTATTAAAATAAAAGTATATAAAGGTAATTGCTATCATTACCACAAGTAGAAATACAGTATTGATTACTTTGTGTGTCAGACAACGATTAAAAACAAATATAATGAAAACAAAGTAATCTTATTGGTGCATTTATTTGGTCCTGCTACCTAGAAGAAAAACGTATGACTGATTTAATCAAATCACAATTATTACCCTTTATTTCCATCATCAACTCCACCTTTCTACATTGAAATGCCCTTTTTGTTCACTACTGATCTTTAACAAATTCAGTGGAGAAAAGAAATGAGGTGGGCGTCTGATTCCAGATCACAGTTAGCAATATTCCCACATACCTTGCATACTAAACCAATAATTTCTCAAACTTGCTTTAAAGGTCACCCTGCCTAGACAAGAGTATTCCCATGGCAGGCTGTGCATGGAAAAAGCCCCCTTTCCCAAAGTGGTCTTGCTTCAGTTCTCATCTTAGGGGATAGTAATGAGATCCTCACTGTGCTTTGTCTTGGATGAGCATGTACATAATACTTGATATTCCACGGAGGTGTGGCTCACACTAGTTCCCTTTAGCGTATGGGAAGCAGGTGGCAAAACCTCACAGCAAGAGTGAGGAGTAGACAGAGGCTCTGTGTCCCCCAGACAGTGGGATGAGGGAAGCCAGGGCACCTCCCCACAAGCAGGCAGTCTTCAGGCTAAATGAAAGTTACAGATATTTGTAAGTTGGAGTTCAAAGATTTTTGCTCAGTTATGGAGGGGTATTTGTAGGGAAAAATATTAATTTGCTAACATTTAAATTCCACTTCAAACCACAAATTCTCAAATTGTGGTTTACAGACCTATTACACTGGAATCACCTACTTAAAAAAAATTTATAGACACAGATTCCCACCTGGCTCCCCAGTTTACTGCCTACCAGTCTAAGGAGCTGGGTAAGGGACCCATATTTATTCAAGCCCCCCACCCAGGAGCTTCTAATGCACTCAACTGCGTGGGAACAATGCTCTAAGGCCAGAGGTTCCCGAGCTTTACTGCAAAACATCCAAATGCTTGTAGGGTTGTTAAAAACACAAATCGATGGTCCCATCTATCAAGTTTCTGGTTCCAGAGCTGTGGACAGAGGCCTGACATTTATAACAAGTTCAGAGGGTGGATGATTGAGACCACACTTTCAAGACTTCCACACCTGGCCCAAGAAACCAGGAAGATTCTAAAGTCATTTCTAAAGGCCTAGAAAATGCAGTCTGGGAACTTGGGTCTTTACCTACTAAATACTCATTAAAAAATTTGTAGATTAAGGAATTGTATTCTTACCTTATGTTTGATTTTTGTTTTCTTATTAGGACTTTTTCCTATAAATAATTTTATTTTCCCAGTAAAATACTTATAGTTCTTGTCCATCTGTCTAGGAGGATTTTCCTGCCTTTATTGGTAAAAGTACTTTTCCTTTGTACTTTTTAAAATGTGAGAATCTTAATGAATGAACACACTTCAAGTCTTACTTTTCAGATGCCTACATTAACTTGATTTTAATGACCCACTGAACACCAGTCTCAGCATAACCACAGCCAGCAGAGCTAACCTACAATGTAGGTAAGAGATACAAACAGAAGAGATTGGAGATTTTAACTGAGCCCTAGTAACTATGAAGCTGGACTCTCCTTTAAAAGATGTTATGAGAATTCAACATTATCCCAAAAAAGTACATCTAAATTCAAGTCTTTCTTTTAAAAAAAACTATTTGTGCTTAATAGAAATGGAAGCATGCCTATAGAATCCGAAAAAGTCTTTCTTTTGTAAGATACTGCTAAGTTTATAAGTATGAAACCCACCTCATGTACTCACAAAATCCTATTTTCTTGAAACAAATACTCCAACAGAATTCCTTTTTAAGTACTATGTGAGTACAAATGACATTATTAATAAGAAGAAAATGTCCACCAAACTGCAATAACACCTTTCCAGGCCAATAAAAGTAGTTTGAGCTGAGGGCTTTAAAACTATTGGCTTTGAAAGGTTAAAATAAAAAGTAATCACAGATCTGAGGGATCTTGTCTCTGCTCAAGTCAGCAGCAGAGACACTTTATGCTGTATCCTAAGTAAAGCATAAGGGATGTCTTGGTTTAGAATCTAGATCCTATAAGGTGGTCCCGTTGGACTGGGACCCACCTTGCTACAGGGCTCTTTTCTGCAGAACAGACTTATATGTATATAGAACCAAGAACCCAAACATTTTAGAAACAAAAAGAAATTTGGCTTTGTAATACATTTGTATGATTCCACTCAGACATGACTACCTGATATTTTGGAAATGCTTTAAGTCAAACGAAAGACACCCTGTGACACCTACTCTCCCAGTGACTGCAGCTAATATTGGTCCAACTTTCTCCCTTCGCTACCTTCTCAGAAACTTTTTTTTACTTCCTTAATCTTCAATAGTAATTTCCCTGTTCTCCTCTTTCTTTACCCCAGATTATCACTATGGTTGAAGAAACTCATGATACACAGAGTTTCTTCAATTGTGGAGTTTCTTAGCACTGTGCAGACCAACCCAACTATAAATGGCCTCTGCTGTGGTCTGAATGTTCCCCCAAATTCACTTGTTGAAACTTAATTCCCATTTTAGTGGCATTAGGAGTGGGGCCTTTTGGGAAGTGATTCAGCCACTCGTGAATGAATACGTTAGTGGCTTATAAAAGAGCTGGAGGGAACTAGCTCAGGCCCTTTTTGCTCTTCTGCTTTCCTGCCGTGTGAAGACAGAGCATCTGACTCCTGCAGAGGCTGCAGCAACAAGGCACCATCTTGAAAGCCACAAGAAGCCCTCACCAGACACCAAATCTACCAGCAGCTTGATCTTGGACTTCGCAGCCTCTAGAACCATGAGAAATACATTTCTATTATTTACAAATCTCCTAATCTGTGCTACTTTGTTATAACAGCACAAATGGGCCAGCACAGTCTCCAACTACAGTTATGCCCTCTCCATAAGGGAGCCCTCCATTGTGCACTGAATAGTCATTGCCAACCTTCTCCAGTCTCCTGAAGCTGTTCTCTCACTGTGTCCCTTTCATGCTCAGCAATGAGCCTCATGTTCTCTGCAAAGAACTCAAAAGCCATTAAGTACTCCCTCTCCTGACTCCAGCCTCACTCGACTCCAACACATCCACCTCTGTGCTTGCTCTTAACCCCTTCCTGCAGCTCAGTGGAAGGGCATCTCTCCTTTAGACCAAGGCTGATACCTCCCAAAGTGTCCTGTGCTCCATTCAGTATTGCTACTTTGGGAACTTGCTTCTTCAGTTATCTCCTTTTGCTAATTTCTACCAGTTTCTCTCTCTGCTGGATCTCTCTTCTCAACATAAAACATTCTCAAATCTCTTCTACCTATAAAAACACAGAAGGTCCCTTAACCCCAACCCCTCTCCCCACCACAGCTACTTTGAGTTCATCCTTCCTATCCAAGCCACACTAACAGAAAGGGCAATCTACTACATTTCCTTTCAAGTCACAACACCAATGTCCAGATCAAGGCAAGGAGGGCACATAAGTACACAGGCTAGATAATGATTTTATACTTAATGATTTCCCTTCATGACGTCACTACCAAATTCTCCCAGGACTTCCTCTAAGCTACAGCTAGAACACAGACCACCCCGCATCCTGGCCTCATAGACTGTTGGCGGTATTTTAATGTGATTTTTTTCCCATTGTAAAGCTGTTTCTAGGACATCTGGGAATGGAGTATGTGCAGTTCAAGGTCAGATGGACTAGGGGCTCCTCCTAGTTAACCCCCACCTGTGCTTTTGGCCTACCTGGGTGTTGGGATCACAAAGAAATAAGCATTTGGAAGTTTGCCCCTCCTCACAAAATCTTGTTGTCCATCTATATGTTCTCTTGAGACCTCTGACCTCACAATTTTTTATTTCTACTAAGCTACCGCTGATCACCCTTCTGTTCACTTTTAAATGGATTCTGCTCTGGATCCCGCCTCTGCTTCATGCTCAGGTAGCATTAAGAAATCTAAAGGAATCTACCACTAAAGGGACCCAATCTTTCCTCTGAGCAGTGGGGTCTATTTCAACCCAGGCTCATTTCTACAACTATTCCTTGATTGCACAATTGAATTGGTTAGGCAGACACCGTAGCATGTCTGAAGCATGGTGGAAGTTCTCAATGATAAGTCAGTGCAATTTTTACCATTATTAGATTTATTACATTATAGAGAGACACACCAAATACTCTTTGGATTTAAAGGAAGAAGAGATCATATTTGCTAGGGAGACTCAAGAAGGAGTTCATTCAGTAGATGGCCTTTGTGAAGAGCTTTTAGAGTTAGACAAAGGACTGCATCTCTCTACAATCCTGGCGTAGTGACCCTGAGCCTGCCACTGCAAGCAGCTTGAGGGTCATGGGCAGAGATAAAACTTTGCCCATGTTAGAATTTACAATACTTACACGATTCTACCTGATGAGTTCATTTATTCAATAAATTCCTATTTATATCGTGGTTTTGAAACAGGCAACACTTGTCGAGGTGCTATAAGGTTCATAAAACAGTCAAAAAGCAAATAAAGGACATGTTGAATAAGTGTTATTATGAAATAATTTCAACAGCATGTACTGGTTATTAATGAGGCACTGTATTATATGCTTCCTGGCTTGTCATCCTGTCTCTGAGCAAATGTTGTAAAGGAAGAAAAGTAGGTAATTATATTTCACATGAACATCAATTGAGTGTTCCTTCCTTGTAGTTTTGCAAAGTGAAATTGTGGCAAAATTGTCCCTAGTTAAGGCCAGGAAAAATGAAAAATAAATGTATTTTTTAAAAATGTCTCTTAGATAAACAAGTAAAATCTGGTAAAGTGGTTTGCAGTCTTTGAAATGTACATCGATTCCCATTAAAACAGTTTTCATGGGTAAATCTGAATTATTTTGTTATGTTGGGATTTTGTTGTAGCCAATATTGCTTAGCATGAAATTAAATATCTAGTTTGCATCAGAGTGAAATAAATATCAATATTATTAGTAATTAAGCTATTCTTGGAAGTCTCAAATAACTGTTATAAGAAGGGTGTTAAGTCTATGTGTATTTGTCTTAACAGGTGTGAACTTATAGTTCAAAAACTGTACAAGCAACTTTTCAATCTTGTTCCATAAATATAGAGGTTAATTTCTATCTCAGACATCAGATGTCTGTTTTAACAATTACCTTCAAGACATTTGTTATAAAAACATCCATGAGGGGGGGTATTCAAAGGTTGTTTTTTATTGTTATTGATATTATTATTGGTCCTTTTATTTTTGTTTTGAAACAGAGTACTACTGCTTTGTTACGTAGCTTAGAATACAGTGGCATCATCACAACTTACAGCAACCTCTAATTCTCGGGTTCATGCAGTCCTCCTACCTCAGCCTCCTAAATAGCTGGGTCTACAGGCACCCAACACAATGCCCAACTATTTTTTGTATTTTTTAGTAGAGATGGGGGTCTCACTCTTGCTCAGGCTAGTCTCTAACTCCTGAGCTGAAGCAATGTTCCCACCTTAGCCTCCCAGGGTGCTAGGATTATAGGCATGAGCTGCAGTGTCCAGCTAAAAGTGTGTCCTTAAGATTTATGTATTCTGCATAAAAACAATCTAACATAAATCACACTAGAACACAAAAATGTTCTAACATTCATTAGCATTCTGTATCTTAATCTGAGATGTCTCTTTATTGTAGGACTTTCTCTGTGACTATTACTGTCTTAGTTTTAACAGTATCGCTGATTATTAAACTTGATAGAAAAGTCAATATAAATAATTTATTGGACAATAGTTATTTGGAAATGTTTCTAGTATCCACAAGTGTGAAGTGTCTCACAAGTGTTCAAGTATCTCACAAGTGTGATATTTAGAATACTTCAACCCAATTTTAAAGATAGAGCTAATCATTATCCAAAGAGACTGTTCATCTTTCTCCTCCACTTCCTTACCTTCACATCTTCTATAGGGCCATTCCTCAGTTGCCTGGGAACCTTTCTCAGATGTATCAATCAGCTTTTGTTGTGATAATGCCATGTAACAAAAATTCTCAGTGATTTGCAATAACAAAACCTTTGGATCCTTCCCATAGGCTGGCTGGTCAACTGTACAGCTTTACCCTGTGCTGTGGGTGAGCTTCAGAACAAACTCTTCTCATGCTAGAGTAGGAGGCAGCACAAAAGGCTGAGCGGTTGAGCCAAATAGAGTAAGGCATTCCAAGTCTCTCCTCCCATTCATTGGCCAAATCAACTCACATGACCAGCTCCAGCCACAGTGGAGAGGCTATGATACTCTTAATGTGGTAAGAAAAGGAGACAGAAGTATTTGCTGACTAGTACCCCCACTCAGCAAACAAAAATGGAACAGAAAGAGGGTAAGTGAAATAAATAGCTTATTCCAAAAGAGGAAGTAGTCACCAGTCTGTGGCACTTGTGAAATCCCATGGAGCAAATGCTCTTCTGGGCAGGTCTACTAGGCTGCAGAGGAGGCCTGGAGGCCAGAGACCCCAACAAGCTTCCTTCCACCTCCATAAGCAAACTCACCCAAAGGGGAAATGACCACTGACAGAGTGGAATTAAACGACTACCAAACACATGGTATCTGCTCCACAAATCTGTGAAACTTGAGTCCTGAACCCACTGAAACCTTTGTCTCTGGGGTACCAGGAAGTAAATAAAAGCAAAGTGAGTGGAGCAGAAAAAACCAGTCAGTCAATCGATTCAGAAAGTTTGAAATAAGTGTGTTTTTCAGCATTCAAAGAACTAGAAAACAACTCCTGCCTGAGCTAAAAGTAGATGACCTCACAAGATACCGTCTTCAGACTCTCTGACGGCCTTTCAGGAGGCGGAGAACATTGCACGTTAATCCTTCCACTTCCAGTATGGCAGACAAAGAGGAGACTTGAGGAATAATCTGTATCGCTGTGTTTACTCTAGTCTAAACAGAGCTCTTTTCCCTGGAAAAAGACTGTTACTCTCTTCTGAAACTATTTTAATCAAGGCTTTTTTTGTTTTCAAGTAACATAAACTCACATCAAACTAACTCTAGCAAATCTGAGCAGTTATGGTGAGGATTGGGGGTATCTCATAAAACTCAAGGTTAGGAAAGTGGGCCTTGAGAGTAACTGGAATGAGGATTGTCTATTCCACTACAGTAAAAATTTAAGGCAAATCTGAGTAGTATTCGTTGATATTGATGCTTTCCTGTAATTATTGATTCCACTTGCCCAGGGGGCCAAATACTGGACTTGTAAAGTGCCAGATGTGTCTGTCATTTTTTTCACACTGAAACTGAGCACCGAGAACAATCATGGAACTGCACTGATACATGGTAGCTGCTGATGGAACCAGGCGTGGTCCCAGGACCCAAAGGCAGCTTATCTATTGCTGGTCAGAAATCCTCGAGGTGGGCCAGTGCAAAGGTCTCACCCAAAGGTAATGATGATACTTATCCAAGCCAATTGGTTTAGGGTACTTTGGGTTGGGAAATATAGAAGGATAGGCCAGTAATAGCCAAGGTAAATGGAGCTGCCTTACAAAAAGCCATTCTGGCTCTGAGAGCTGGAGTCAGCAGATGCTCCCAACAAATGTCTTCCCCAGTTCTACTCTGTAGGTGCCTGAATGGGTCTTCCAGGGCTGCGATGACAAAGCAACACATTAGGTGGCTTAAACAACAGAAACCTACTTCCTTACTGTTCTGGAGGCTGGAAGTCTGAGATCAAAGTGTTGGGAGGGTCATTTTCTTCTGAGGCCTCTCCCCACCTCATAGATGGTCTCCTTTCTGTACATGTCTGTGTCCTAATAACTTCTTATAAAGACATCAGTCATATTGAATTAAGATTCCTCCAATGGCCTCATTTTAATTTAATTCCCTCTAAAGACTATCTCCAAATACAGTCAGAGTCTCAGTTATTGGGGTTTAGGGTCTCAACATGTGAATTTGGGGAGATACAGTTCAGGTCCTAACAGTGCCCTCCCACTTTTTAAAAAGTGTCTTTTGTGGGTCTATGTAATCAAAAGACCTTAACAAACAGTAGTATCAGGACAGTCTATTGTAAGCAACAGAAAAACCAAACAGCCTTAAAGCATTTATCGTATTGAATCACTGAAAAGTCCAAGAGTATCCCTATCTTTAGGCAATTCTGAATCCAGAACTCAAATGCTGGCATTGTTTCTGTTGGGGTCCTGGCAGGAAATAGATGGCTCCATCCCTGGCAGGAAATAGATGGCTGGGTTGGAGGGTTGAGGTTAGGAAAACTGAAAGGGAGATTATAGTAACCAAGAAAGGAATAGTAGAATACTGTAACATCTCCAGGCCTGAAAGGGCAAAGCAAGAGTGGTTACTGGAACCTGAAGACCAGAGCTTTGTGGAAAGAGTCCCTGACAGGACCTGCAGTCTTTAGTAGAGAGACACAGCCGACTCAAGGAGATCCCACAGAGAGGGAGACAAATAACCCGATTCTCCCCTCATCTCCTGACAGCACTCCCACCTGGAAGCCAGAGAGGAAGAGAGGTTGATGGAGTCTCTAGTCAGCCAGTCGAGAGTAGGAGAGGGTAGAGCAGAGCAAGTGGAAATACCCCAGACCATTATGAAGACATTCCCACTCTATCCCCTTCCTAGCCAGGGTCTCACCTCACCCTCACAGCTTGCAATTTGTAGGAAATTTGTAGCAAATTTCTCTTGCTCAAGGTCGGCTTTTTTTTTTTTAAGACCCTGAATTTAGTCTTATTGGCCTTGCCTATCTCACCCATCTCTATGTCAATCTACATTTATGCCATCTCTAAATCAATTACTGTGGGGGCAAAGTATGACTGAGCAGGTGCTGATCACCTGATGACCCTTGGAGCCAAGAGGACGGGGTCACTCCTGTCAAGCACAGGATGTGGAGTGGGAGAAAGTGGGCGCCTGAAGGAAAATCCAGCATTGTTAACAGAGGAAGGGGGAACACGTAGAGCCGAGACAGGCAGAAGCAGTATCCACACCACTCACGGCACAACCTCTGGAAAGTAAGTACCAGTCAACTGCACTGACTAACTGGAGTCAGTGTGCTTTGAGAACTACTCATTGCACACAGTTGGTGCTCAATAAACATTTGCAGAAGCTCCTTGGAAGATAAATGTTAATAACCATCAAATTGGAACTCCAAGGACAGAGTTATTTAGCAATCAGAGAGGGGACTTTTCTGAATCCAGAAAACATTTTTCCACTTCCAATCTATATAGTGATGCTTATGAATATTGACTTTTGATTATTAACTTCTTGTTTGTAGAAATCTATATTTATATTCCCAAATACTGCTGCTTTCAGTATTCTGAATTATTTTGTAAACTCTGTTTATTTGCTTTCATTAGACCACAGTCTTGAGAATTTCTGGCTTGTTTACACAACACCAAGTATTTTTTTTAGTCTCATTTAGCAAAAGATCATCATGAAAGAGGCAATAAACTGAAGTAAGATTGGTGAACAATTTGAATTTAACTGTTAATAGGGCTTCTTTGTTTCTATCCATTAAAGATGACTATCGATGTTGCTAAGAGCTGTTTATTAAACTGATAAAAATAAATATTGTCTTTAAAAAGTCAAGCTGCTTTTATCTGATCTCAAAGGCGAGCTTGTAAAATTAATCCCTTGGGTGTTTGCTTGTCATTCAAGCATAACTTTCCTTCTACTCACACCCACTGGTTTTTTTGTTCAGCTCCAGCAAGTTTTTGGCACTACTTCTATCAATGGCTCTGTGAACAAGAAATTCTGCCAGTACGATTTAAGTGACATTTTTTTTTTTTTTCAGAGAGCCGGAGCAGGGGGTTGGATTGGGCTGACATTGAAAATCAATGATTCTCTAATCTCTTCAGGAAAGCATCACAAGAATGGAAAAGCAAGCATCTAGTGTACTCCATACAATAGGAATCTGGTAGACAAATTAACAAATGCCTACATAGAGAAAAATTCAATTTAATTGAAGGTGGGGGAAGGGGGAGGATGGGAGAGAGTGGAGGAGGGAGGGGGATTGGTGTGCTCCCATCTAACATGCACAATGTAAGGTTATATGTCACGCCTCCTGGGTGAGGGCACAACTACCACAGGGATCTCACCTAACAAATGCAAACATTGTAACCTAATCTTTGTACTCTCATATTAATCTGAAGTTTAAAAAAAAAAAAAAAGAAAGCAAATCGAAGATTCTCTGCAGTATAAGAAACCCCATTATTAGGATTTTAATGCTGTTGAAAGTCTCAGGGGAAACTTCCCCAGTGTGTCTCCCATACTCTGGACAAACATTGGTTGAAGGCCTGCTTAGTGGGAGGTGCTACATGTGCAGCCGGTAAGAGATACTTGGGAGGCTCCACCTTAGTGGAGTTCCCTTTACTGTGGAGGTCCAAATGCAGGCACCATGCAGGTCATCATGACATCTGCAAGTGAGTGTGTGTATATGTGCGTGATGGAGTGAACGACCAGGGACATTCGTGTTTGCAC
>NW_003852508.1:2167458-2167841 GCF_000181295.1 Otolemur garnettii | reverse complement strand
TACCAATCCCTCCTGATCATTCCAGGAAGAGTGATCTCATTGTCTCCCATCAGCTCTTACAGTGCTTAGACTGAATTACACACTCCCTCATGATCCCTGTGATCTTGGGTTGTCTCCTTCTGCTCCTTGAAGGCAAGGACCAGATTTAGTGCTTTTTTTATGTTCTTTATGGCCCATCGTCTGGGACAGAGTGGGAGCTCTAAAACCACTGACCAAAGTGACATGAATGCTTTGCTCAAGTTAATATTAAACTTAGTTTGCATTCTTGGGCCATAAACCACGTAGTAATTAGAGGGCCGTTTATGTAGGAGCAGCTCTGAATGTACCAGTAATGGAACAGAGCTTGTCTGGTGGCCAGAGGAAGTCAGCAAGGCCTCATAAAC
>NW_003852508.1:2163729-2167274 GCF_000181295.1 Otolemur garnettii | reverse complement strand
GAGATCACATGGAATTAGTGATAAGAGCCCAGACAGGTAACTAGTTATTGACCAAGGCTGTGTTGGGTAGAGTCAGGCTTGAGAGGCAGCAACTAGACGTAGGTTCAACCTGGTGTTTGTCACGTCCTCATATCAATAACTACCATTTTTCAAACCCTTTTAAATGCTCCTGGCACCATGTCAAGTATTTCGTTTAATCTTCACAACGCGTCTGAGGGAGGTACTGTATCAGCCAGAGTTCCCCCTGAGAAACACACCCCATCCGAGGTAGAGTAAATCTCCCCAGGGGAGACTCCAGGTGAAGCTGCTGTTCCCAAGTGGACTTTCTTCTTCAGGGAAGCCTCAGCCCTGCTTTTAAATCCTTCCAACTGACTGACTCAGGCCCACCCAGATTATCTAGGAAAACCTTCCTGATGTAAAGTCAATTGATCACAGACTTTAATCACATCTACAAACCATGCTCACAGCAATGCCTAGAATAGTGTCTGATGGACAGCATCTTGGCCAATTGACATATGAAACTGACCATGGTGGGTACTATTTTTTTAACTACATAGTTCTCCAAGTTACAGGGCTGCTTAGTGGCAGAGTCAGACCCTAGGCCTGTTCTGCCTCCCTGCAGTTCTGTGTCTGAGCCACAGTGTGTGGTCTCTGTGTGCAAACTTGGGCAAGTTCTTACACCACCGAGACACAGTTTCTTCCCCCTGCGAAATGAAGAGGAGCATATTTATGGCACAATGTTGATATGTGAATTAAATGGGGGAAAGGAGTAAGACGCCAGCCACATGTGCCAGAGGTAGTGGGTTCAAATCTAGCCCCGGCCAAAAACTGCAAAAAAAAAAATGTTAGTGCATAGCAGGGATTCCACAAATGTTAGTTTCCTTTTCTTCTCCTTCATACAGCAGTTTCAGGGAGTAGCATACCTGTGACGGTCTCTGTGTCCTCTTGGACATTCTTTCCAGTGCACCCCAGATCCCTTCCCTGCTTTGCTCCCACCTACCGGAAGATCGGTCCACTTTCTCAGCCAGGCACAAGAGAACAAACTGGTTTGTTCTGGCTCTTGCTCTCTTCCTATCCTTCTTTCTGTCTTATCTCAATGCAGATCTTTTTCTAAGGAAAACATATTCCTGACTTCATGCAATAGTCAGAAGAAATGACCTCCCGTGCTGGTAATTCATGAGCATGTTTCCAAAATCTGCTGTCCCACTATTCCCTACTGATTCCTTAAAGGTCGTCTATAAGGTTGAGAGGATGAGATCTGTCAGAAGTTCCTTTTCCCCTACTTGATCTGGGTGGAGGAAGAAGAAAGTTAATTACTCCTATTGTATTCTCACGGTAAGGGCAGGCATAACTCCAGTCCGATAACCAAGGATAACTGGCAGTTTATCCTTGATAACTGCTCAAATTTACATCTGGTAATCTGCAGTTTATCTGTCCAAACCTTGAAATCAACAATTTTAGAAGACCTTCATAGCCTTGACATTAACTTCACCGAATGAAAACATTTCTTCCTGCTGGGAAGTTGCAATTGCATGTTTTTATACCACCAATCTACACTTCTTAGCAGGGGAGCTGATAGCTACTGAACTGCCTCCACCTACCATTCCTGAGCTCACTTCATAACATGTACTAGCATCTCTCTAGCACCTTCAGGTGCAGCTGGGGGGAAATACCCTGCGTCTCAAATATACGTGTCTCAAACATGTGGTCCCCCACGAGTAAGTCCTCAGTGCCATTTGTCTTGTCCCCTCTCTTATTCTAAACTTCACCCTGCCTCCCTGAACTGATCCCTCTCTCCTTTCCTCACTCTCCACAGATGATCTTGCCAGCTCCCTTGCAGAGAACTTGGAGGCTAGCAGACGAAAACTCCCTCAGCTTCCTGGTTGATCACCTGCTTTCCTGCTAAAACCTTCCCACACACACCCCTTCCCTGATTCCCTTCCCTCTGCTCTCAGAAGAACGGATAATCCTATTTTCCTATTCAAGATCAATGCCTCCATCTGTGCCATTTCTGTTCTAGACTTTTAGACTCTTCCATCACAAGAGCCTACTCAACAGCCTCGAAAGAGGATGCCTTGCCCACCAGGAACTAAGGAAAGAAGGAAGAGAGGAAAGATGGAGGAAAGGAAGGAGAGAGGAAAGATGGAGGAAAGAAGGAAGAGAGGAAAGATGGAGGAAAGGAAGGAGAGACTGGGGAGAGAGGAAGGAGGGAGGCAAACTCCCCAGTTGCCATTCCTCAGAGAGGCTTCTCCGCAGAGATTTCCAGTGTCTGGAGTTTCTCGCCTTCCATTCCTTGTGAACACAGTGCAACCTGCCCTTCCCTCCACCCAGGCCACCAGTGACCTCCCAATTACAAAGCCCAATGGAGTCTTTCCATTTCTTAGCAGATTTGACCATTATGAAACATTTGACACTGTCCTCTTTAAAAAGTGCTTCCTAATTGCCAGGCCACCACACACCGCTGGTTCTTGTCCACATTCCCGCCAGTTTCTCACCTGAGTCCTTCCTGGACTCTTTGCACCTGCTCCCTAAGCTTCTGTTCTGAGTTGTTTTCTTCTCACTCTGCACCTTCTTCCAGTGATGTCCAGGTCCTACCAGAACCATTAGTGCCCTCTTTCTCCTATGTGCCAGACACCTCTAGACCCTTTACAAGCTGCCACAGCAGTTGTCTGCAGCTCAGGGAATTTCTCCAGGCAGTAGCTTTCATTCGCAGCTTAGAACCTTCTGCTCTCATTTGGTTGCCATTCTGCGTCCTGATAAGAGGATCTTGGCTCCTTGTACGCATGCCTCATTCAGAGGATCGCTCTGCCAGTGTCCTTCCCATCTTTACCCCACTCCCGACCTCTAAAGGAACCCTGACTTCACTAGCCTGACTTCTTCCCCTCTCTACCCTCCTCCCCAGCCTCTTGCTGCCTCAACAGACTCTTTGGAAATCTTCATAAAGACTTGAAATCTTTGACATCGTCTTTGGAGATTACAGGATGTAAAATAGGTGTAGAATAAGGAGAAAGTGGGAGGGCGAGAGAATAGGAGATGTGGGTGCTAGGACGAGAAGAAGGCTCTTCAGAACATGCAGGAGTGTCGGGGGCGTGGTTTGTGAGAGAGAAGGAAATGGAGAAGAGACGGGGTTTGATGAAGTATTTTTGTGGTCTGCATCTTCATTCAAAATGTTAAAGAGACACAAGTAAATAAAATAACTTAAACTATTTTGACAGCACTCTTGAGGTTTTGGAAGATTTTCCTTGATGAAATTCTGACATGGACCACAGTGTTCTTCAAGGACATCCCTCTTCTCCCCAAGACTCTCAACTGTGGAGTCCCGTGTGAACACCGCCATGTCAGTCAGGCTTCCTTATACTGCCTTGGGCCATCCTGTGTGGGAAGAAGATCCAAGCGCGGTGCTCATCTGGCCCCACAAATAAAGATCTGGGCTCTGAGCTGGACTCTCCAAGTCAGTTCTCTCTCCTGAGCTCCAGAAGAGGATATTGAACTGTTCCCAAGACATGTCATCTAGGCTCGGTGCCTGTGGCTCAAGCGGCTAAGGC
>NW_003852508.1:2163059-2163450 GCF_000181295.1 Otolemur garnettii | reverse complement strand
AAAAAAAAAAAAAAAGACATGTCATCTAGACGTTCAAAGAATGTTCACATTCAACCTGTCCCAAAGTTATCTCTTTATCTTCATCATGTCCTCTTCTTAATGTCCCTCTTACATCTCTCAGGTTAAGGACATCACCCTCAGCTCAGAGGCGGCCAGTGCAGAAAACTGGGTGTCATTCTCCTCTTCGCAAAACCTTGTCATGCAGATGACCACTGAGCTGCTCTTACTTCTTAAGCATCTCTGCAGATGCTGGACACTTTACTGTGTCCTGAAGTCTAGAAATTCTGAATTTGTTCACAGTGTCAAGCTGCTGAGCGTCTGTTACTTTTGCACTTCATGTCGTCCCACGCCCCACTTCTGTCATCTGGTAAGCCTCAGATGGTGCTTAACC
>NW_003852508.1:2160086-2162865 GCF_000181295.1 Otolemur garnettii | reverse complement strand
GAATGTACAACACATTTATGTGGCAGTGAGGAGGCTCAACTGAGAAAGAAAGTTACCTTCACAAAGTTAAGTGATTTGCCCAAAGTCACATAGCCGCTAAGTGAGGAAGGGAGATGTGAACCTGGTCTGCTGCGAAGTCCTTGCTGTTTTATGTTTTATCCCACAATACTACTGCCTCCTTGCTGGTCAAAGCTCCTCTCATACTTTAGAAGAAATTTACTTAATTTATTCTGTATTTTAGGTAGAAATTTCTTTTGCTGACAGCAATAACATTGTCTCTCTTGCAGTGACATTTTTAGGACATTTCCTTGGAGGCATCTGAAGGATGCAAGAAGCATTTCCACAATTCCATATTCAGGACATATCTTTATGCTCATCTTTCAAGTTTCCCCAGGTTGTTAGAACTTTTTAGGCCTTGTCTTCATCACTTGTTTGACAAATCTGAGGTGGTGACTTTGTTGGAAGGTAGGTCAAAGTTGGACTGTCTCAGCTCTACCATCATCATTCCCAGAAGACCAGTCTTCAAGGCCAAGGGCAGCCTGGAACAAAGGCAAGTGGAAGGGTTCATTTTGAAAAAGCAGTTAAGGGACACAGCTAGTTGTTTGGGGGAGAATGTTTTCTGTTCAATAAACCTCCCGATTACTCACCAAGGACGTCCCTATGTAGTTCTCAGAAGTCAACTAGAGTAGCCACCAATTCCCAGTGAATATTCTTTTGTGGATTCATTTCTGAACCTATATCCTACTCATCTTCCGTAAGTGCTGCCCAAGGCAATGTGGTATATGATATCTGGACATGTTATCTCAAGATAGAAGAAAGAAATGTTTTTTTTCAACTCCTCTAAGAAACCAGTTGGTCTGCCCCCATTAGAAAGTAGAGACTAATAGAACAAGATTTATGTTACTATTTTTTTGGCTTGGTCACAATACCTTTTCATTTCATCTCACAAGAATGTGGGATAATATATGGTCACTTTTAGTCATGAAAAAAAGTTTCACCACCTTCCTGTGCAGCAAAAGACACCTGCCTTCTGTATAAGCAGAGTATGAGGAGAGATGTGGCAATAACCACAGATCAGTGTCCTCACTGTATTTTAAAATATACATGGCCCCTTTCCTCCAAAAAGCTTAAGTCTCCTTACAAAACCTTCATTGCCAAATAGGCATTAATCTTTCCAACACCCAAGGAGAAAGGTGAAAGTGTACACTTCTTCAACACTATTTGGGGAGAGCAGTAAACAGCTCACTTTCAGACATAGCATGGAAGGAGGAAAGAAATGGAAATTTTTAATAATTTGTTCCACCAGCATTTAGTAAGCCCTTTCTATGTGTTAGGGACACAGAGATTATACAAACAAGCACGGTCTCTACTCTCAACACACTCCTAAGAAGGTGAGAGGCTGTGACAAATTCTATGCAGACAGATGAGGGCCACAAGGGCCACCACACCAAGACCATGGCAATGTTAGAGGGTGCCTTGTGATGGGGATGGGTCTTAAGGGATACTGCTCCGAGGTGCTGCCTGGGCAGAGTCGTGAGGACACATAGGAGGAAGTCAAGCCAAGAAGAATATTAAAGGCAGAGGAAGCAGCTATGCCTGTTATAAATAACAGCATGGCTGAAGCAGAAACGTGGAGGCAGGGAATGGTCGTCCCACGAAGGGCATGGCGAGGGGTGGAGAGCAGCCCTGGCAGGGCAAAGGCATCTGCAGGGAAGGAATAAAGATAGGTCCATGGACTGGCCTCCCAGCTCCCTGTCTCACTGTGGTGGATCCAAGTACCTCTGGGGACAGAGCTGTGTCTTAGGTCTTCCCTCTTCTTAGAAACATCCCTGAGAGAGCTGCAGCCTCAGCAGTCACTGAGCTTGTTCCCAGAGCCTCTAAGAGGCAGGGAAACAAGCCTCCTCCCTCTTCCTTGCTGCAGAAAGAACTTTCCCAGGAACCTCTTGGGTCCATATAAGAACAGGCCCTCCTCAGAGGCCAAAGGCTGCAGGTCTTCACCATCAAGGCCACCACCATCAGCAAGCCAGCACACGGTTGCCCCAAGCCGTGCAACAACCTGCACTGTGTCACTGGGCGATTGTGTGCCCACGGGGCAGGGATCAAGCACTGGTTTCTGACCCGGGTCTCCCAGTTCGTTGCTTCTGATACTTGCTCAGTAAATCCTCACATACATATTGACTCTCCTGAATTATTATTTAGTGATAATGTATTGGTGTACTTAAATATTTATAAGTAATAATTACCACCGGGGCCCATGGAGAGAGAAAAGCAAAGGAAAGGGAAAGGAGCAGAGAGAGACAGAGTAAGGGAGCAGAAAGAACGTGGAAGGAGTGGTTGTTCATATCAACTCATTGAGGGCTTCCTAAATGACAAGCCCAAAGTTTAGCGCTTTATGGACGTTATCGCACTTAACGTTTATGACAACTTAATGTTGAACAAGTAAAGAAGCTGAGGCCCAGAGAAATTGAGTAACTCTTGCCGCAGACCCGGGTTCTTATCTGTTATACCTGGCTTCTGACACGAGAGGGAGAGCCGTTAGGTCCCTCTGCAGAAGCTTCTGTAACAGCTCTGCCTTAAGAAAAACAACTGGAGATTCTGCCTTATGTTTCAATAACTAAAGATAAAAGTTTAAATCTTGCTTAGAAGGCTTAAAAAAAATCAATCGACTCAGCTAATGTTTAAGAACCACATCCATCATTGGCTCAGCGCCTGTGGCTCAAGTGGCTAAGGCACCAGCCACATACACCTAAGGTGGCAGGTTCAAATCCAGCCCAGGCCC
>NW_003852508.1:2154484-2159734 GCF_000181295.1 Otolemur garnettii | reverse complement strand
ACAAATGTGTATATACTTTTCAGGACGCTGAATTTAGGCAGGAAGTCCAAGATTAGGATCTTCCGTCTAAGGTGACACACCATGCTCACATTTGACACGAGCTTTCCCACAATGTAAAGTTAAGACTTCTCATCAGTGACAAAGTTTTTCAATAGAATTATCAATGAATGAGTAGTGGGCATCTTTAAAAGCATTCATAAATGTATTTTGGCTATCAGATTGTCAAAAACCCCACTAGAAGACTCATTTAAAGATGAAACGTGCGTATGAAAACGCCTGCTTTCGCTGTACTGAGTACGTGCTTTTACGATTCATTGTGTGTATCTGGGAGGCAGATGTTCTGTCTCATTTAGCCTGCAGATAAAATACCGCTGAGTGAGTTAGCAGTAACATATTCAGAATAGGTTAATGATGATCAAAGGGGTATGTAAAAATGAGGAAAATGTACCTCCATGTCACACTGTTTATAAACGGAAGTTTAATTTGTAGTTAAATGCAGTAAAATTAAATACATCAGCATGTTTTCACAAGAACATAGTTGTTCCTATGGTCCAATAATAATGGTTGTTGAGTTGAACTGAAATACTTATTAAGAATGTAGCTTTAAGCATCACATCATCAGGTTTTAAATTTTTCATATTTGTTTCTACCATCAATCATTCATTCATTAAAATAGTTAACGAGTGCCTGCCTCATACCAGATATCATGCCAGGGAGTGAAGAAATACTTGTGAAAAGAGCAAAGTTATTCCCTCATCAAACTTACACATTCTAGTGGGAGGAGACAGGAAGAGACTGATAAATATCTGACGTGTCAAGTGGGTAGAAAATGAAGCAAGACGAAAGTTCTAGAGAGCAGTGGTGTGGTGTTATTTTAGACAGGGAGTCAGGGAAGGCCCCCCTGCTGTTGGGGGCATTGGAGTAGAGATCTAAAGAACGTCAACACATGAGCCATGCAGAAAATTGAAAGAACTTTCCAGAATACATGAGCCATGCAGGGACCTGAAGAAAGAACATTCTAGAACACATAAGTCATGCAGGGAACTGAGGGAAAGGCATTCTAGGCAGAGGGAACAGTGAATACAAAGGCCCTGAAGTGTGAGGCTGCTTGTCACATTTGAGGAACATTGAGAGTAAATCCCAATTAAACAAAAATACATTAATATAAAGGTTTTCATTCTTAATTTTCTCATTAAGGAGAAACATCCTTTTGTTTTAACCCAGTAACAAATCTCTCTAAGTTTTCTACTTTCAGTAAATACTACAGAATCAACTTATTTTAATTTTGTGTTCTTTCATTCCTGTCTACCCTGGGTCAGGCACATATGGTTGCTATTAGGGCCTGGTCAAGCCTCGGAGAGCTGCTTAGGTGTGTTCCCACCTCCTAGGAGTGCTCAGTGTTGGAGAATTCGCAATCTCTTGCAGTCTTCATTTTCATGATTCAGTGGGCCAAGATTTGAAAATTCAACTAGAAAGAGGCACGGAGGAGTGCTGAGGGGAAGCAAAGGCCAGCTGCCGGGAGGAGCAGGACGGCCTTGTGGGCAGGCTGTCCCAGGTCCTGAGAGAACGAAAAGGGAGCAAACCCACTGGCCAAAGGTTAGTGAGCTTCCAGGCCGCCTGCCTGGGCCCAGGAGGCAGGGATCCTAGCAAAAGGTCTCTGTCAGCCACTCCAGCTACTTGGGGTCTGTAGGAGAGGCAGCAAACACCCACAACAAAGGAAGTGAAACAGCCCGTGTCTGCCAAGAGGACCCGAGGTTTGCCATGGAATCTTTTCAAGCATTTGTGTCAGAGCTAAAGGACAAGATCTGAATTTTTCTGTTGTTCCCAGGGCACGAGCTGAAAAGGTGAAGGCAGGGATGTAGTCACTCATGTTTGCTCACCACGGCATGTGAGTTGGGTCACCTGGGGCCTGATCAATTGCCTGAATGGGCCCCTATGTGCTTTCCTGCACAGTGTCCTCGACCCCGGGGTCCCCCACACCCCTCAGTCTGTCCACACAACCAGTTGCTGCTCCCATCTGCCACTCCCCACAGCATCTCCCCCCCATCCCCACCATGACCCCCCCGCATTGACACGCACTCCCTGTAGAAAGTGCCAGAACACAAAACAATGGCGCTCCCAATAAATCTCTGATGACAGTGGGACTTCTTTATGTGTCTGTCCCTCTTGTGAGTACCTATAAAAATCCAGAAAACTTAGCTTTTAATTTTAATTAGAATCTAGATACTCAGGATTGTTTTGTTGTTATTATTTGTTCTTTGGGATCTTTTTCCTTCAGTAGCTGTTTGTCCATTCACGTTTTTAAAACAGGCACACTTACATGTTCTTCCGTGATACCTGTATCTTAACAACTTTTAAATAAACAGCGGATCATGTAACTCCATATGTGATCATATCTAATGCACATCATAACCATCCTTTCTATGAAATAAAAACAGTATTCAAAAAATATAAACCAACGTATAGTATGAATGCTGGACTCTGGGCTTTATATATGTCCTACACAACATAAAAGAAATCTGGGCATTGTCATTCATAAGGATTAGTTCAGGTGTTCTAGTCCAACTGTGTGTTTCCTGGGCTACCTAGGCAACCTCGTGTACAGATAAACTCTTTGAAAAGACGAAAACCTTGGGGGAAAGATGCCCACATTGACTTAACAAAACCATTCTAAGGAGGATTACATTCAGATTATTCTATTTGGCTTCAAAAAAAATGTTTTTTAAATTTAAAAATATTTTTATTTTCTGGGCTCAGAACTTTTTCTTGTTGCTGACATTTTCTAAGCAAACGCAAAATTATACTCCACGCAGAAATTTGATGAACACAGATAGTCCCTCTGCCTCTTAAAATCATATCATCTCAGCCTCAAGCTGAATGACCAAGTGCATGGGGACCCTTCTTAGCTCAGCACAGTTTTACAAAATTTATACAGAAGGCCTTTAACTTATGGCCCTCTAAGTTAAGGATGTGTTGGGAAAGACAGTGTCCTTTAGAAAGAGAACTACATCTCATTTGCCAAACAAAATCATTTGGATATAAACATATAGGTGATTCTGGGTACTCTGGGTCTTTCTCACTCAGAACTTAGTGTCAACACTTAGTGTGGTTGTGGGAATTGTCTCAGCTTTTACCCAGCCTGGATTCTCTTCTTCCAGGTTTTGGGATGTACTTCTGAGTATTTTTATCCTTCTTGCCATGGAATGTTCATTTCCTGTGAGGGTAGGGCTTTATCACCAACCTCTAAAAAATTTCAGGCTTCAGGAGCCAGGCATGGTGGCTCATACATATCATCCTAGCACTACTCTGGGAGGCCAAGGCAGGTGGATTTCTTGACTTTAGAAGTTTGAGATCAGCCTGAGCCGAGCAAGACTGTCTCTAAAAATAGCCAGCTACTCAGGAGGTTGAGTCAAGAGAATCACTTAAGCCCAAGAGTTGGAGGTTGCCCTGAGGTATGATGATACCATGACAGTCAACCTCAGGGTGAAAGAGTAAGACTCTGTCACCAAAAAAAAAAAATTTTTCAGGCTTCACTTATGCCAAGTACTGACTGTGTATTTAGAATTATTTGCCTCCAAGAAAGACCACTGTACTTCCAGGGAGCAGCACCAGGGGGCATTGTTCTTTATGTCCAATATTTTGTGGGCCACATGTTATCAGCCCACTCTATGTTTCCATTGGACATCCTGCTGCCTGTACCCCAACTCACCATCTAAACTCAAGCTACCCAACTGCCCCGTGAAACTAGCTCCCCCCTTGATTTCCTACTTCTGTTGGGATGTATATTCCGAAGCCTAAAGCTGTCTTTGAGGCTCTTTCTTCCTGGTCCTCTAACCGTTGAGAAGTCATGGCCACTTTCAATGTCATCACATCTGCTATACTCCTATTCCATTTTACTTCTAGAAAAATTATGTTAATTACTACAGAAATGTGGATTCCATAAAATGTCATTATAGGGGCCTGGAGCCAAAAGAGGAGTAGTGCTACAGTTTCTCATTTACTCAGCTACATTCAAGATTCTCATTCTTAAAGGTTGTTGAATTTCCCTCTGTTTGATTATTGAAAATGAAATTTTTTTCCTTTCTTCTTTCCTCTCTCCTTCTTCAGCTTGATGGAGAAAAGACAAGGGAGGTGGAATTGCTTATTTGATACCCTAGAAGTGACAGAATGATAAAAGCTAATCTGATCAATAAAGATGGTGACTCTGTTTAATAACTAGAAGCTATATTTTAGTTCATTACTACGGCCTGGTACAGATGCACTGTGTTAACTAGTAATCATAAAACTCAGGACCGTTGTTTACCTGGATTTCAAGATCCCTTCACAGAAATGTTAAGTCTTTTCTCCCCCCACGTCAAATGGGCCAACCCACAAACGATTGAACTTTAGTCCACAAAGTAGCTATAGAAACCAAAAGGGTCATTCAGAAAGGCCCTGCTCAGTTAAAGACATCTGTGGTTAACACCAAAAAAGAAAGGAGGCAAGCCCGTTTGCCCTCAATCCACTCGATGAGCAGTTTTACTTCTGTTTCTGAACAATGAAACATAAACCCATTTCGAAGTAAAATGTCTCTGAACAAAAGATGTTCTAGGGCAACAAAGGCTGTCAAGATCAAGCCCACCTCTCCCTTTGATGTTTGATCCTTTGCACTTTTGACTAATATGGATTAATAATCAATACTTTTCTAAAAGTTTTTGTAAAAATACCCTTTCCTAAAAGATTTCAGTTCTGGTATTCATGAGGGACGTGAGTTTCTAAAAGGAAATGCAGTCACGTTTGCTTCACAGCAGGCGTCACGTGTTTGGCCTTGGTAGAGTTATAAGCTCAGTGTCTTAGGTACTTTTGCTTTGAAAAGCCAAAGTCCAATTTCAATACATTCCAATGTGGATAAGGAGAGTGGCCATGTTTATAACCAGCCAGTGAAAAGCCAAGAGTAGAAGGAGAAAGCAAGTTGAGGGTCCGTGAAGTGGGTGGGAAGGGCCCAGCGTAGGGTTGAAGCCTCACTCCTCCCCGCAGCCCCCGGGGTTCTTTCCATCAAAAACACACAGGCCAAATGCCAGGCACAGGGTAGGTGTGGGTGTGGGTGCGTGGGTGCAGGTTTGCCCAGAATACGTGACATTTTCCCGTTAAGATCTCACAGGCTAGTGAGGGAGGCTGGCACAGATCATGAAGTGAATGGCAAGCCAGCCTTGATAAATACTTAAATAGCTCCCTGGAGCACAGCAGAACAGGGGCAGAAAATTTCCTTTC
>NW_003852508.1:2146808-2154342 GCF_000181295.1 Otolemur garnettii | reverse complement strand
GGAGTGATTGTTTTAATCCATTTGTGCTGCTGTAACAAAATATCTGGGACTGGGTAATTTATAAAGAACAGAAATGTATTTTTTCATAGTTCTGGAGGCTGGGAAGTCTAGAATGAAGGTGTCACGGGGTCCCTTGTCTGGTGAGGGTTGCTCTCGGTTTCCCAGGTGGTGCCTTGGTGCTGCCTCTCCAGAGGGAGGAACACATGTTCTCATGTATATAAAGTGGGAGTGCAAATGCTGTATGAAGCCTCTTATAATCCCATCCAGGAAAGGCAGAGCCCTCATGACCACTTTTTAATCCCTTTTTAAATGCCCCACCTCTTAACACCATCATCACATTGGCCATTAAGTTTCAACACCTGACTTTTGAAAGAAACACGTTCAAACTCCAGCACCCCAAAATTTATATTGTTCTCCCAAGAAACATGCATTTGTATGATCCCCCAAATAGGCCCCAAAGTCTTAACTCATTCCAGCATCAACTCAAAATCTCAAGTCTAGAATATCATCTATATCAGATATGGGTCAGACTCCAGGCACAATTCACCCTGGGACAAACTTCCTTCCAGCTGTGAGCCTGTGAAACCAACAAGTCACGTGCTTCCACAATACAATAGTGGGAGAAGCACAGAAGGGACGTTTGTGTTCCAAAAGGAGAAACAGTAAAAATGGAGGGACGACAGGTCCCAAGTAAGACCAAACACCCAAAAAGGCAAACAGCATTACATCTTGAGGCTTGAAAATCATCTTTTTGACCCTACGTCCTGCCCCTTCTGTACATACTTGGCCAGGGGTTGGGCCCCACATCTCCTGGCAGCCCCAAATCCACGGCTTTGCTGGACACTCCCCACAGCACAGCTCTCACAGATTGCAGACAGGCGTCTGTGGCTTTCCCAGGCTGGCATTGCACTGGTGGCTCTAGAGTTTGGAGGTCTTGTGGGCAGCCCTGCTCCCATGGATCCACTGAGCATTTCCCTAGAGGGAGCTCTCTAAAGGAATCCTTCTGCCTTGCCTCTAGTAAGTATTACAGTAATGGGGCCTCTCCTTAATGCCCCTGCCCCTTCAACAGTTCTCTGGCAGGAGCCTGAGCATGTCAGAAGCATCCTTTGAAATTAGATGGTGGCAGCAATGCCTCCTTAGCTGTTGTGCTCTGTGAGCCTGCAGAATTATCACCACATGGATGCCACCAAGGTCTATAGCCAAGCTACACCAGGGCCTGCTTGAGCCACAGCTGGGGCAACCCAGAAGCAATGCAGTAAGACGTGTAATGTGGATACTTTAGACAGCCCTGGGCAGGGGACAAGGTCCTACAGGCACCCTGGGATCCTCCCTTCCAACCGCTCCACCCTCAAGGCCCTGGAGCTTTGGGCCTGTGGTCAGAATAGTGGCCTCAAAATGCCTCAAATGCCTTCCAGGTCATTTCCTCATTGTCTTGAAGAATAGCACCGGCTTCCTTCTGTCCATACTAATCTCTTCACCAAATGGTTGCTGGGACGCACTCTTGGTGCTGTCTCCTCAGTACACTTTCTTATTTTTCACATGGCCAGGCTGAAAATCTTTTCGAATCTTTAAGTTCTGCTTCCTTATGGGGGACAAATTCTGTCTTTGATTCATTACTCTGTTTTCACATTTTACAATAAACTGTTAACAGAAGCCCTGAGCACCCTGAACACTTAACTGCTGAGAAGTTTCTTCTGCCAAATATCCCCGTTCATCACTCTTAAGTTCTACCTTCCAAAGAGTCCTAAGACCTGGACATAAATCGGCCAAGTTTCTGGCTGTTTTGTAGCTAGAGTGGTCTTTCCACCACTTTCCAATACCCTGTTTTCATTTCCATCTGAGACCTCACCATAAGGCCTTTTACTGCCCTATTTCTTCAGCATTCTGTTCACAACCATTTAGATAATCTGTAAGAAAACCTGGCTCTCTGGACAGCTATCCTCTTCTTCTGGGCCCTCTCCAGAATCGCTCTTAATATCTGCTCAGGGAAATACAGTCTTTTCCCAGAATTTACCATTACCAGTCCCAAAGCCATTCCCACATGTTTATTACAGCAACGCTCCCCACTTCTCAGTACCAATTTCTGTCTTAGTCCATTTGAGCTGCAAGAACAAAATAGCGGAGGCCAGGTAACGTATAAAGAGTGGAAATTTATTTCTCACAGTTCTGGAGGCTGGGAAGGCCCATACCAAGATGCTGGCAGATTCGGTGTCAGAGAAGGGCTTATTCTCTGCTCCATGGATGGCCCTTTGTGATCTTGTCTTCACCTGGAAGAAGATCAAATGAGCTCCCTTCAACTTCTTTTATTACGTCACCAAACCCATTCATGGGGTTCTGACCTCACAACTTAACCACCTCCTAAAGGCCTCACTGTTTTACACTGCTGTATTGGAGATGGTTTCAACATGAATTCTGGAGGGGACACAAACACTCAAATCATACTAACTTTCAAGATATTTACTTTTTTATCAAAGTTCATTTAAGATAGGGTTCTATCCCTTGCAATCAGAAAGATCCTGAGTAAAAGAAGCCCAGGCTAGTCATCTCCATTTACTCATCCAGTTCCTCCATCCATGCCCCAATTTTGTTGTGTCCCTGGAAACCACGTGAGCTATGTCCATGGGCTCCCTTGCCCTCCTTCTTCTAGGTGGGGTTGACCACTGGGAGTCCCTAGCAGGAGATGGAGGGAGGCAGGAGGATGAGGACGCACGTTCATTCCCCTGGCCAGGCCCTGTGATTCGTGTGCTGGCCTTTTCTGAATGCAGCACCCCTTAAACGGCTCCCTGATTTGACTGGCCTAAAGTAGGGCACAGTGCTTTATTGCCCACATACTTCAAATAGTCCTTTGACTAAAATCACCTAATTACTCAGAGAGTGCCACCTTCTTTCCTCCAGGACCCTGACTGCTATAAGCCACCAGGTGACTAGTGAGGGGTATGAGTCTTTCCAAGGGATCTAAATTATAAATAAACACATTCCTGAAGATCTTGGCTTATTCTATTTTGAAACAATAGTTCTCATCAACTGATTCTAGTCTTTAGGAGACCTGCTTAGCCCAGGGTCCCCAGTTCCATGGCTGAAGCTCTGACATCTCCCTTCCCATACCCTTATGTGAGTTCATTAATGAGTCCATCAACCACAACCACAGCTCCGCCCACTGTGCCTTCGGCAGTCTCCACGAGCCCATTGCATGACTTTCCACTTTTGTCCTGATATCTGCCACGCCCAAGACACATCTTCACAAAACGAGACAGTGAAGAATCCTAACGTCCACCTGGGCCCCACTCAGGTGAGAACAAAGTTGGGGATCATTTTTCCTGGAAGGACCCAAACTTTGCTTTTCTTAGGGGAATTTTTGGAGAGACACTTCTTGCTCAAGGCCTTGGTCAGCCTGATCATTTGCACCATTTTAAACAACCCTCCCAAGAAATAGATTACACACATGAGACATCAGGACCCTTCATGAACATTAGGGAACTTGGTGATGAACTTTACAGATGTCTAGCCAGTCACAGAATCTCATCATCAGCAACTCCAACCTATACAACTTTGAAAAAATAATTTTTCTTATCTTTATTTTCTTTCTGCAGAAGAAATACTTTACACAAGATACTAAGTGACACTGCCCCAAGCACAATACACTTCCATAGGTATATTAGTTTCTCAAGGCTGCCATGACAAAGTGCCACAGACTGGGTGGCTTAAAAGCAACAGGAATTCACTATCTCACAGTGCTGGAGGTTACAAGTTAAAAATTAAGGTGTGGACAGCGCCATGTTCTCTCTGAAACCTCTAGGGGAAGAGTCTTCCTTGCACCCTTTTCTTAATACCTTCTGGTATTTCTTGGCTTGAGGCAGGGTAACTCCAATCTCTGCCCATGTTTACGTGGCTATCTTCTCCTGTGTGACACTGCCTCTCCTCCTGGGATTCTTTTAACAGTGGCAACAATGTACTAGGTTACAGACCCACTCTGCTCCAATGTGACTTCATTCAACTATATCTGCAATGACTCCACTTCCAAATAAAGTCTCATTCTGAGGTTTTAGGATTATAGCCTTCAACATATCAATTTGGGGTGACACAAGTCAATCCATAACAATAGCTATATCTGAGATTGGCTGAATATCAGCCAAAAGCCCATAACTTTCTCTCCAATTCACAAAGAATGCAAGTAAGAGTTATGTTTAGTATAGAGATAATCTTGAATTTGTTTTAATTTTTTAAAAGTAAAGATCAGAAGTCTTATTAACTCACAATGGATAAGCACAATGATTTGTGACAGAAAAGGCCCTATCCAGTGACTTGTTTTCAAGGCTGACTTCCTTCCCCACTTACCAGCAGTTCACTTTTGGGAAAGATATTTTGTCCCTCAATTTCTGCTTTCTCATGTTTAAAAAGAAGGCTTAATACCCAGTGCACTTAATATTACAGACTACTTGAGATGATAGATAAGGTAAAAAGAAAAGCACCCAGTAAGATGTAGCCTAATACAAAGGCAAATGATTAGCATTAATATTAACTACCTATTGACACCAGCAAATTTATCAAAGATATTAGTAAGCCAATATAGATCAATTCTGGTTCATAACTCTGGAAAGTATATATGATCTACATGATATGCTCTAGGAAATGGTATTATAGATTTTTCTTTTAAAAGATTGGTTTGTCGTCATGGAAGAATAAATACATAAACAATAAAATAATACATTAAATTAAAACATTAAATCTTCATATTTTGTTTCCTAGCTCTAAGAAATTATTTCTCAACATAAAATTAAAGTTAATTAAAGACACAAAAGCAATTTCCTAGGGGAAAAAGCAGGTTTCTAAAATATCTTATTATTCATAAAAAATAAAACAAATCAGAATGGAATATTTAACTCTGAATTTCTTTTTCTTTTCAATTTTTATTTTTAGTTATTCATTTTTTTCAAATTAATATGAGGGTACAAATTTGTAGGTTATTTTGTTCTTACTTCCAAGGTAAAGTTCAAGTTGTGGAAGAGCCCTTCACCCAGGGGCATGCTGAGCACCCTCAAATTGTGCACATTAGGTGAGATTCCACCAATTGCCCTCCCTCTGCCCCTCCCCTCTTCCTCTTCACTCCTCCCCCTTGCTAGACTATATTTGTATTTTATCATTTGTATGGGCATGTAATGGTTTATATCTATATAAACTATGTATATTCCTATCTATATTGTTTCATATTAGTATCGAGTGCATTGGATATATTTTTTCCATTCTTGGGATACTTTACTAAGAAGAATATCTTTTGAGCTCCATCCAGGTAAACATAAGAGATGTAAAGTCTCCATCTTTTCTTATGAGTGAATAGTATTCCATATTGTACACATACCACAGATTGTTAATCCATTTATGGGTTGATGAGCATTTGGGTTGCTTCCACAACTTAGTAATTTTTTTTTTTTGAGACAGAATCTCACTCTGTTGCCCTCAGTAGAGTGCTATGGCATCATAGCTCACAGCAACCTCAAACTCTTGGTCTCAAAAGATCCTCTTGCCTTAGCCTCCCAAGTAGCTGGGACTACAGGTGCCTACCACAATGCCTAGCTATTTTTTTTAAGAGAAAGGGTCTCACTCCTGCTCAATCTGGTTTTGAACTCCTGAGCTCAAGCAATCCACTCACCTCAGCCTTCCAGAGTGCTAGAATTATAGTCATGAGCCACCACACCTGGCCTAATGACTTGGCAATTAGGAACTGAGTTGCAATAAACATTCTGGGGCAAATGTTGTGGTAAAATGATTTTTAATCTTCTGGGTAGATACCTAGTAATGGGATTTGAGGATCAAATGGAAGGTCAACTTTTAGTTCTTTGAGGATTCTCCATACTTCTTTACATGAAGATTATGTCAATTTGTAATCCCAGCAGCAATGCCGAAGTGTTCCTTTCTCTCCACATCCACACCAGCATCTGCAGATTTGGGACTTTGTGATGTGGGCTAATCTTACTGGAGTGAGGTGATATTTCAGAGTGATTTTGATTTTCATTTCTCTGATGACTAAAGGTGATGAGAATTTTTTCAGGTGTTTGTTGGCCATTTGTCTATCATCCTCAGAAAATTTGAGATCTCTAGTTTCTAGTTATCAGGCCTTTGTCAGATACATAACATGCAAAAATCTTCTCCAATTCCAAAGGCTATCTGTTTGCTTTGGTTGTGGTACCCTTAGCTGTGCAGAAGATTTTTAGCTTGATCAAATTCCAGCTACTAATTTTTGGTGTCACTTTAATTGCCAGGGGGCTATTCCTCATAAAATCTTTCCCAGGCTAATACAGGGTGCCCATAAAGTTCACATGCAATTCTAAATTCTAAATTGCACATGAAATTTATGAACAACCTACATTTTTAATTGTTTTCCCCACACACTGTTCCAGAATTTTTATCGTTTCATGTCTTAAATTTAAATCTTTTAACAAGTAAGAATCAATTTTTGTCAATAGTGAGATATGTGGGTCCAGCTTTGGTCTTCAACAAGTGGTCTTCAACCAGTTCTCCCAGCACCCTTTGTTAAATAGGAATTTTTTTCCCCACTGCATCCTTTTGTTAGGCTTATCATGGATCAAATGACGATATGTGGCTGGATTCATCTTAGATTCTCCATCCTATTCCGGACATCTATGTCTGTATTTGTGATCATTATAGACTTGTAGAATAACCTGAAGTCTGGTAACATGATGCTTTCAGATTTGTTTTTATTTCTAAGAATTGTATTGTCTATTTGGGATTTTTTCTGGGTCCATATGAAACAAAGTACTATTTTTTCAAGTTCTTCAAAGTATGACATTAGTGTTTGGATAGGTTACTACATTAAATCTATAGATTGCTTTGGGTAGTATGGACATTTTAACAATGTTGATTCTTCCCAGCCATGAGCATGGTATGTTCTTCCATTTGTTAACATCTTCTGCTATTTCTTTTCTCAGGGTTTCATAGTTCTCTTTATAGAGATCTTTCACATCCTTTGTTAGGTACGCTCCCAGGCATTTCATCTTCTTTAGTGCTGCTATAAAAGGAATAGAGTCTCTGATTTTATTCTCTGCTTGACTGCTATTGGTATATATGACAGCTACTGATCTTTGGACATTGATTTTGTATCCCGAGATGCTACTATATTCCTTGATCACTTCTAAGAGCTTTGTAGTTGAGTCCCTGGGGGTTTCCAGGTACAAGACCATGTCATCCACAAAAAGAGAGAGTTTGATCTCCTCTGCCCCCCATTTGAATACCCTTGATCTCCTTCTCTTGACTGATTGCAATGGCTAGGACTTCCAACACTATGTTGAATAGCAGTGGTGACAGTGGGCATCCCTATCTATTTCCAGATCTGAGTGGAAATGCTTTCAGTTTTACTCCCTTCAGTGTGATATTAGCTGTGGGTTTGTTGTAGATGGCCTCTACCAGTTTAAGAAATTTCCCATCCATGCCTATTTTCTTAGATGTTCTTATCAAGAAACAATGCTGGATATTATCAAAAGCCTTTTCTGCATCAATTGAGAGAATTGTATGGTCTTTG
>NW_003852508.1:2129385-2146530 GCF_000181295.1 Otolemur garnettii | reverse complement strand
TGGTTCTCAACCTTCCTAATGCCACAACCCTTTAATACAGTTCCTGTGGGTCACGATCCACAGTTTGAGAACCACTGCAATATAGGAACTAGTTCCTCTGTGAAGGTTTGGTATAATTCTGGTATGAAACCATCTGATCCAGGGCTTTTCTTTTTGGGGAGATTTTGTATGGTTGATGCTATTTCAGTGCTTGATATATGTCTATTTGGAATTTCTAATTCTTTCTGGTTGAGTTTAGGAAGTGGTGTACTTCCAGGTATTAGGCCATTTCCTCTGCATTTTCATATTTTTGGACATAGAGCTTTTTGTAGTAATCATTGATGATCTTTCATATTTCTATGGTATCTGTTGTGATTTCCCCTTTATTGTTTGTGATTAAAGTTATTGGAGATGTTACTTTTCTGTTTCTGGTTTATCTGGCCAAACATTTATCAATTTTGTTAATGTTTTCAAAGAACCAACTTTCTGTTGTGCCGATCTTCCAAATGATTATTCTGTTTTCAATTTCACTTAATTCTGCTCTAATTTTGGTTATTTCTTTTCTTCTGCTGGGTTTGGGGTTGGATTGCCTTTTTTTTCCAGTTGCTTGAGAAGGACTATTAGGTTGTTGACTTGCTCTCTTTCTGTTTTCTTGATGAAAGAATCTAATACTGTAAGTTTCCTTCTGAGAACTATCTTTGCCATATCCCACAGATTTTCATAGTTTGTGTCTTCATTATCATTTTTTTCCAGAAACCTAATGATTTCTGTCTTAATTTTGTGGGTGACCCAGTTGTTCTTCATCATGAGGTTAGTTAGTTTCCATGACTTTGTTTGAATATGAAGATTTCTGTTGCTGTTGAGTTTGACTTTTTATTCTGTGATGGTCCAAGAAAATACAAGGAATAATTTCTATTATTTTAAATTTGTTGAGGTTAGACATGTGTCCTAAGATATGATGAATTTTGGAGAATGATCTGTGGACTGGTGAGAAGAATGTGTATTCAGATTTGTTAAGATGAGTTATTCTGTACATTTGTGATAAGTCCATTTGTTTTAGGGCCATGTTTAAGTCCATTTTGTTGTTGTTGTTGTTGTTGTTGTTTAGTTTCTGCTTGCAGAATCTATCCAGTAGTGCCAAATCTCCAACTATTATAGTGCAGGAATGTATCATATTTTTCAGATCAGTTATGGTTTGTTTTACAAATTGAGGAGCATTAAAGTAGGATGTGTAAATACTGATTATTGAAATTCTTTATTTTGTGTGCTTCCCTTGACAAGTATGTTATGTCCATCTTTGTCTTTTTTTATTCTTTGTTCCTTTGGTTTAAATCCAATTGTATCTGCAAATAATATTGCAACCCCTGCTTTTTTCTGATTTCCATTGTCCTGGATTACTATTTTTCATCTCTTCACCCTGAGTCTTATTTTATCCTTTGAGGTTAGGTGTGTTTCTTGGAGACAACAGATATCTGGCCTGAACTTTTGTATTCAGTCAGCCAGACCATACCTCTTTAGAGATGAATTTAAGCCACTCACATTTACCAAGAGAATTGATAGGTATGGTGAAGTTTTGGTCATCTTATTTTTCAGAAGAGGTCTGGAGCTTTTTATCCGTTTCACCACTGTAGAAGCTCGGGTTTTTTACTTACTTTCTGGGTGAGTTTACTGTGGTGGTAGACCGTCATGCTGGTCATTATGAAGAGTAGGTCTGAGTAATTCCTGTAGAGCTGGTCTGCTTATGGGAAATTTCCTCAATGTTTGGATATCAGTAAAATATTTGATTTCTCCATCACAAATGAAACTAAGTTTAGTGGAATACAGGATCATGGCCTAAACTTTGTTTTGTTTAAGAAGGTTAAAGGGCAATGACCATCATCTTCCAGTTTGAAAAGTTTTGACTGAAAGATCTGCAGTCATCCTGATATTTTTCCCTTTGTAAATAAGACTTTTCTTACACCTGGCTGCTTACAGAATTTTTTCTTCATATTAATTTTGGGAAAGTTAATTACAATGTATTTGGGAGATGCTTCATTTGGACTGAGTCTAAATGCTAGAGTTCTGAAACTATCTACTAATCTGAATTACTGTGTCTCTCACAATGTTTGGGAAACTTTCCACCATAATGTCTTAGAGTAGAGCATCTGTGCCTTTAGGACCATCCTCCTCCTTCAGGAACCCTATAATTCAGATGTTTGATCTTTTGGAATGATCTCATAACTCTCTCAGGTCATATTCTGTTTTTGTTCTCCTTTCTTCTGCCTCTTTGAATGCTTGAGATAGTTCGAAATATTGTCTTCAATTTCTGAAATTCTTTCTTCCTCCTGTTTAGCTCTATTACTGAGGGTCTGTATTGTACATCTTTGAATGGTTTTTTCAATTCCTTAATCTCTGCTATATCTTTCCTCATTATGTCCATATCCTTGGTGACTTTGTCTTTGAATTAATTGATTTCTTGAAACAACTTGTGAATTAGTTTTTGGATTTCTATTTGCATCTTTTCCTTCATTCCAATCATCTTGTTTGCCATCCATATTCTGAATTCTATTTCTGATATTTTAGCAATTTCTCTATGGATGGTATTCTGCTGTATCTCCTTTGTAATCTCTTGGGGGAGTTGATCTGCTCTGATTTTTCATGTTGCCAGAGTTATTCTGCTGGTCCCCCCTCCCATGAATAGTTTCAGCTTTTTAAAAAGTATATACAGTATTAATTATACTTTTTTAGCTGAAATGATAGGTTGTCCCTAAATAACTGTTGAGATATAATCTAATTTGGGACTCTTAGGAAACACTGTACTAACCTATTTGGCAATTAAAACTAGCAGGGTGAAACTGAATCAGGAGGCCAAAGAACTGAGCTAACCACCCCTTCTCCAATGAGCTGGGACTTGTGACTGTGCCTTTTCCCCTACAGCCTCACAAACATCCCTTTCAGGGATATAGCCAGAGGCTCTGAGGGCTGGTGTGGTGAGATAGTTCAACCTGACTCTGTCTTGATGTCACCCTGCCCATTACCCAGTCCTAAGGAGTTGGGGTATTACTCAGCTTGGCAAAGCTATAAATGCCTGCTGCCCTGCCCCCACCAGCAAAACCTAGAGGAGGGGAACTGCAGACAGACCCCTTGAATCTGCCCCTCACTGCTGCAATGCCACCACCACTCAGTTTCAGAGGGTTGCCAGATAGACAGCTCTGCCTGAGAGTTTAAGTCAAACTCAATCAGGCAGAATGAGCAACACCCACCCAAACAAGTTCAGAGGGTCACCAGGCAGACAATCTGTCTGAGGTGGCTGGAAAAGGGTCTTTTCTAGTGAAAAAAGGAGTCAGGAAAGTTTACCCTTCTCTCCACCAAACTTAGAACTGCTATGCTACTCACTGTTTCTGTACTTCAGCTCAGTGGCCCACACAATGCCCCAGCCTCTCAGAGAACTCACCAAACACTCTGGCCTCTGTAGGGGCTAGTCCTTCAGACAAAGAAGATAAGAGGAAGGGTGAGCTATGTGCTCGATATTGAGGATAAATTATTTCTTTACTTTTGTACTAGACAAGATGGGGGCCTAGGCTCAGAGGTGGGACCTCTCCAGTGTAGGAGAACTGGGATTTAGAGGCTTTCTCCTATGGGGTGAGGTGAGAGGTCCTTTATTCCTTGCTCGAGCATGAAAAGCCTGCTGCAGACTTCCCCTTTGGGAGAGGGATCTCCCATCCTCTTGGCAATGGGTGCCTTCAGACTATCTGATCTTTGTTGTCTTTCTTCCTCTTTCTTGGCCTTGCTGCTCATCTCAGCAGGGATGATGTGCACCTCACTTTCTTCTCTCTGTGCTCAACTCCCCATCTTTGGCTTATCAATTCACTTCAGTCTAACACCTCTACCTCTGGACAGGAGCCTCTGGCAAAAGCTGCTTCTAGTCGGCCATCTTGACTATCTTACTCTGAATTTCTTAATTAGTAAAATACTACCTAATCATGGCATAATTGTTCACATGCTCATACCAATGCTCTGAATTCAATAAACACTCCTTGAATTATCTTCTTTTTCTTATAGTTTAGAACAGTGTTTTTCAACTCTTTTTATCTCATAGCACACTTGAACCTATAGTTAAACTTTCATGCACACTTAAATTATATTGATTTTTAAAAAGAGTTAAAAAAAATGAATATGCTTACTGTGCTTTGAACTTCTTTCGAAAATAATTTCTTTAATGATTTTTAAACATTTTCATGATGCACCTAATATACTCTCATGGCACACCAGTGTGCCATAGCATGTCAGTTGAAAATCACTAGTTTAGAAGGAGGAGATTAAGGGAAAACTACAAATGGGCCAGCCATGTAGCTACTTACAATGTAGTGGACTGGGAAATTGTGGTAACTAATATAGATATTCAAACTGCTTTTAATTTTTAAAACATGTTTTATGAAGATTATTTTTCATTAATTTTTTCCTTCCTTACATAAAAATACAGATTTTTAATAAAGAATTTCAATAACAACCTTTCATAATGAAAAATTAATAATATACAGGCTGTGTGAAGGATTTAGACTTTGTTGTTGTTGTTGCTGTTGTTGTGTTTGGGGTTTTTTTTTTGGTTTTTTTTTTTTATTTTTTTGCAGGTTTTGGCTGGGACTGGGTTTGAACCCACCACCTCCAGCATATGGAGCCGGCGCCCTACTCATTTGAGCCACAGGCACCACCAGGATTTAGATTTATCAATGATAAGTCCAAAACATACAAAAAGGCTAAGTCCTGTGAACATGTCTGATGGCCACCCCTGTGGTCAGTGAGCTGGGCAGCCAGTCAGGTATTAAAAGGAGTCTGGTCCAAAATGCCTCCAGAGAATTGTGTAGGTTTATTGTTCTTCTGGAGTAAATTAGCCATCTCAGATGATCTGATATTATTGCACAGTGTATGTGTATAGTAGGAGAGTAACACCTGGGTGCATCCTTCATTTAATGTTATAAGGTAAGATTGATTCTTGACACTTACAACTAATCTCTGTGGATTCTATGGATTCTAATAGCTATACGGATTCAGAATTTGTCCATTTTTCCACATCCCTACTATCTGTAACCTTGTCCAAGCCATTGTCACTTTTCACTGGACCACTACATTATCCTCACCGGTCATGCCTCCAATCTAATCCCCAGCCATCCATTCTCCATCACGTGGCCAAAATGTCAGGCATTCTCTAAGCCACATTTTTTCCAGTGGTTTTCATGCTCATGATTTACTGCAAACTCAAAAGCAAGGCCTTTCATAATTTGTCCCCACTGCCTCTCCATCTCTTAGCATTTGACCTCTCTCCTCCTCACCTACATACTTACCTCAGTCATAAAGAGAAACAACAAACCACTGCCAACAATAATGGCTTCTAGAGAGTAGTAAAATCCCAGTTTTGACATTTACTAGCTTGGGATCTAAGCCAGGGCTGTCTGACTGTCATCCACTTCGTACTGCACAGAATCTCTAGAGGCTTTTGTTATTATTATTAATGAAAATGTATTATTATTAGTAATATTTATCATTTTCTTTTAAAAATACCCCTTATGTAGAATTAAAACTCACAGATGATTTATAAAGTCATTCTCGAACATTTTGCCCAAAAACTTACATTAAAACAAGGGCATTCTTCATTCATGTCTCTCATTCTTCATTTATGTCTCTCAAAAACTATTCTATTGTTCTTCCCTTAGGACCAGCCTATGGAGTGCTTCAGAGAGGTTCTATGGAGAATTACCGCCAAAACCAAAGGATAATCTGAGAGCACGTGCACTCTTTAGAGGACAAAATGATGAATTTCTTTCATCAATCCAATTATTATTTATTGGGAACTTACCATACCATAGGAAATAAAATATTTTGAGGGTTTTAAAAATCTTTTGGAGAAATAAGAAAAGTTTTTCTTTTCATGAGTCATTCTTTGAGGCCAAATATCAGACTTGTCATAAAGAACCATTTACTCCATAAAAATGGGTGGCAACATGATCTGCATTCAGACAACCTAGCATGAGACCTGCCTTTCTCATAATAGGCAGTACATGGCTAATTGCTCCTAGAGGGAAAAAAAAAGAAAGAAGGAAAGAAAAAAGATACCACCTTCTCCAATCATTAGGGCAACGCTTTCCTTAACATGATTTAATCCATACCTGGCAGGTGTAAATAAACTAGAAGAGTTAAGTGTATCCAAAGATTCCATCTTGTGCCAACCTGACTCTCCTTTTCAGTCCTTCTCAATGAGTAAATTCTCACCAGCGGAACATTGTACCACTCTACGCTTTTCCTTTGATACAATCTTTAGTGCCATGGAGGTAACCATTGTTGGCTTGTTTGCCCTTGTCCTTGGGCCTAGGTGGAGGAAATTGGACACAATAATTAATTCAGATTCAATGCCCAGAAGTTAAATCTCAGGTTGCAAAAATGCAATTCAAAGAGAACATGATATTCCTTCTCCCCTGATGTTTTGCTGATAGAATTGTAAAGATAAAAGGAAGATTACCCCCTACTGTTACATTCACTGTGAACATCTTGCATTCTAAGAGGCAGCAAAACTACAAGTAAAATATCACCAGTGTACTTCCTTGGTTTCAAATACAAACAGGATAAATCTAATTTGAACTTTTAAAATAATCTTTGGGTGGGGGGGAAAGACTCTTACTTCTACTGATTACTCCCACATTAAAAACGTATTGTATCATGGGACTGTTGATTTTTTTCTTCCAAGAATAGTTTTATAATGGAAAAACACTGAACCCTCAACCTTATAAAAAGTTAAAAAACACAGACACACTTGATGTTGAACATAAACAAAAATATCTAACTACCAGGCTTATTCCCTGGCTGGTAAGCAGGTTTATGAAGCCTTGTAAAGGCTGTGACTATATGGAAAGTCTCCTTGGACAGGTTGGTGCATGACCTCAGTCTTCTGTAGAGTTGTCATTAGCTCCAGTAGGACATGGGCTTTTTGCAGTGGCTGCTCTACAATCTTTCAGTTGTGCTTTCCAGAGTACAGTCATCAGCATCTGTATGATTGTCCTGGACTTTTTAGTCATGCTTATTAAACAGTTATAGGAAAAATTGCCCAGGTAACTTCAAGCACCATTAACATCATCTCTTTTCTTTCCTTATATATTTTTTCACTTATAAGGACAATATATGTTCTTTTTAATCTGAAGAAATAGAGAAAAGATTGTTTTAAAGACTCTTTCATCACTTCATTACTTCTTATATCTACTGTTAATATCCTGGGGTATAATCTCACCACTTTCATGTATACTTTGGTTCTTACATGGCCAAGTTGTGTAATTACATAAGTACAGTTTTGTGTTCTATGTTTTCTTAAATATTATATCATCACTTTTGTTCATTTTAAAAGTTATTTAAATGACTGCGATGGCTTCCTTACCCACTAGCTATTTACAGGTTTTGCTGCCCAGTCCAACATGTACTTTCTTCTGCTATGATAAACAGTATTGTAAAGATAATCTTTGCGCACAAAGAAAGAATGGCAAATTCCAAAGTATAATGGGTCAAAACATATTAATATTTATGACTCTTGGGTCAGCATGCCAATTACTTTCCAGAAGAGCTCTGTTTTACACAGATGCTAGTTATGTAAGGGTACCTAGCTAGCTCACCCTTCATTGCCATCAGATATTGCGATATTTTTATTTCTATTTATTTATTTATTTATTCTTTGAGACAGAGTCTCACTCTATTGCACCAGGCTAGAATGCCACGGTATCAGCCTCCTCAAATTCCTTGGTTTTAAGGGATCCTCCTGCCTCAGCATCTAGAGTAGCTGGGACTACAGGCCACCACCACAACACTGGCTAATGTTTCTATTTTTGGTAGAGACAGAGTCTCACTCTTGCCCAGGGTGGTCTCAAACTCCTGAGCTCACGGGATTCTTCCACCTTGGCCTCCCAGAGTGGTAGGGTTACGGGTATAAGCCACCGAACCTGGCCAATATTATCATGTTTTCTATGACTTCTTTAGTTTCCACTTCCACAGATGGCTGTGGTAGCTCAGAGTTAGGAGTTTCACCTTTTTTGACTACTAGCAAAGTTATCTTTTCCTATAATTTGATCCACTATTTATATTTTTTCTCTTATAAACTGTCTTGCTGTGCCCTTTCCTGCATATCCATCACATTTCAATGTTTTTCTGTTGATTCATGTGAGCTTCTAATATTTAATACTTTGGTCTCCTATTTGCTGTGCTTGTTTTCCTTTTAAATTCATACAGAATTTTAAATTTTTTGTGTGTTTTTCTTTCATTAACTTCTGTTGATTCTATCCTTAGGAAAGTCTTATCCATGCACAAAACAAGTAGATTCAATTCCACTTCCTTCTAGATTTTCTGTTTAAAGCATTTAAGGCTATAAGTTATTTGAAATTAATATTCGTAATGTCGTATAGGACTAAAATGTTTTCCCAATGCTAGGCAATAATCTCACTCATTTACTAAGTAATTATTGTATGATACAGATGTAATTCTTACATTTGAAAATCAATCTATTCTGTTTTCCTGAGCTGTCTATTTAAGACTTACAGCTGAAATGATTGCAGCTTTGTGATGTACAGGCACGGTCTTTGTTTCCATAGGTAACATTTTTTCATTAGAATGCCTCTTGGATTTTACTACTCAAGCTTCACTGAACATAGTTTTTTTTCAGTACAGTATTTTTCATCACTGCTCATATAGGAAAATTTTATATTTTTCCCTAAAACTCAATACCTCGTTTTAAACAAAACTTTGGATAGGATAAGTCTTGAGTTAATAAATAATAATAAGAATAATAGAGACTGTCTTGAGTCAAATAACATTGGCAGATTATCATAATCATATAACGTGTAGACCATTTTGAAAAGCACACTGACAGCAAAGGAGGTTACATCTGTGACGTTGCCTGCAAAGCAACAGTTTGTTAATAATTATTTTATGGTCAGAAAGTGATGTCTGAAATGTTTTATATTCAGACATAGCACAGTCACTTTGATATACTGGAATTTTACTGGGCTTTGGTTCCGGGTCCCAGAAGATGATTAAGTGCTTTGGTTTGATGTACCAAGCATATAATTTTTCTAATTTAAAGTATTGGGGAGCTTATGGGAAATAGGCTCCCTGGAAGCCTCTTTGGGGACAGTAAGTCTGATTATCAAGAATGAATTATTGATCTAAGTGAAAGAAATTGTTCTTTATTATCTGGTAGAGCCAGAACTATTATAACATTAATATTTTTTTTCAAACTTTTCTTAAATGAACTATTCATAAGAAGTTGTCTACATGATGGCTCCAAATCTCCAAATATTTTAGTTTATGATTCCTATAAACAAGGACATTTCCTATATAACTAAATTACAACCACCAAAACTGGTACATTGATAGTGGTACATTACTACTGGAATCCACCTGAATTTTGTCCAGTGTCCCAGTAATGTTCTTTATAGTAAAAAGATCCACTCTAGAATCATGTGTTGCATTTTTATTGTCACGTCTCTTTGGTCTGCTTCAAATTGGAATGGTTTCTTGGTGTTTCATTGGCTTTTATGGCCTTCACATTTTTGAGGAATGTCCCTCACTTTTGGTTTATCTGAAGTTTCCTTACGATTGAATTCAGGTTTTGAATATCTGGAAGGAATGTCACGGGAGTGTTTCTGTGTTCTCATATCCTGTCACGGACAAATACTAAAAGTTAATTGATTTTGTACCCAAACTTATAAAGAAATGAAAATAAGCAAATTTCCTAAAACTGAACAGAACTATTTCTTCACTTTGTTCTTGATTGGCAGTAAATAAAATAGAAAGTTGTACCACTGATAAGCAGTCAGCTCTTGTTTTTTAACAGACCACTGCAGAACTTATAACTTAACAAAAGCCCCCATTTTTTAGTTCATGGTTCCGCTGGTTGGAAATTTAGGCCAGGTCCAACTGGGCCAGTTTTGCCAAGCTAGGCTAGGCTGAGCTGATCTCAGCTAGGCTTGCTCATAAGTCTGTGGTCAGCTGGTCAGCTGGGATGACTCAGGCCCTCAGACTCCAAAGCTTCCAAGAGAAAGAGCAGAAGCACACGCAAGTCTCCTGAGGCCTTGGCTCAAAATTATGACATCACTTCTGCATTCTATTGGCCAGAAACTATAATTTCATATTTCATATAACTAACAGTTTTTATGATGGGTAGAGCAAGTGCTTTTGATTAAGTGAGTTCAAAGAAGTTGTTCTTGTGATCTATGGCTATGTAATAAATTAACCCAAACTTAGTGGCACAAAACAGCCAATTTCCTTTGCTATTATTTTTGCCACATGTGTCATAAATTCTGAAAGAGTTTATTTCTGCTGCTCAGTCAGGACTGGAGGATCTTCTTCCAAGAAGACTGTCACTCATACGCAGCACATCAGTTCTCTTTGGTTCTCTCTCTCTTTGCATGAAGCCTCTTACTCTAGGTCTCTCTGTGTGGATGGGTTTCTCACAGCAGGGTGGCACCAGAATAGTTACACTTCTCAAGCAGTGACTGGATTCCAAAACTGAGGGGTCTGAGAAACAGGAGGTGAAAATTGCCAATTGCCTAAAACCTGGATCCAGAAACTAGCACAACTTGGCTTTGACCATATTCAATTGATTGAAACAGCCACAGACTCTAACCAGATTTAAAGGGAGGGGCACAATCTTCCCACAAGTCAATGAGAGGAGTGTCAAAGGATCTGTAGCTATCTTCAGTCTGCCACAGTCTGCCCTGCGGTCACAAACTATATTCTTCCCACATGCAAAATGTGCTAAGCCTCTTCTGCAGCCCCCAAATCCAATCACATCATATCATTAAACTGAGGCTCAAGGTGCCAGAGATCAGGTACAGGTACAATATACCTCCTTGGGTTTGGTTCCTCAAGTATATGTCTCCTTAGTCCAAAGTCCTGAAAATAAAGAAATAAATTACCTGCTCCTGACCCTCTCTACCCACAAGCTTCTCTCTGTATGCACATACACACACCCAACTACAATGATGCCACAGAAATGTCTAAATATCCCCTTTCCAAAAGGAGGAAAAGAAGAGGCTCAGAGAACTATTGTTCTAAAACAATGCTGACATCTGTGAGGCATGTTTTGCCAGTTCCTTGTCTAGACTGAGGTGACCAGATTTTAACATTGGTAAAGCGGGACACCATTGATGGGGGTGGGGATGGAGTGGGAGGGTGTTCTTAATTAAAAATGTGGTCTATATGGAGCAACAAAAATTTTCATAGAACACAAAAATAGTATTGTAATATATATTTTTTAATTTCAACGTAAGTATAATTTACAAATATAATGCATTAAAAAAATTATGTATAGTATTATTTTATTCTTTGGCATGTTTCTCGTCGAATTCTAACAACTGATCAACAATGCGAACTTTGATAAGTGGTTCTTGATAATCAGTTCTCAACAATTATTTGTTATTATTAAAGTTTAACATCATAAAATTAACAAAAATAATATAAAACTCATATCCTGGCGAAATAGCCACATGGGCCTCGAAAACCGTATATTCCCTTCCTGTTCTCCCGAGTTCCCTAGCTTGTCGTGCATTCTTTCCAAAAATTGAGACTTTTTTAAAATGCTGTGGGACGCAGGACAAACTGTTAAAAATCAGGACTGTCCCGCCAAAAGCAAGACATCTGGTCACCTTAGTTTAGACCCTAATCCTGACCTTGGTATGATTCTCTGTGACCCTTGGTTTTGTCTAATAAGTCATTCTTCCTTTTTCATTTTCTTTAAGAAATAGCCTGTCCTTTATGCTAAATAAATTCCTCAGTCTGAATCCCTCTTGTGTTAGTTTGGAGGCCAAAGACCTTTGATAATGTGATATTGACTCTGACCCTTTTAGTCCAAGGTAGTATAATTCCTTTAAAAACATCATAGGATTCCTGTGTATTAAATTATAATCTATTTTGTTAAATAAAAGTCATGCCAGCAAACCCTTTTGAGATAGGCTCTTTTCTGCATTGGGCCCTCTGCAAAACTGCTTAAGAATGGGACAATAGGGGCGGTGCCTGTGGCTCAAAGGAGTAGGGCGATGGCTCCATATGCTGGAGGTGGTGGGTTCAAACCCAGCCCTGGCCAAAAACTGCCAAAAAGAAAGAATGGGACAATATTCCTAAGATTCTTAAATCTCTGTTGCTTAATAAAGGGATTTGCACAAAGAATGGGATAATATTCCTAAGATTATTAAATCTCTGTTGCACACTCTTAAAATCCTTAATAAAATCTTTTTGTCTAGCTGAAAAAGCCCATGGGGGCATCTATTTAAATTTTCCTGAGGTCATATCAAAGAGATTTACAGCTGCAGCTTTGACTTAATCTTTACCCTGAGGCTTTGTCTTGTTACTCTGGTTTTGATCTCTACTGAGAAGCTATCTCTTTCTTTAAAAATGTTTTCTTAAATGGAAAACAGTTCAGAAATAATTCTATCTTTGAAGCCAATAAGTCCTTGCTCCTATATATTTCCTCAAAAATCTCCTCAAAAAATTAAATAACTTATTTTTTTCATCTTATACTTCCCTATCCATGCTTTGTCATACAAGAACCAGATGGCACTTTTAATATTCTACCTGAAAATCTACTTAGCAAAATCCATCTATTTATTAGGCCTATACTTTATTTTCCAAAATATCTAGAGTGACAGTTTTGCCAAGCCTTCTTTTACTACACAATACATGTCACCCTTCTGGCAAGCCTTCGCTGGCACTCTCCTTGAGAATCTTTTAGTCTTTGCCCATTGTCCAGTCACAAAACCAAAATTTTAGATTTTTGTGATAATAGCATCCCTCTTCTAGATGCCTATATCTGTTCCTGTTATCTATCATTGCTTCATAACAAACTATCATAAAATTTAGTGTCTCCAAATAAGTATTTAATTTGCTTAAAATTTAGTGGTCAGAAGGGGTCAAGATGGCTAACTAGAGCCAGTTTGTTGGAAACTCCCATCTAGAAGAAGGAAAATTGAACCGAAGAGAACTCAGAGTAGTTGCAATTAGGGGTTAGATCCAAGGTGAAGAAATCAAGGCACATACCATCCCCACTGAGATGAGTTGCAGGACAAAAACTAGCAAGAGGAAGGAAAAGAACCGAGGACAGATACAGAGCAGACCAGACTGGAGGAGCCTGGAGCTGAATAGATGGTAAGGGAAATCTTCCTCTACCTGGGGACTCTCTGCCACCTGCAAAACAGTCCCAGGGAGGACAAAAAGTCCTAGTTTTCCTGCACCTAGGCACATCCACCTCTGGGTCTCATCCTGCCTGGCAGAATAGAGAGAAATTTTGGCTCCAGCAACCATAACCCATCCTCCATCTTTCTTGGGTTGCTGGAAAGACTGTCCCCTGCAGAGCCTGCTTCCCAGTGGAGGAAGTCAGAGTGCTAGCCTGACCCAGACAGCCTGGAGGGGCTGCCCCAACCCCTGGCACCAGAAAAGTAAAAGTGCTTTGGATCCTACCCAGCCCTCAGAGCAACCAAGGGAGCAAGGGATAGAGATGCCTCTGTCTCCATCACCAACCGTGGGTGGGATCCTTAGCTGGTCATGGGAGAAAAGGAAGACAGGCTCTGCCCCCGTGATGTGTCTGGTGGGTACACTGAGGGACCTCTGCCTTGGGCTGCCTGGTGAACTGAGTGCACCCTGCCCACCACCATGGGAGGTAGAGTGTTTCAGATGCCTTGGAGTAGTTTTATCAGAATCTGTGTCTAGCAGGTCCCTCCTGAAGGCTCAGCCCCCCCCAAACCCCTCCTGCTAACTTGGAGAGGAATGGGCTTAGCCTTGGCAGAACTTTTGGCCAAAACTGCAGAATTTTGACATAAACTGTGGAATCTGTTTGTGGACAGGGCTGAAACTGTGGCTGGGGCAGGTCAACAAGCCATAGACTCCCCCAGCCCCAGTGGCAGGTGAAAGCCATGGAATTTCAAATCTGTTCCCATCTGTGACTTTAGCATAAACTGAAGCTTTTTAAATCTTCCTGAGGGTGGAGCAAGTACTTGGGCTAGAGTCAAATGGTCTGCTAACTAGGAGCTACCTCTAGCCTAGAAACATCTCTTGGAGGTCCTGTCCCCAACCGCCCCATTCAGTTTGGAGAAAGTAAGGTGCATCCTCAAGGACCCACTCACACTGCAGCCCCTAAAGGGAGCTTTGGGAGGCTTTAGACAGGAAAGGCCATAGGTAGAAGCAACTGCTCATTTGAACAGACAGTGGAGAAGGAGAGAGATGAGCTCCATATCCTGTGGCATCCTGATCTGATTTCAGCCTATCAGTTTTAGTTTCGAAATAGGTCTTCTAGGTAATGCCTAAGGGATCCCAACTAGATTATCTCTCAATAAAAATTTTGAGACAACTTAACATTCCAGCTTAAAAATATATAACAAATATGTAAATAAACTAAAAATACACATGAGGATGAATCAGCAGAACACAGACAACATGAAAAATCAGAGCAGATCAGCTCCCTCAAGAGATTACAAGGAAGATACAGCTGAAAATACCACCCATAGAGAAATTGTTGAAATGACAGAAATGGAATTCAGAATATGGATTTCAAATAAGATAAATAGAATTGAGGAGAAGATGAGGGGGTAATCTAGAAAAAGTCCAAAAGCTGCCTCAAGAAATCAGTAAAATTAAAGACAAGGTCACCAAGGATCTGGGCATAATTAGGAAGGCTACAGCAGAGCTGCAAAAATTGAAAGAGGCATTCAAGGAGATTGAAAACACAGTAGAAAATCTCAACAGTAAAGTAGAACATGGAGAAGAAAGAATCTCAAAAGTTGAAGACAAAACTTTTGAACTATCCCAATCATTCAAAGAGGCAGATAAAAGAGAATAAGAGCAGAGCTTTCTCTGAGAGAGTTATGGGACTATATGATTCGAACACTCAAATCACAGGGCTTCATGAAGGAGATGAAGAGGGTCCTAATAACATAGAAGCTCTACTTCAAGATTATCATGAGAAAGAATTTCCCAAGCATTGAGAGAGACCCAGAAAATCCTGACACTAGATAGATTCAGACCCCCAGCATGATTCCATTCAAACAAAGCATCTCCTATACAAATTATGATTGACTTGGCCAAAGTCAAAATAAAAGAGAAAATTCTGCAAGCAGCCAGGCATAAGCAACTTCTTAACTAAAAAGGAAAAAACATCAGGATGACAGTGAACTTTTTTTTTTTTTTTTTTGTAGAGATAGTCTTACATTATCGTCCTCGGTAGAGTGCCATGGCATCACACAGCTCACAGCAACCTCCAACTCCTGGGCTTAGGCAATTCTCCTGCCTCAGCCTTCTGAGAAGCTGGGACCACAGGTGCCCGGCTATTTTTTGTTACTGTTTGGCCGGTGCCAGGTTTGAACCCACCACCCTCCATGTATGGGGCTAGCGCCCTACCCACTGAGACACAGGCGCTGCCCGACAGTGCACTTTTGAGTTGAAACTTTTCAAGCCAGTAGAGGTTATCTGCCTTTAATCTTCCTCTTTTTTTTCTTTTTTCCTTTTTTTTTTTTTTTTTGCCTTTAATCTTCTTAAACAAAACAATTTTCAGCCTAGGATTCTGTATCCTGCTAAACTAAGTTTTATACTCAATGGAGACAGCAAATATTTCACCCAGATGCAAACATTGAGGAAATTCATCACAACAAGACCAGCTCTGCAGAAGTACTCAGACCTGTTCTTCATACTAACCAGCACAATGGACCACCAGTAAGTGAAAACACCCAGGATTTAAAGAACAAAGTCTAGCTTCCACAAAGGCACAAGAAATAAAACTAAGCAATGGAATTTCACAAAACAAAACAAATAGAATTCCATCATACTTACCAATTCACTCAATAAATGTGAATGGTTTGAATGCCCCACTAAAGAGGTACAGGCTGTCAGACTGGATAAGAAGTACAAGCCAATTATATGTTATCTTTAGGAAATACATATAACCTCTAAGGACAAAACAAGACTCAGGGTAAAGGGATGGAAAACAACTTTGTAGGCTAACAAAAAGTGAAGGTTGCAATCTTATTTGCAGATACAATTGGATTTAAACCAACAGAAATAAAGGAAAACATGAACACTATATACAGGACAAGGGAACAACACAACAAGAAGACAGTTTAGTTCTAAACATCTATGCACTCAACTTAAATGCTCACAGATATTTAAAATGAACCCTAACCCATCTGAACATACAACACCATAATAACTGGGGATTTCAACACCCCTCTGATAGAATTGGACAGATCCTCCAAGAAGAAATGAAACAAATAAAGAAAGGATTTAAATATGACCCTAGAACAACTGGACTTAAAAGACACACACAGAACTTACCACCCCCAAACTATTGAGTATACATTCTTCTTGCCAGCTCATGAAGTACTCATTCTGATACTCCAAAATCAATCATATCCTAGGACACAACTCAAACCTCAAAAAAATTTTAAAAATAGAAATTATACCATATATTTTTTCCTGAGCATAAGATAATAAAGGTATAATTCAGCTCCAAAAAAATCCCTTTATCCCCACACAAAGTCATGGAAACTAAACATCCTTATGTAAATGACAGCTGGGCTAAAGAAGAGACAAAGAAGTAAATTATTAGATTTCTTGAACGAAATGACAATGAACCCACAAGCTATCTTGTGGGATACTGCAAAGGCAGTCCTAAGACGGCAATTTATTGCATTAAATGCCCACATTCAAAAAACAGAAAGAGCACAAATTCATAACTTCATTTTAAGGAGCCAGAAAGAAAAATCCAACCCCAAACCCAGCATAAGTAAAGAAATAACTAATATTAGAGCAGAATTAGATAAGAATTAAATGAAATTGAGAACATGAGAACCACTCAGAAGATCAACAAAACAAACAGATGGTTCTTTGGAAAGATTAATAAAATCGATATACCCTTGATCCTATTAACTAGAAACAGAAAAGTAAGGTCTCTAATAACTTCAATGAGAATGAAAAAAGGGGGAAATAGTAACAGATACTGACTACTATAAAAGTTCTATGCCCAGAAATTTGAAAATGGGGAGGAAATGGACCAATACCTAGAAGCATGGCACATCCCTAAACTCAACCAGGAAGAACTAGAAATTTTGAACAGACCAACATCAAGCACCAAAATTGCAACAACAATAATAAATCTTCCAAAGCAGAAAAGTC
>NW_003852508.1:2126947-2129057 GCF_000181295.1 Otolemur garnettii | reverse complement strand
AAAAAAAAATTATACATCATGATCAGGTGGGCTTTATGTCAGCAATGCAACGTTGGTTCAACATATGTAAATCTATAAGTGTAATTCACCATATAAGTAGAAGCAAAAATAGAGACCATATGATGCAGAAAACGCATTCAACAAAATTCAGCATCCCCTCCTGAAAAGAAAACTTGAGAAAATATGCATAGATGGGACATTTCTTAATCTCACAGAGGCCATCTATAGTAAATCCACAGCCAATATCATATTCAATGGAGTAAAACTGAAAGCATTTCCATTTAGAACTGGGATCACAAAAGGATTTCCACTATTGCCACAGCTATTCAACATAGTGCTGGAAGTCTTAATCAATGCAATCAAGCAAGAGAAGGGTATTAAGTGTATTCAAATGGGGACAGAGGAGGTCAAACTCTTGCCCTTTGCTGATGATATGATCTTATACTTAGAAAAACCCCAGGGTTTCAACCACGAGATTCTTGGAAGTGACCAAAGAATACAGGAAAGTCTCAGGATACAAAATCAATGTCCACAAATCAGTGCGCTTCATATGCACCAATAACAGCCAAACTGAAAATCAAATCAAAGATACCACACCCTTCACAGTAGTTTCAAAGAAAATGAAATATCTGGGAATATACCCAAAAAGGACATTGAGGATCTCTACTGAGAGAACTACATAACCCTGAGAAAAGAATGTTAACAAATGAAAGAACATACCATGCACATGGCTGGGAAGAATCAACATTTGGGGGGGTGGTGTTTGTTTTTGTGTTTTTTAAGAATCAACATGGTTAAAATGTCCATACTACCCAAAGTGATCTACATATTTAATGCAATCCCCATCAAAGCACCAACATCATACCTTAAAGAACTTGGAAAAATAATATTGCACTTCACATGAAACCAGAAAAAACTCTGAACAGCAATTCAATTCTAAAAAATAAAAGCAAATCTAGAGGAATCACATTACTGACTTCAAGTCCACAACGATCAACACAGCATGGTACTAGCACAAAAACAGAGATACAGATCTATGGAATAGAATGGAGAACATAGAGATGAAAAAAGCCACATATCACCATCTGATCTTCAATAAACCAAACAAAAGCATATACTGGGGAAAAAAAAAAAATTTCCATTTAATAAATGGTGCTGGAAGAATAGGTTAGCCACATGTAGAAGACTGAAACTGGGCCTGCACCACTCACCACTGACAAAAATTGATTCTTACTAGATAAAAGCCTTAAATTTAAGACATGAAACAATAAAAATTCTAGAAGAAGGTCTTGGGAAAACTCTTGATAAAATCAGCCTGGGAAAAGATTTTATGAAGAGCCCTCTGCCAATTGGAGCAACACCGAAGTAAATAAAGGGGATCTGATCAAGCTGAAAAGCTTCTACACAGCTAAGGGCACAACAACTAAAGCAAACAGACAGCCTTTAGAATGGGAGATGAGATTTACATGCTGCAAATCTGACAAAGGGCTGATAACTAGGATCTACAGAGAATTCAAACTAAAAACAAAAAAAAAAAGAGCAAACATTCCATTTATAAGTGGGCAAGAGACTTGAACAGAAACTTCTCTGAAGAAGACAGATGAATGGCCAACAAACACATGAAAAAATGATCATCATTTCTAATCATCGAGAAATGCAAATCAAAACCACCCTGAGCACACATCACAAAGCCCTAAATATATAGATGCTGGGGTGGATGTGGAAAGAAGGAAACACTTTTACATTGCCAGTGGGATTGCAAACTAAATACAGCCTCTATGGAAAGAAGTATGGGGAATCCTCAAAGAGATAAAAATAGACCTTCCATTTGATTCCACAATCCCACTACTAGCTATCTACTCAGAAGAAAAAAAAATCATTTTATCACAAGGAAATTTGCACTAGAATGTTTATTGCAGTTCAATTCACAATTACCAAGACATGCAACCCAAGTGCCCATCAACCTATGAATGAATTAATCAACTGTGGTACGTGTATACCATGGAACACTATTCAACCATAAAAAAGATGAAGACATTGGTATTTTGTCTTTTGTATTTACCTGGATGGAGTTGAAACACAGTCTTCTTAGTAAAGTATCACAAGAATA
>NW_003852508.1:2119066-2125652 GCF_000181295.1 Otolemur garnettii | reverse complement strand
TCACTCTTCTTCGAAAGGGAGACCTGTATCCCTGCCTCTGGCAGTGGTGCTAGGGGCAAGGGAATGTGTTTTGTTCTTTGTGCAGCCAAATACTTTGGAGGCCTGGGATAGGGGAGGCTGTGCAGAGTTCCCTGAGGTCCTGGTAGAGATGGGACTTTATTGCAGTAGAATCATCAACTGCAGTTGAAACATGATATCCTAAAACTGAGGGCCCTCCTTTTAAAAGCTCTGTGTTTCTGCTTATGTACAGGAAATTTGGACTTTGAGAGGCTAAGTCCTCCACTTTTCCTTCTTTGCCAGCAAAGTAATAAACTTCTCTTTCCTTCTCCTAAACCACTTGTCCCGTTCTTCTGATGCAGCTTCATGAACAAGTGCCAAGTTCTCAGTAACAACTGGGCCATGTTTCCACTCATAAACCAATCCACTATGGCCAGGATGTCCCGTAAAGACATAATCAGGTCCTAAGGGGTCATAAGGAAGAGACTGTGCACTTCACAAGAGGAGAGGCAGATATAGTGTGATTTCCTGGGTAGACAGTTTCTAAAAAGACAAGTTTCTAAGAAATTTGGCATCTGGTAAAACAGTACTTAATAACTGTCTGTTTTTTGATGTCATAGTCCAAAAATACACATTTAATGTCATAGCTGTGTCAAAGGCCATCAAGGCCTTATCCAAGGTTGCACAATCAGATAAGATGTTATCCCGACTACCACATGTACCAGCTCCTTCTGATCTCCACAGGAGCTGTTTCCTCGGCTTCTGATCGCTCTGTCTCCAGGCCGGGAACGTTGGCAAACTATGGTAAAAGACCAGGCCTTTGGGACTCCTCTCTGAGATGCTGGCAAGGAAAAATTAATTGGCTTAGTGTCAGAATTTTGGTGACCTAATGGGAAATTACAATCTATTATTGGCATTAAAAAAAATCCCTGCCATGTTGGTAATAAATTATAGTTAATGTAGTTGGTTTAAATTATAGTTAGATTCTGTTATTTCACAAAAAACAAAAAAACTGCTCAGTTGCCACTTACTCAAGAAACATTTATTAAGTCTCTACTAATCTTCCTTTTTAGGATTCTCTCACCCATTCTTGCGTCTGATCACTGGTTCTGTCTTCCAGAAACACTTACTCAAGAAACATTTACTGTCTACAAAGCCCCCAAGAACATGATAACACCTAAGTACATACTTTTCACTCAAAATGATAACCTTAATGATAGATGTATAGTCCTGAGGTGTGTTAAATAAGAATGTTCTGTTATCAGGGCAGTCTGCACAGACTTCTTTGAAATGACCCTTGAATTGAGTATTAAACAATTAGTAGGAGTTTGGCAAAAAGGAGGAAGGCAGGTATTCCAGGAAAGTGTGAATGAAGAGAAGTATCATGCGATGAGGAAGAAACTCGAAATACTTTGATGTTCCTGAAAACATAAGGAAGTGAATGGCAAGAAATGAGGCTGCAAGAGAAAACAGGGGTCCTATCAGGCAAAGCCTTCTATCCTGTGTTAGAGAAGCTTAAATTTTATCTCGGAGGGAATGGGAGCCATTGGAGGGTTTCAGTGGAGAGCAAGGCCATCTATACACTTGGGACCATCCGTGTGGCTGACACTTGCAGGATATATACAGCAGATACGGATGAGGATCTGTGCCAGGTTTGACTTGTTTTACTGCAACTCACATAGTGCCCTGGTCCCCTGGGAGCATATCTGCAAGGGGTTATGGTCTGGGAGACAGTCCAGTAGCCAGTATAGCTAAGGGTAATTCCAACCTTTATTCCTTAACTTGCTCCAGAAAGAATCAAATTGCCTGTTCACGGCTTCCCATTCCCTTTGTTCTCCTCTGTATCTCTACCATCCCTCAGGTGTGCTGGTGTTTTTTCTCTTCATGCTGTATTCAGGCGTCCTCAAACTACAGTCCGGCCCTCCAACGGTCTGAGGGACAGTGGACTGGCCCCCTGTTTAAAAAGTGTGAGGACCCCTGCCAGTGTATATCGTCTCCCCATTGAAATTTGGGAAAGCATGATAGACGCACAGAAGTTTATCTAAACTTAAACTTTAAATTTTAAACTCATTTGAAATTCTAAAATCCCACCAGGTAAATGTTGTCAGGGCCCTGTACACTCTGATCGAATGTAATTTGATAATCTATCCGTTATCCTGCTTCACACCCCTGAAGTGTTGGAGAATACACCTTCCTTGGAGACGAGCTTCCTGCTTATCCCAAAGAAGAATTTTTTCTTTTTAAATCTTGAAAGTCACAGACTGGTTTGGGGAGGGATAGGAGAGCTTAAATAATGGAAATTTATTTCACCAAGTCTGGAGGCTCTAAGACTCCAAGATCAAGGCTTGGTTTCTCCCGAGGCCTCTCTTCTTGACTTGTCCCTGCCCCGTCTTGCTGTGTCTTCATGCAGTGCATATTTCCCGTACACATGTCTTTGTATGTCCAAATTTCCTCTCTTCATAGGGACGTCAGTCAGATTGGATTGGGGCTCAGCCATGTGACCTTATTTAATACTAATTACTTCTTTAAAGGCTCTGTCTCCAAATGCAGTCACATTCTGAGATCCTAATAGTTAGGGCTTCAATATATAAATTTAAGTGGGGAGACAATTCAGTCATGTTATTTAAGTTTGGTAAGAAAGGGGAAATGACTGTTAAATGAAGGAGACATTTTAAAAAATAGTATCTATGGGGCAGTACTTGTGGCTCAAGGAGTGGGGCACCAGCCCTGGCCAAAAACTGCAAAAAAAAAAAAAAGTTAAAAATAGTATCTATGGGTTGTAGTTCATCTTTTGTTGTCAAGGGTTTTTTGAGTTCTAGAGGAAGTGGACTGTTCTCTGGCCCCCAGAGCTTGGGATACCTGGAAATGAGATTATGCAGTATTTGCAGTTCTTCATAGTAGCATGGTCTAAGATACTTCTGTGGAAACAGGCAGCTCATGCAGACAGTAAAACCAGAGCAGTGGATAATACAAGTTCTAGGAACTAAGGGGCCAGGGTCATTGGAAAGACCAGACAGGTGTATTTAGCAGAAATCACATAGGGTATAGTGTTGTAAGCAGGAGATAAAGTCCTTAAGAAATCAGGACTAACATCCATGTCCTATATATGTGACAGCAACAGTGAAGTATATTCAATGCTGCTATCTGATGACATGAGCTTAGAGGGAGAACGATATGAAACAGTGATGAGACTCAAGGACACTTACCCTACCTACAGGCTGTGGGAGAAATATACAACTGCTCCTGCAAAGAAATCGGAGACCTCCAGGGAAGAATTAGATTTTCTTTAGAGCAAGAAGGTATAGGGAATACTTAAGGAAGAATATGTAAGATAATATGATGTTAATATGCAGAGTTTTAGGAGCTGTGAAAGTGTGAAAGAGTGGGGTTCAGTAGGGGTCTGCTTGAAGTGTTTCAGAAATTGAAGAGGAGCTGGAGGGTTTCACATTTGGGGATGGGTGGCTCAATGGAGGTGTAAAAGGGCCTATGGACTTTAGTATGAAGAAGATAAGTAACAAAATGGCATCTGCTATGTGGCTAATAAACAGCAAAAATATATCCCTCACAATCCTGGGAGCTGGCAAGTCTAAGGTCAAGATGCCAACAGATGCAGTGTCCATGAGGGCCTGTTTCCTCACAGATGGGCTTCCTTCCATCTTTTCATTCTAAGCTCAGTTGACAAAAGGAACAAAAGTTCTCTCTAGACCTCCTTTAGAAGGGCACTAATCCCATGCATGAGGGCTCCACTTCCGTGAGCTTAAATAATTCTCTTGCCACAGCCTCCCGAGTAGCTGGGACTACAGGCGAGCCCCAATTTTTTTTTTTTAACAATCTCTATTTCTTTTATTTTTACTTTCAAATCAAGTAATTCTCTTCCAAGTTGATTTGTTTTCTTATACTACCTTGATAAATGCACCCGATAGCAACCAACACATGTGACTAACATTTTGTTATCCAACCTCTTTCCCTAAATCTACAAAGGCATTATGTACAACCTTCTAAGTTTTCAGATGTGAGAGACTTACCAAATATTTTGCCACTACATAAAAGGAATTATTATCCTTTAAATTTCCTTGCTACCTTTTGCTTGGGCCTTTGGCTAATAGTTCCACGTATTTCAGCTTGTTGTTACATCAGTATCTCTTGCCTTCTGTCATTTTTTCTGTTAGTTATGCAGCAGACAAGTTATGCTGCAGCAACAGACAACCCCAAAGTCTCAGTGACTAAAACCAAGAAAGTCTTACTTCCCACTCTCACCTACATACCTTTTGAAGATCAGTTGTGGCCTTCGCTTTATGTCGCCCTCCCTAACTGCCATCCTTGCTGGGGCCTTGGATGCCCAATTTGGTAGCCAATGGCCATATCTGCCTGTCACAGCCTTCAGATGTAGCTAACCTGAACTGCGATGTGATTGCAAAATGCATGCCAGATTTCAAAGACTTAATTATTAAGTCTTAAAAATTCTTAAAACAAGTAGGTACTTTTAATATTGATTACCCATTAAAATGATATTTTGGATAAATTGGATTCAATAGAATATATTACTAAAATCAATTTTACTTTTTTCTTCTACCTTTTTTACTGTGCCTACTTTTAAAATGACACTTAACAGGACACAGTGGCTTGAACTATATTTCTATTAGACGATACTGGCCTTGGCAGAAAAAAGGAAGTATGCCAAAATACACAGTGGTTCTTAAAGTTTCCACTCAGAGGTAACACGGATCACTTCTGCTCATATTTCTTTGTCCAAAACAAATCATATGACCACGCTTAACTTTTTTGAGAGAAAGGAAGTATAATTGAGGCACTCAGGAGACCAAGAACAATTTAATCTACAGCATAAGCGACAACCACACATCCTTTCCCTAAACAGTTTCATTAATGCTACCCATACCAGAGGCAATAGTAAAGTTGATAAGGGCTGGACCACCAGCACTTTATTATTCCTCACCCTGCCTACTGTTCCCTGGCTGAACACAGGTCTCATGAGAAGCTCTGAATGTTGAGCTATCACAAAGCAGACATTTCTAGGCCAGGAGAAAGAAACACTTTTAAGAATTAATGGCAAGCCTGCTTAGGAGCAGTGACACACACAAATGTTGGCCATCAGGGAAAGGCTGCAGGAGGCAGACGTCTCAGTGGGGAGCAACCATAGAGTAGTTTGGGGGAGTCAAACTGTCACAAAATATATAAGTAAGAGGCACAGGGCACAACAGAGCATCTAAGTATTTAAAGCAGTCATGCAACAAAAAGCATTTTGTGTGTGTGCACGTTATACGTCAGCAGAGGACTGTGGAGGTGGTGGTTTAGAATAAAGGCAGGCAGGAAGCCGGGCTGCGAGAGCAAAGAGTGCGCAGAAGTTACGGATCTGGGTTGCACAGCGGTCTGCAACCCAAGGGAATCAGGAGCCCGGATGCACAAACAATCAAGCACCAGGGCCATGTTTCCAATCAGACCACCTGCCTGGGCCACCCGGAGGTGATTGGTCAAGGAAAATAGTGGGAAGATGAGAAACCTGTGGCCTTAAGGCACTGCAGAGAAAATCCAGAAAAGTGGCCTAACACAGCACAGGGAGGAAAGGGGCAGAGCAAAATGAACAGAAGCAGGGGTGCAGAGCACCGAAAGGAAACCTCAGCGCTGTGGGTAACATACAGCCCCGTGAGGACACTTCCTGTTTGCTTCATTCTGCTACGGGAATTAGCCGCTGGCTTAGTCGGGCGCTGGGTATGTGGATGAATCTGCCAGGCGTGGGGGGTATTCACAGAGATCAGGGAAGATCCTGACACTCAGCATGAAAAGAGCAGAGAAGGACACAATGGGGGCTCGACGCCCGGGCAGCACGCCAAAAGATCTGTGGTGTCTTTACAGGTGCACACTGGTTTCAGGACCCATTTTCAACAATACACATGCTCATCTAAAAGTGGTCCTGGCTGACTCAGAGCCAGTCACATTCTCAGGCTTCGCCTCCACCTGATCCGTGCCACACACTGAGAAACTGGCTGTGAGGGCAAAGAAGCCGCCTGGGAGCGTGATTCATCCCAAAGGCTGATAGGAGGACAGGGAATTATCGCCTGAGGCCTGGCTGGCAGAAGAAGCTTCTTTCTGAGAGCTCACACTGGACTTAGTTTTGTCTGCTGGTCTAGTTGCGTGGCTGGGTGCTGAGGGCAGTGTTTTTCGGGGTTTCTCCTTCTTTTCTCTTCCCTAAGCATGAAGAATGTTTGTGACCTGGGAGATTTAGAAGGAAAAACTAGCTCTGAAAGGACTAGTAGATAGAGGCTGGGGACTGGATTTCTGAGGGGGTGACCAGACCTGGCCCACATGCTCAAGGCCTATCAGGCCCCTTTGTGAGAGGGAAGAAGGGAACTGTACCTTTTGCACCCAAAGAAAGGACAAGGACACAAGGAGAACACTTGAGGGGAGGAGCCTCTGCCCCCCTGTTTTTGTACCACATTTTCCTAGGGACCTCATCTGTTCCCATGGCTTCAAATGTCATCTGGGTGCTGACAACACCCAAATCCCTGCCTGCAGCTCAGAGCCACCACTGGTACCCACTTGATTGTCTTGTAAACATCCAAAACTGAATCCT
>NW_003852508.1:2117765-2118205 GCF_000181295.1 Otolemur garnettii | reverse complement strand
GTCCAGAAATTGTTCAGGACTAAAGGAGCTAACATGTTTGAAACATTTGTTGTAGTGCATGGAGTGAGAATATTTTTAATCTGTGCTTCAAGACTTCACCCATTAACTGTTCAGTCAGCTGTAAGCAGGACCCCTTCATGTGCTTTAGACTTTTCCCAGGACATAGCTGACCACTGCGTGAGGATTCTGCTCAGAGCACAGCAGGATAGACATGGATTCTAGGGTTTGCTGGACAGTTGGCAAGAAAGGGGAAGAGCTTTTGGGTTGTCCTTGGTGCTGGCCTGGACACACTGGGACACCCTGAGCTTTAGTCAGAATAAACAGCTCTGTTTTCCAGTAACTGGGTTTTGCCAATGTCCAGGTCTTGCACCTCCAGTTAGAACAGAACTGGTAATACCTGCTTTCCTTAAGGGCAGCTCAAAGGGAGGAGGAGGGACCAA
>NW_003852508.1:2111706-2117666 GCF_000181295.1 Otolemur garnettii | reverse complement strand
GGTGGTCAGGCTGGAAAGTGCCTCTGAGAACCGCCACCACCTCCCAAAGCAAGAGATCTGCTGTTGAATCTCCAGCCTGGTCAGGTGCCAGAAATTCCACCTGCCCTGCTCTGCTGAAGAACTGTGTGCCTGAATAGCCATAAAATTTCCCTGCAGTGTGAAGAATTTGAGAAGTTGCATCAGACTGTTGGCAAGGCGCTCAGACAGAAACACAGGTCAGGAGGGGAAGGGAAGAGGCAAGTAGAGACAAGACAGCCAGCTGCGGAATGAAGGCTACTTGAGCACCAGGTGGAGTGTGTGCCCTCGGGGCCAGGATCCCAGGCCCAGTCTCTACCAAATGACTCACCAGAGTGAGTCCTACACTACTGGAGTAGAAAGACGTAGAGACAGGAAGGTTTTAGGAAGCTCTTCTATTGTATCACGTTGGGCACCCCAGGTTCTTAAGTTAATGCCTAGGATTTATATATAGAGAGAGATTAACGTATTTATGTGGATTATATACATTATCCATAATTATATACATGGATTAATTTGTACACCTTCTGTTGCAGGGACAGAAAGCCAAAAATATAATTTATTCAACTCAGAAAACTAGAAGGAAAACCTCAGGGCAAGAATTCATTCAGTGGCCAAACTCCCTATCAAAAGCCAGCCTTTTTCTCACACCCCTGGGTCTGGCTTTGTGGTCAGGCTGCCTTTCCCCTTGTCTAGGCTTTCTTTCTTTCTCTTTCCAAGAGGAGAAAGAGGTTTTATTTATCAGTAGTTCTGATGAAGACCTCAAGACTGGTTCTGTTTGGACTGATTAAATCACATGCCTGTCTCCAAACCAGCCACTATGATTATGGGTGTGGAAGACACTGTGGGCCAAGACTGTGATGCGTGGGAAGGAAGTTCAGTCCCCCCGGAGCCCGGGGACCAAGGGTAAAAAAAGAGAAATTTCCCAAAGAAAAGGAAAAATATTGTTAACCCTAAGAAGAAGGGATGTAAGCTGGAAAAGTAAACACAAGATATCAAGGGGACAGGAATAACCCATGGTGGCTAGGTGGATATAAGCACACAGAGCCAACTCAGAGACATACTCAGACCAGGGCACTGAGTGAGTGAAATTGGCAGGGCAGAGGGAAAGGAAGGAGTGGAGCTTGGAGCACACCCATGCATCCTACGTAGAAGGGCTAAGGGCATGGTCTGTGAGCAGAGGTTAGCCAGGCTCCCCAGAAGACAGAGCCCGAGGCAAAACTTAATGCTTAATGCTACACTGGGAGGGGCAATCCCAGGCCAGCAGAAGTGAGAGGGAAAGGAAGGATTGGAAGACTGAAAGCCAAACACAGGACAGTGTCATTCCATTGTGAAGAGACACGAAGGGCCTCCTCTCTAAAAGGTCGTCTGCAGACGTAGTGTCCTGGACACTATTACTAAGCACGGTCCATTTGAGGAGGGATGGAGAAGAAACTGATCTGCTATCTCCAATCATCAGTTTTCCCCCCACAGTTAACTCACTCCCCCATACTGCCATGATGTCTCCTAGCCCCTTCAGTGTGTGAAGCCAGATGTACATAACCTGTGACACGGTTTGCATCCAAGTGCACGCACAGAAATGGTGGGAAATACCAAAAGCTCTGGACATTGGCCCCAGGGAGTAGAGTGAGAGGCAGCGTGGGGAGCTGATGCCTGGGGAGAGGTGGACAGCGAGGGCCCAGGAGGAAGGCGAAGCTGAGAGAATCTGAGATGGCCGTAGAAGGTGTTCAACGCAGGATTCATGTTTCAAGTAGGTCTTTTTAAACAACTACTAGCGGACTGCTTTGCACATTGTAGACACTCAATTTATGTGGATGTATGAATATGTGTAAGGCATTATGCTAAGAGCTTGGGATAGGATAGGAATGAAAGCATAGATTTCAGGCAGATAAAGTCACTTAAAATGCTTAGGGATCAGGTCATTCACTTGAGGGGAGCTCAGCTGTACTGAGGGCTGGCTGGACTTTTTAAATGGGCAGTCCTGCCTTGGGGTCCATTGTGTAATCACCTAAACATTTCCAAGTAACAGAACTTAGGGGGTTGCCAGAGGAGCAGCAAATTATGTGCAGGGTATTATATAATGAATATACGATATTGTATCTATGGATATATATGTCATATTGCCAATGGTATATCACTCATAATTTTTGTGATATAATTATTAAAATGTTAGACTTCAATAGATCATTCTGTTATATAACACTTTCATGTTTAAGTCTCCCAGCCAAAGAACAACAGGTTTTGTTAAACTCTTTGCTCAAAGAGAGGTACTTTTATTATCACCATTTTTCTTTTTCTTTTTCTTTTTTTTTTTTTTTGAGACAGTGTCTCATTTTTATCGGGTAGAGTGCTATAACGTCACAGCTCACAGTAACCTCCAACTCTTAGGCTTAAGCAATTCTCTTGCCTCAGCCTCCCAAGTAGCTGGGACTACAGGTGCCCACCACAATGCCCAGCTATTTTTTGTTGCAGTTGTCATTGTTGATTTTAGCTGGCCTGGGCTGGGTTCAAACCCACCAGCCTCAGTGTATGTGGCTGACACCCTACCCACTGAGCTATGGGCGCCGCCCATTATCGCCATTTTTCAAATGAAAAAACTGATGCATAAAGTGTCGAGTGATGTATGAAGATCACATAGTCAGTAACGGAGCGCAGTGGTTCATGCCTGTAATCCCAGCACTTTGGGAGGCCGAGGTGGGTGGATTGCCTGAGCTCATGAGTTCAAGACCAGCCTGAGCTGGAGTGAGACCACATCTCTAAAAATAACCAGGTGTTGTGGTGGCTTGTAGTCCCAGCTACTCAGGAGGCTGAGGCAAGAGAATTCTTGAGCCCAAGAATTTAAGGTTGCTGTTAACTCTGATGCCAGGGTACTAGTCTGTCTCGAAACAAACAAACAAAAAAAAATCACAGTTAGCAATCAGCAGAGCCAGGAACTAGACGCGGGCGTCCGGCTCCAGAGTCTGTGCTCAGAAGTGTTACATTATACTGCCTCAGGCACTATTTTCCTTTCTCATAATGGAAGTAGTGTTTATGTAAATAGGTCATGGGTTAATATCCCTAGAATATTAGATGATAAACTTGCTGTGATGCTGATTTAGCTAAGGGCCTCTCTATTTCTGTGTTTTGGGGGAAATTTTTCAAAGCCCCTAATTTCCATGCGGTGGGGAAGTACTCAGGCTTCCTAGGAACTCTCACCGATTTGAGGCTCCAGACGCCCTCTGACTCAGCCCTCTGCCCCAGAGCTTGCTGTCTCAACTTCATTTCCCACAAAAACTCTGACACAGAATTTGGTCACTTTGCTGATTTTCATGAGAAATCCAATGACCTCAAGCTCTTTGTCATTTTTGTCAATTTTTCTGAGTGTGCGTGGGACCGGGAGGCGTCACCGTGGGCACTTCACGTGTTCCACTGAGCACAGCACTTGCTCGTGTTTCTGTTCCCTGTCTCCCCTCTTCCTTCTCCTCCACCAACCCCAGTTGCAGGTAACTTTTTCTTTGTCTTTCTTCCTTCCTCAGAAGACTGCAAACCATCTGACGCCCATACCTTGCAGGGACTTATCTAGTCTTTATCAGCTTCTCAAGGCTTTACCCATAGGAAAGGTGAGACACCACCCCCAAAGAGGAATTAGGTACCACGTGCCAAGCAGGATTTTTTCCCTCTCATTATATCACGACAGAGTTAGCTGATCCCGGAGCCAGTTCTCACAGGCCTCAGTGACTCTGTTTGACCTCAATGACATAATGACCAAAAGTGTATCACTGAAGATCTTTGCTTAGTCTATTACTTGCCACAAAAGCAAGTGTCTGGAAGTGAGACAGTGAGAGGCATAGTCAGAAATCAGCAAGGCGGCCTCGGTGGGCAGGAGCCTAGGATGGTGAGGGTGGCCTGAGGCTGATAATGCTGGGAAGGTAGGGTGCATTCAGAGGACACTGTCTCTAACCAGGAACAGAGTACAAAATAACAACATTCTGATTTTCTACTTTTAATTTTCCCTTCTGTATAGCCAAGGAAATGACAGAGCACTGACAATTTCTCATTTCTCAGTTAGCTGGGATTGGACTTTTCTTATAAACCTCAAACTCTGCAAGGCCAGAAATCATGTATCCAGCTGCTGTACTTTGTGTTATCAAATGCTCATTAAGTCTGGATGTAAAGGAGGCTTTATTTCCAATGACTGTCTTTGTTAATGTTTGGCCGAAGCTGTAGTTGGCAAATTAACAACAGATGGAAACATTTCATCTCTCATTCTTGAGCTAATATCTTCAGATTTGCCATGTGATGTAATTTAGGTCAGAGCTACAATTTACTGTAAGATCTTGTATTCATTAGGTTTTAATTCGACTCTACAATTATTTTGAATGCCTGCTATTTGCAAAGTACCATGCGAGGTAATGGGAGAGATTCCAGATAGTATGGGTCTGTCATGGATCTTGACAAAGCCCAGTGGTACAGACAAGACACGAACCCAAATAACCATGATACAACGTAGAACAAAGCTATAGTAAGAAAGAAAAAGGTACAGATCTTACTTACATAGTGAGGTTTTAAGAGTTAAGAGTGATCATCACCAGTTGGGAAGATTAAGAGATGGCATTGGAGCCATCACTTATCTTTGAAAAGTGGATTGGATTGGATTCATTTATTTTTGAAAAGTGAATAGAATTTTGAGAGATTGGGAAGACAGGGAGAGTATTCAAGATGGGGGACCACAAAACATGTACCAGGAAGTGAGAAAGTGAAGGGTGTCATCAGAAATCAGCAAAGAGGGCTCAGTGCCCATGCCCAGTGGTTAGGGTGCCAGCCACATACATTGGAGCTGGTGGGTTCAAATCCAGCCCAGGCCTGCTAAACAACAATGACAATTGCAACAACAACAACAACAACAAAAAAAAATAGCTGGGCGTTGTGGCGGGCACCTATAGTCCCAGCTACTTGGGAGGCTAAGGCAATAGAATCACTTAAGCCCAAGAGTTTGAGGCTGCTGTGAGCTGTGACTCCACAGCACTCTACTACCAAGGGTGACATAGTGAGATTCTATCTCAAAAAAAAGAAAGAGAGAGAAAGAAAGAAAGGAAGGAAGGAAGGAGAAATCAGCAAAGAGTTCTTGGTAAGAGCATAGGATGTCGAGGGTGGAATTGGGTGACAAGGCTGAAAAGATAGGGTATATTTGAAAGATACTGTCTCTAACCAGGCAGATAGTGTGGAATATCTGCCTTAAAATAGTAGAAATAGTTGATTCTAGAAAATCTTCCAGACTTAAAGTTATAAGCAGTTTCACCCACTGGGTGGAGGTTGAATTTACCTTTGGGAGCAAACTGCTAAGTCAGTTTCTGTCAACATCACTTCAATAGGCCTTTTAATTGTGTAAACTGTCTGGGCAAGTACTCATTATTTTTCTTAAAGAAAACCAAAATGCCATGTAGTAACCCAAATGCAAATGCTCTGGACAGTCTATTTAGTAATGTAAATTGGGTGTATCTTAAGCTCAGTTATGCTCCTACAGAGTTCTAATTTTTTTTCCTCCATCTAGATTTAGAATTTATGTCTGAAAATTGCTAGTTGTTACTGGGAGATGTGTTTATGAGTTCTTGTCCAAACAGTTGTTTACAGGAGGTCAGGAACGAAAAACAGCTATAGTGGAGTTCCTGTGAAAGACCATTCTACTCTTCACCACGTGTCAGAGAGAAGGCTGTAAAGGAATTGTATTGGGCTTGGGGTGGGACATCCAGGCTGAATTTTTGCTGTGTCACATGTGGTGTTACATAAGACTGGCCAGCCTAACTTTAGTAAATGTGGCTGGGGAGGATTGAACTTGCTAAGTCACAGGATACTGACTAATTACTTGGAGGTGGGTTAGCATGTAAACAGATGGATGTCTTTGGTATTACCCTCCCCGGGAAGACAATCCTTGTAAATCAGGAAACACGGTGGGCATTGGCTGGGGT
>NW_003852508.1:2105104-2111686 GCF_000181295.1 Otolemur garnettii | reverse complement strand
GGTGAGCAGGTCCCCCCTCATGGAGGCTGGCCAACATTTAGGCAGAAACCACTTTATTTAAAGGCTCTGAGGTCATGATTTAAGCTGTGGGGTCCATGAGTAGCAATACTGAGTAGAAGTTCGACATTATTTTCTGTTATACTCAAGCATTGAATGAAATTCTAAAAGGAAGCCAAGGTGTGCCAGGAGGATGAAGGAGGAAGTGACGTCCAGGTTTAATTGAGACCACTTGGGGATGTAGCCAGACAAACCCAGCTGAGGGACATTCTACACATGACTGACCTGTCAATTTCATCAAAAGCACAAGGAGGCTGTGGAATTGTCCCAGACTCAAGGAGGTGAGGGACAGGACAACAAAATGAAGCTTGTGATTGATTCTGGACTAGGTCCTGTATCCAAAAAGCAAATGCCACAGAGAACATTTAATTTGGGGACAATTGGTGAAATTGTAATATGGGGTGCATGTCGGATGATAGGAATGTATATTAACCTGTTAAATTTCCTGAATTTGATTATTGAATTAGAGTTATGTAAGAGAATGTTCTTGTCCTTAAGAGAGGATTAGGTATTTAAGGGTGAAAGCTGGCAACTTATTTTCAAATGGTTAGACAAAGAAATAATGTGCACACTGGTGCATGTAGAAAATGGGAGCGAGAAAAGGTGCAAGTGTGCCTTTAGTATAGAGTAGACTGTATTTACACGGCTCAAATGCTACATCCTGGTAAGGCCTAGGACATACACATCCTGTGTTTCTACTACGTCTGGAGACACTTTGACAGTCTTACATACAAGTAAGAGTATATCCCTTTTCCTACATCCTATAATGCTGGTTTACAGATAGAGCTTTCTAATTGCTTCTTTTTTATGTTATGACAGAGAACAGGTGTGCTATCTGGCATGACTGCTTCAGTTGCTATTCTGAAAACATATTGACGTAAATCATTTTTTGCATCCTGAACACCCAGCAATGTCCTCATAATGGTGATTAATGAAAGAATCGACTAATGAATAGCCCTATAAATAGCATTCCAAGTGGGCAGTGAATCACCATCACTTTAAGGGATTTACAGCATGACAGCTCCTGATGAGCTCAGTGGACAGACCCATCTAGATACATCCCTTTCCTTTGTGTGCGGTGGGATCCTCTTTAATCTAGACTAACATCTGGCTTTGGATCAGGTTCCTCCATGACTTGCTGGTGCTCAGGGTCTGATTCCTTCCTCATTGGGCATCTGCCTCTTTCTGAGTGCAACCTTGCTTTTGGCATTGGCTACGTCCATCTGTTAGATTCACAGTGCTTGAGTAAGTGAACATTTTGATCTTCATCATCCAGTTCTCTCCCCGGGGACTAATTAGTTAGGGACCACACTGAGTTAAGTGTCAATCCCATTCCAAATTATTGACCAAAACACAGAATTCCTGGCTGGAAAGAGATAACTACCATACTGTCTGAATGTCGCCAGTGGGGTACTGTAGGCGGAGTAAGCAAGGGAGAAAATTTTAATCAAAGCTGAAATAGAATACCTGTCCATTTTAAAGATTATAATCTTTTTTCTTTTCTTCCTGAGGTTGCCACACATATGCACATAATTAAAAATTCTTTTAGGGAAAATTTATTGGTTTATTCTCTTCCAAGTATTCTGGCATTATTAAAATTACAACTTAAATTTGATTTGACCAATGAATCAGCAAATGAGACTCTAGACCAAAAAGTTCTCTGTTCTAAGTGTGTTACTTCATTATATTATGTATTTGAATATGATGATCAATTTTATGAGGCAAAAGAATAAGGGCAAGAAGAGAGTAATTTGTGTTTAGAGAAGAAGAAGATGGATTAAGTTCATACCCAGCAACTAGTTATAAGTTAATGGATATGAAAGAAAAGACTATTCGTTACTCATTTTCCATTTTGCCTTGTGTTCTCTAGCTGATGATCATCAGATCACAAAAGATAAAACAAAGGCTTTCCTTAAGACTTGGATGAGAGAAAATCATGAGCACTGTTGGCTGCTAGAAATGCTGGCATAATCGAGCCTCTGTGTAATTGCTGTTTGAAAAGAAATGGGAGAAATAATGGGTTTGTCCACAAGTCAGCTACAATGAACCCCCTTTCTTTTTTGACATGGTTACCTCCACACCCGTTACCAGCAGTTTAAATGAAAAGAGGTAAGTAGACAAAGTGTGAGTGGGTCTAGCAGGGCACGTGACCAAGTCTCCTCCACAGCTCCAAGTGGGGCACGGGAAACCGTGGGCAGGTGACGGGCAGCCCGGTAGATCCTCCTCTGACGGGCTGCTCTTTCTAAAGGCAAATGCAAACCTGGAGGGGAGTGGATAGGGGCATTTTTCTGCCCTTTCGGTTCAACAGTTTTATGAACAAATTAGAAAAGAGGTTGCTGCCTTGACAAAATATAAGTTCTCATTAAAGAAGATAAGTCATCTGTCTCATGATGAATTGAGGACCCCAAAGGAGCTCTCTCTACAGACCAGAAAAATGAGTCTAGAACGCTTGGATTTTGTTTTCTATGTGTAATCTTCAAAATAGTTGTGATTATTATAGACCAGGCGGTATAAATTCAGAGAGAAAACAATAAAGTTTGTGTTCTACTTTGGACGAAAAGCAAGGAAAATGTTAAATTACCCATCTAGCTATATAAGTAGAGATATATTCCTTCTATAGAACATGAGAGATGGTATTGTAATTCATACAGTAGATGACTATGTTATGCTACAAATGCTTATGAATATGATACAACAAGAATTAAACTCAGTTACTTGATAGCCCGGTTTTATCATTTTTGAAAAAATAGATAACAGTGACTTTTGCTGACAAAATACAAGCTTTCTCTGAGTTTTCTGATAAGTTTCCAAATTATAAACAGGTTGTTTTTTGGCTCTGGGGTTTTTTTTTTTTTTTTTTTTTTTTTTTTTTTGGAGACAGAGCCTCAAGCTGTTGCCCTGGGTAGAGTGCGATGGCATCACAGGTCACAGCAACCTCCAACTCCTGGGCTCAAGCGATTCTCCTGCCTCCCACGTAGCTGGGACTACAGGCATCCGCCACAATGCCTGGCTATTTTTTGGTTGTAGCCATCATTGTTGTTTGGCAGGCAGGGCTGGATTCAAACCCTCCAACTCAGGTGTATGTGGCTGGCACCTTAGCCGCTTGAGCCACAGGCATGGAGCCTATAAACAGGTTTTGCTCTCAAAATTTTTCCCTTCCCTAAATTGTTTGTTCAAATCTTTTGTTTTTATCATTTTATAAAATTGGCATGGATCTTTACATAACATTATGCTGTAAACAACAATATATTTGGCTTCTGTTTCCATGGAGACTTATCAGTAATATTGAGTCAAAAATACAGTATGTTGTCTCGATGGAGAATATAGCATATATTAAAGTGAGTAAATGCTTGTTATAATTATTTCACTCCTCGCAACCTCAATAATAGCCTTTCCAGATCTGAAAAGGCCAAGTGAATCCGTGTAATAATCTATGCACAAACAACCCAAGGGGGCGTACTTCCAGAATACATTAGTCCATTCTTGCATGAGGATGACTTTGTAAGGGAAAATAACTGACTAGGCAGAAAACTGGTGCCTCATAGTTCCGAGTCAGTGGCGATCAATTTGGATGTGCTCACACAAAACCTGTACTGGGTAGAATAATGTCCTCCCAAAAGTCACGCCTTGTCCAGAATCACAGAATGTGGCCTTATTTAAGAAAAAATGCTCTGTAAAGATAATTAGTTAAGGAAAGATCATACTGGAATAGGGTGGGCCCTAAATTCAATCTAACTGGTACCCAGAGAAAAGACACATTTATACACAGAGGAAAGCTGACATGAGCGGGAGATGCAGGATGAGAACCCCATGTGACGGCACCGGCAGAGGCCACAGTGATGAGTCTACAAACCGTCACCAAGGATTTCCACAACACGGAAGCTAAGGGACAGGCATAGGGCAGACTCTCCCCCAGAGCCCCAGCAAGGGCCTGACCCTGCCAATCCCTCCTTCTGGCTGACAAGTCTTCAGAAAGACTCTTCCTTCTTGCCCACTACAGTTTGTTCTCCTCTTGGGAGCCAGGATAATCTTTCTAAAACCTAAATCTCATCCTCCCATTCCCCTGTATAAAACAAGTAATTGCTTCCCTCATTGCCTTCAGAACAAAGCCCCAAATGCCCAATGTAGAGTCTTCCAGATCTGTCCCCAGCTCACCTCATCTTGTCCAGTAACTTCCCGTCCAGAAACCCCACATTCCAAGTAGGAGTACGCCTTCCCCCATCTGGCCTCCGTGCCTTCAGTCCCCTAGCCTAGAGCATTCTTCCTCCTGTCTTTTCCCTGAGGCGTCCTACGGCCCCTTTCCGTGGCTCATGCTCTTCATTCTTGGCTTAGACGTCTCCTCCCAGGAGGTCTTCCCTGCCCCTCTGAAGTGCTCTCCGTGAACTCGATGCTTCGTTCAACACTGTTCATCACTCTGTGCTGCAGTTGCTTGTTTATTTGTGTAGCGAGCAGGAATTTTACTCTTCACTACTCAGGTGCAAAAAATGTCACATTCCATTATTCCTAAAATTAAAATGAAATATGCTCCTAGTTCTCACCCTTTTGACTCATAAGAATTTTAATCTGTGGGCTCCCTCCCTGCCCCACACCCTCATGAGATCACCCAAGAATTCAGAATTCAGGCAATAACAGAAAACTGTTTCACATGAAAACCACGATGCTGCAGTTGCCTCCTGACCTCGTGAGCACTGGTTCCCCGGTGAACTCAGGGACCACCCCACCCACCCGAGCAGTCCACCCCATCATCTGCAGGAGGACCACAGAGCATCAAAGCTGCTCAACACCTCGGCAAGTATGGGCCAGTCTGGATTGACTTTCCACTGAGGCAGAGATTCATCCACCATACACACCCGCACTCCACCATATACAGAAGCCCCTCGAAGCCCTTATCTTCACTTTGTCCAGGGAAACCTCCACTTTGTCCACCACCCCCCATGCATCCACAACTAGGCAGTCATAGTCTTAAGGCTCTACCCATGCCCTGGGTCACTCCAGAGTATCCCTCCTCAACCCACTAGATGCAGAACTGTTTCCTACCACCTAAGATAGGATGGATATAAAGTGGCTTATTGCCATCATGTAGGGCTCCCCATCTGTGTGGAAAAGGGAAAAAAGTCTTGGTTCTCATTGTTCCCACACCCCCATCCATCCTACCAGCCCAACATGTGAATTAAAGCAGCAAAACAAAAGCAATGCAGAAGACACTAGTTGATTTTTTAAAACTGTTCAAACAATTACACTGTTTTTCTTCCCCCACTAAGAGTTAAAGTTCCTTGAGGACAGAAAGAATTCTATGTTCATCATGACCTTGTACTGGCTATGGAGTTGACTTTTGTGCCATTACTCTGTACTGGTAGGCAGCAAGCTATCTATAGAAAAAGGAACAAACTTGCTAATAATTAAATAGCATAGAGCAGGGGTAAAGAGCATAGAATTAGACAGACCTGGATTTGAACACGTATCCTGATTTATAAGCCCATGACTTTGATGTACTTAGAATATTTGACAGCCAAAGTGGGTCATTTTTAAAATATCATCTCTTCTATACAACAAAATTATTTTCTATATACTCAGGTAATATTTGGCAAATGATCATTATTTTATTGATTAATTTTTTTAGTGTTAAAACAACCATTCTAAGAAGTTAAACTCTAAAGATATTCAAATTCAAATATTTCATAAATGAGCTAAAATGTATACATACTAAACAAAAAGATTGCACTTCACAGTTGACAGTCGTTTCACTGCTTTAAATTTTAAAGAAAAATAAAAGTTCCAAATGTTCACATAGAGTATTTATTTTGAATCTAATAGTTAAACACAGGAATATGTAGTACCACTGGGTTCTAGATATGAAATGCACCCAAAGTGAGCTCAATTTCACGCCATCACAAACTTATTCTCTAAACAAATAGGGTTGACCCTAAAAGCAGGAGTTTGGAAATTAACTTCCATGTCAAATCCAATATTTATTAAAGGGAAAATAATTCTTCAGATGTACTAGCTTTGAGGCATACAGTACATTATTCAAATTCAGTAGTACCCACCATTGCTTAAAACTCAGCAACTTAACCAAAAAAAGAAGTTTTGGGGAAGAAGTATTTAATCACTGACATAATTTAGAATTGCTAGTACATCAAGATTTAAACACAGAGACACACGTTCCTAGCAGTATTATTCACAACAGGCAAAAGGTGAAAGCAACCCACGTATCCATTGATTGATGAAGGGATGAATAAAATGTAGTATATCTATCCAGTGAAACATCTAGCTTTCAAAAGGGGAAATTCTAGCACATGCTACAACATGGATGAGCCTTGAGGACTTACACTAAAATCTTTGGATGCTAAAAATAGTAGTCTGACTCCTAATCATTTCATTATTATTTTTGAATTCTCTACAGACAATGTGCACCTTACTGCCTGAACTCAGGACCAACCATACCCATACTTACCCCTTGGTGTTTTCCTGGACTTTGGGCACGTTATTTAACTTCTTAGAGACTCAGTTTCCTTACTTAAAAAA
>NW_003852508.1:2098834-2103804 GCF_000181295.1 Otolemur garnettii | reverse complement strand
CCTTTGATTTCCTTATATTTATTAGTTGTAAAAACAATTTTTCCCTTCCCAGCATAGTAGTCTATTCCAAACACATGTTCTGGTATAAATGACAAGTACTGATGGGGATCCTGGGATCAAACAGCATTACTGGTATTGGATATTATTACACCAGAATTTAGTAGGAAATTATCGTTTTCTAAAGACTAAATTAAAGAAATATTGAGCCCAAGTATTGAAAAGAAAGTAAAGTGACAAAGAGAAAATTATTAGAATCTTACTTGATGCACAGGTAATCTACAGGTCCCTTGGCAGAAGCTTTTGAACTGAAGTTCATTTTAGGAGGTTGCCATTTGAATGACAATGCGGGTTTTTCAGGCTACACCACCACCACAAACATACATCTTATTCCTAAATCCTGGTGTATGCACAGAGGGAGTTTTTGAAGAGTAACTCAAGTTTGGAGAAGAAACAGAAATCACATGATCTTAATTAGGGGCAGGAGTCTCACGAACAAGAGGAAAGGGAGGAAAGGAAGGCAAGAAGGAAGAAAGGGACAGTGTGTGGGGGGGAGACCCTAAAATATATTTTCAATCCCTACTATTCAGATACTGGTCCAAGAACAGCCGCATACAATCACCAGGAGCTTGACGGAACTGCAAACTCTCCCCGTCGACCAGGGACTACAGAGTGAGCATTGCATTTTCACAAGGTGCCCAGGAGACTTGGAACACATTGAAATGCTCGCAGAGTTCTTTTCCAAAATTGGGCCAAGGCCAGTCAGTGGCAGGGCCTCAGCCACACTCTGCTGACAGGGGATTAACAGAACCCAGACAAGGAGCAGGGCTGGGGCCCAGGGGGGCGTGTTGGAAGTCACACCAGGAGGCACAGCTCCTGAGGCCAAGGCCTGTGCCCAGGGAGGTAGCTATAAAGAATCCCTGATTTCTGCAGCTATGGAGACTCTGTGTCATTAGAAATCATCTCCAAAAGCCAAAGGGCTGAGTGACATATTTCCCATGTGTCTGCCTGGCTAGCAGGGAGCCCATTTCATTGTGAATTCTGCAACTTCTTGTCATAAGAGGGCTTTTGGGACTGAGGTTACTCTTATAAGCATCAGGTAAAATTTTGAATTCAAATAAAACCACCTGATAAAGGAAGGTGCACCGAAGGAATAAAGGTTTTAGACAATGAGAGGGCCCTTGACTACTTGGGAAGCAGACTGTCACGGAGGAGGCGTTATCAAGAGACTAGTCTAGTGTCGCATCTCAAAAACCTACCAAGGAACTCTGAGCACCTCCTCCAGCAGCCTCACATAGAAAGATGCCAGGAAGAATAAACAAGCCTTCCCTGCCCCTGAGGAAATTAGCACAGTATTCCATTGGTAGTCCACTTCCATACTTAAAAAGGAAAATACGGAGGGCGGCAAATTGAATGATCCTTCAGCAGATGAAATCCAACAGTTCCGCCATAGCCACCCTAAAACTACTTGTGTTATAAAATATGTAAAATCTTCCCTTCGTGGAGGGGTCTTGAAGCCTCTAGCCAGGGAAACTGAGGCCCCACAACTGGAGGCCAGGAACCCTCTGAGTAGGGCGAGTTCTGCTCCATTGTCAGAGTCACAAAACCTGCTGGATGGGCCATCCTGTGTTTGCCCTAATCCAAGGCCAGATTTCTCTTTTTAGTCATAAAAATAAGATTTTAAGTATGAATGTTATGCAAGGGATAGAGTGGCAGGAACCCCGGAGGAAGACAGCGTCCAGTAACCACAGTGCACCACAAGTTCTTGGAACTTGCTGCTGCCTTCATATTTGGCATTAGCCAGCCTATTGTCCTGTCTAGACAAGTGCCACGGGCTGAGTAAACACTGAATTGCTGCATAAAGCCTCTATTCATCCACAGTGAAAATGTGTCAACGTGCAGCCTTTTGGAGCCCAAGGGGCCTTTGTGCAGAGAAAGAAATATTTACAGTGACTGGAGTTTTCAATTAATATTCACTTGTTAACATTACAAAATTTAAAATCTGTTTGCCTTACGTTGTCAATGCCAGCTACAAACCATATTATTCTGTTTTCAATTATAATAAAATGAGACTCACTTTTACCTATTTGTTTATTAATATTTGATTAACTCAAGCTTAACAGGCTACATTTCTTCTACTAATCATCTCTATTTACAAAATTGGTTAATCCTTCCAGTTTTCTAGTCACTTCCTTAAGTATTTTTAACCATATTTTCAAATTTCACAGATTTAAGGTTTTCCTTTAGCATATAAAATGCTTGTAGGGTAAACTAAATAATCTTTAAAAGCAAAACAATTTTATAATCTAGTAAATTAGGTTATAGACAGATGGATAGATAGATGCTGATACAGATGCAGTCATGCATCACATAACGATGTTCCGTTCCAGATGGACCCCACATACAACGGTGGTGGTCCTGTGCGATTATAACTCCGATTGCCTAGTGATGTAGTGGCTGCTGTTATGTTATAAGGCAAAACATTACTCATGGGTTTGTGGGGATGCTGGTGTGAACAAGCCTACTGCCCTGCCTATAAAAATCCATCACATGCAATTATGTCTAGTACATAATACTTCACAGTGATAATAGATGACTATGCTCCTGATCGATGCATTTACTATATTTTATAGCTATTTTGGAGTGTGCTACTTCTCCTTACAAAAAAAAAAGTTAACTGTAAAGGAGGCTGGTCCTTCAGGAGGTATTCCAAAAGAAGGCATTGTTACTCGTATCATAGGGGACGATAACTCCGTGCCCTTGACGGAGGTGCCAAGATGTGGAGGTGGAAGCAGTGATAGTGATGATCCCGATCCTAGGCTGACATGTGTGCTTGTGTCTTTGTTTGTATTTGTTTTATTTATTTTTATTAAATCATAACAGTGTACATTAATGCATTTATGGGATACAACGGACTGATTTTATGTACAATTTGGAATGCGTACATCAAACAGGTTAACATAAACTTCACCTCACTTATTTGTTGTGTTAAGACATTTAAACTCTACTCTTAATAGTTTTGACATGTACCCTTGCATTGTGCCCATTAGGTGAGGGCCTATCAAATACCCTCCCTCCTCCTGGTCAGTGTCTTTGTTTAAAAAAAAAATAAAAAGTTTAAAAACTGAAATAAAAACATTTACAATAGAAAAAAACTTTATAGATTATAGATATTAATAAAGTCCTCATTTGTTGGTGAATAAAAAAGGAAAGATATTAATAAAGAAAATGTTTTTGTACAGCCATATAGTACGTTTATGTTTTAAACTAAGTATTATTATAAAAGAGTCAAAGGCTAAAAATCATTTAAAAGTTTATGAAGCAAAAATGTTCTAGTAATTAATTTATTATTGAAGAAGGGAAAAGCTTATTTTAGACATTCGGAGCGTAAGTGTGTGGTGTTTATAAAGGCTACAGCAGTGGATGGCAATGATCTGGCCATTCGCTCCCCCCTCACTGACTCACCCAGAACAACTTCCAGTCTTGCAAGTGCCACTCATGGTAAGTGCACTATACTAAGGTGACCAGATTTTAACATTGTTAAAGTGGGACAGCATTGGTGGAGGAGGGGGCGGGGCCTGACAACAATGCAAACTTTGATAAGCAGTTCTCAATAATCAGTTCTCAACAATTATTTGTTATTATTAAAGTTTAACATTATAAAATTAACAAAAATAATATAAAACTCATATCCTGGCAAAATAGCCACATGGCAGCCAAAAACCGTATATTCTCTTCCTGTTCGCCCGTGTTCCCTAGCTTGTCGTGCATTCTTTCCAAAAATCAGGGCTTTTTTAAAACGCCACAGGACGCAGGACAAATTGTTAAAAATCGAGACTGTCCCGCCAAAAGTGAGACGTCTGGTCACTTTACACTATACAGATATACCATTTTTATCTTTTGCACCTTATTTTTACTGTACCTTTTCCAGTTTAGATACACAAATATTTACCATTGTGTTATAATTGCCTACAGTAATCGGTATGGTAATATTCTGTACAAATTTATAGCCTAGGAGCAATAGGCCATACCGTATAGCCTAGGTGTGTGGCAGGCTAGACTACCTCAGTTTAAGTATGTTCTATGATAAGCAAGCACACAATGATGAAATTACCTCACACAGCTTGTCTCAGAATGTATCCCCACAGCTGGCACGTGACTGTATAAATGACATATATAGAGAATCTTAAGCTATCCCCCATACTTGAGAACTATTCATAAAACTGGCCATGTTCTTATGCCTATCAACTTAAAATTATAATTCTGAATTCAATCATGTAAGTAAAACCAAAGTCACAAGGATTGTTCGTCAGAATCTCTTAAGCATTATGCTTTTAATAACAAATGTAACAGATTACTTCATTGATTCCTGTACTTTACACAAAAGTATTATTTTATATCTAAATTTAATTCTAAAACTCTATGTGCTTAGGAAAACAGGTGTAACATCCCAGGCAACTGAGGTGACTGTCCTGACCATGATTCATGACTGTGAGACAGTTGTTTATCAATCCGATACTCACACAGAATGCAGGCCCTACAAAGGCAACAGCCTTGACATGACAGAATTTTGAGTCTGAATTCTTCAGATGGGTCCAGTTTTATAATACCTGTTCCTTGGATTTGTTTTATCTTCGCCTGATTTTTTTTCACAGTTGTAGCTTGGTTTTAGTAGATGGAATTCTACCCTCTCTCCCCTCCCTTCTTAACCCTGGGGGAATTGTACTAATCCATTTATTGCATGACTGAGTCTGCATTCTTTTTAGATCTTTCTCGGACCACAGCTTTCAAGCCCTCTTAATGGCATCCCTTGGATCATGGATTCCTCTCAATCCTCCATGGGGCTCTGTGACCCCAAATCTAGAAGTCACACTAATGACAAAATACTACGCTGAATCATTAGTGCCATCTAAATAAAACCTCTGAATACATACAGGCAGATTACCAGACAAGTTAAGAGTATAGAGCTGCAT
>NW_003852508.1:2092726-2097720 GCF_000181295.1 Otolemur garnettii | reverse complement strand
AGCACCCTACTCACTGAGCCATGGGGGTCGCCCTCATTTTAATTTTATTTTTAATTTTATTAATGATACATATTAAAGACAAATGGAAAATAAAAGATCAATTGTTGAGACGTCCCTTATTCTTTCATTCTCTTTTAGTATATAAAATATTATGTATTAAAAAGCTTTTATACAGCTCGGTGCCCATAGGTCAGTGAGTAGGGTGCCAGCCACATACACTGAAGGTGGCAGGTTCAAGCCCGGCCCAGGCCTGCTAGACAACAACAACTGCAACCCCAAAAAAAAAAAAATGACCAGGCGTTGTGGCGGGTGCCTGTTGTCCCAGCTACTTGGGAGGCTGAGGCAATAGAATCTTTTGAGCCCAAGAGTTTGAGGTTGCTGTGAGCTGTGACACCATGGCACTCTACCAAAGGTGACATAGACTTTGTCTCAAAAAAAAAAAAGCTCTTATACATATATGTGATATACAAAATTGTGACATAATGAAAATATTTTAAAATTGTGTCTTTGTCAGTTGTTATGTTATGACCATCCTTCATGTAATTCAATATTATTCAAAAATGTCATGGCTGCTGGGAGTTCCACTTCTGGAATGGAGGGAGGAATTGCTCCATGATCACTCACCAGCAAAACAACCATATCCTGTGAAAATAATAAAACAAGCAAATAAACAAATAACCACTTAATAGTCTTTGGAGATTTCCCCAGGTGCTTATGGCAAATGAAGAAACACTTATTCAAGAAAATTTACTAAATCTACAGAAGAACAGCAAGAATCTGTGGCACTTGAGCTGTAATCCCTTTTTTCCCTCCCCAGTCCCAGTGCAGCGTGCAGCATAGTAGAAGTTCCAGTATAGGTGAGTATGACCAAGGAGACAGGACTCCCATTATCCTCAGCTCCTGTTCTCCCCAGAAACAGCATTGCTCCAGAAGAGGCAGGATTGCCAGCATTTCTTATCACTGCTGTCTGGTTGCAGAGGCCAAATCCTGGTGAGAGTGAGGGCTTCCTTCCTTCCTTCAGCCTCCATTCGTATGGCGGAAAGTCTACCCCAGGCATGGCAGGCTGAGAAAATTGGAACCCAAATTACCTTCACCAGAGGATATCACCCTCCCAGTGCACTACTCATAAATCAGGGATGTCATTTTGGGAGAAGTGAACCCTTTTCCCTGTCCCCAGTTCCAGAACAGCTCAGAGATTTTGCCCAGAGGTAGGCAGTTTATAGGAAAAAAGAGCTCTCAAGTTTCCCCCCCTCAAAAAAACTGACTTGTTTGAAACAAAGAGTAAGGTTTCAAACCTAAGAATGCTCTTGAAAGCAGTGGAGAATATGATGGTAAGCAATTAAGAGGAGGCTGGTAGCTCCAAGAGAGCAAGAAGCTAAACCTTGGCCCGTTTACTAGACAAAAAGACAGCTATCAACTCCTAGGTTTCAGAGCAAACCTCAAAGACTGGTCTCAAAATCTACCCCTGCAAAGGGAACTGAATTTAATTGGGCCAGACTATGGAGCAATTTATGCCCGAAGACATTAATGAAAGCAATAAAATAGTCAGCCAGCAATTAATGGAGCTGGATGTGATACCAACAGAGACAGATGATATAACAGACAGATCAAAAAAGAGATAGCCAAAGGGGGCCTGTTAAACCCGCTATCATACCGGGGTGGCTGTCCACATGCCAAGGATGTGCTTGCTGCTCTCTGAGGAACAACAACAACGTCACAGGCTTCACACTGTGGGAAAATACACTTGATTGATACAATCCAGCCTAGTCACTAAACAAATAAGCGAACAACAACAAAAAAAACAAGCCAGCAGTACCCACAGTTGCTACAATGTGTTACCTAAAGTGTCCAATTTTCAACAAAAACCTATGAGACATTAAAAAAAAAAAAAAAGGAAAGTATTACCCATTCACAGGAAAAAAATCAGGCACAGAAATTGTCTATAGGGGAGGGTGCAAGGGGAAACCAGCAGGAAGAGGAGGTGGCAGCACCAGCCTACCTTGGCTGGAGGCGAGACCCCTGCCCTGGCCACGTGGAAGGGCCATGGCTGACCGCAGCGCCGGAGGGGCCTGATGTGTTTGGGGCCTCCAGCTGGACCATATTCCAGCCCTCGAGAACCTAGGGATGCGGAAAAGAATATCCATTCCACAAACTACAGACCCTCAGGATTGCTCCCACAATGGCCCTTGCAAGTGAAATTACGAAAAGAATTAAAGATATAAAATTAACTTTAAAAGGTTACTCCACAGGATCCCCTGAACATAAGATATTGCCACAAAATCTGCCTCGTGTATTTTTCTCTTTCACCCAAGAGCTGCACAATTGCAGATTTGAGGAGAATGTCTGCAGACTGCAAAGAACCTAATTAACACAGGATGACCTACAAGTGAATCTAAGCCCAAAACAAGATATTATTCCTTAACAGCTGTGGTCAGTCTTGGTTCTGAATGCTGCAGATAACAGCAAGTAGAGTTTCTGTATTTCTGAAGTATTCACTTGACCTTCCATCACTAAGACGGACTTTTCTAATGTGTTCTGGGAGATATTAATGGAATATAGTCACGTCCACTCAAGACGAGAGGCAGATCAATACTGAATATTCTGTGTCCTTGCTAGAACAGCTGAAACTGTTTTATGAACAGCAGTTGTTTATAAGTATAGTGTTGTTTATATGTGTTAATTATTGTGGGCACCGAAGTCCCATGTCATAAGATGGTTCTTGCAACATGTAGCTCTTATTTCAGTACTTTAATCTTCATTAGTTTGTAATTACAAATGCAGAATGTTTAGCTTATTTTAATAGCAGTTCTTTAAATGTTAATTTAAATTTTTAAAAAAATTATATCTGTTAATGTTTTGCTTAAGTTTTCGATTCAGATAATATAATACTTGCATGTGTAAGGGACAGATGGAAGAAGTTTTGTAAAGGTTTGAAAATTGTTGAAATCAACAAAGGTAAAGTTTTAATGTTGAGAATGCAGAAGATTCCAAATACTCTTGATTTTCATTGAAAAAGAAAAATGAGGTAATTTACTTTTTGAGACTTCTCAAAGTACTATATGAAGGAAGTAGTGATCCTGGTATATAAACTGAAGAGTTAGAATAGACTCAATATTAATTTTTAGAGGATAATTGGTGCTGTTACTACCTGTTAAATAAGACTTTTACTTCCTTTGCAAAAAAACCAAGAAATTGTCTATAGGAATACCCAGATGTTGTATTTAATAGATTAAAAACTGCAAAGTATTCATTCATCATAAATATGTTCAAAGGACTAAAGGAAAATTTGCTTAAATAAGTAAAGGAGTGTTTTACATTTGTAATCCCAGAGACTTGGGAGGCAGAGGCAGGAGGATTGCTGGAGTCCAGGAGTTTGGGGCTGCAGTGAGCTATGACTATGCCACTGTACTCCAACCTGGGTGATAGAGTGAGACTCTATCTCTACAGAAAAGCAGGAGGAGGAGGAGAAGTAAAAGGAAGTAGGATGACAATGACAATGTCTCCTCGTATCAAAAAGAAATTATACTAAAAGGATGACCAAATGAAAATTCTGGAGTTGAAAAGAACAATAATTAAAATAAAAAATTCACTAGAGGGGCTCAATAATATATTCAAACCAGCAGATGATACAATTGGCACATTTGGAAGTAAAGCAATAGAAATCGTGCAGTCTAAAGACCAGATAAAAAAAGAAAATGAAGCAAAATGAACAGAGCCTCAGAGTAATGTGAGATACAATTGGAAATACAAGAGAGAGAAAGGAGGAAAACAAAGGTATACCATGGAGTACTACTCAGCCTTTAAAAAAAATGGTAAACTAACACTTTCTGTAAAAACCTGGATGTAACTGTACACCATTCTTCTAAGTATCACAAGAATGAGAAAACAAATGCCACCTGTACTTACTACTAGACTGGAACTAATCAATCGACAACCACGTCCACATTTGGCAGTAGGAGGAGGCAGTAAGAAGGGTTAAATTCACACCTAACAGGTATAATGCACACTAACTGGATGATGGGCACACTTATAACTTCGACTCAAACTATACAAAAGCAATTCATGTAACCAAAACATTTGTACCCTCATAATATTCTGAAATTTAAAAATAAAAAAATTAGAATGCAAAAAAAAATAAATATTAAATCAAATCACATTGCTTAATATCTTAGCTTTCTTTTTTTATTTGACCAATGATAAAATGGTAAAATTAATTATATGGAAATGGAAAATGGAAATGAAAATGGAAAAAAAAATCCAATGTACTCAGTACTACTGTGAAACCAATTTATAATCCCTCACACTTGCATATGAAAAATGAAACATAACTATAGCCTAGGATGAAGGAGGGAAGGGGAGGGAGAGAGGAAGGGAGGATGGGTGGGTTGATAGAGGGAGGGTTGGTAGGGGGACCACACCTATGGAGCATATTGCAAGTACAAGTTGGATCTATCAGGTGTAGAACACAAATGTCTTAATGATGTAATTGGGTAAATGAGGTGAAGGCTATGTTGATTAGTAGGATGTAAGCACTCCAATCTGTACAAATAATCAACACATTGAATCCCATAGTGGCATAAATGTATTTATGATCTATGTACAAATGAATTAATAAAACAAAGTTAAAATGAAACAAGTGAAATTAATTTTAATAATGTATTTTATTTAACCTAGTACGTGCAAAATATTGGCATGTCAGCATAGAATAAATTTTAAAATGAACAAGATAAAAAAATTGATTATATGGAAATTTTAAATTTCATTAAGCTATTTACTTAAATAGAAAAAAAACTCAACAAAATAATTACTGAAAACTTCCCAAATTTGATGAAAATATGAACCTACATATCCAAGAAGCTCAATGAACTCCAAGTTATAAATGTAAAGAGATTCATATATAGAACTATCAGAGGAAAAAAAGGCTAAAAGACAAAGAGAAAAAGAGAATCTTGAAAGCAACAAGAGAAAAAAAAAGATACCATGTAAAAGGAACA
>NW_003852508.1:2079643-2091775 GCF_000181295.1 Otolemur garnettii | reverse complement strand
GATCTAAAAATAGACCTGCCATTTGATCCTATAATTCCTCTACTAGGTATATATCCAGAAGACCATAAATCGCATTATAACAAAGATCTTTATAGAAGAATGTTTACTGCAGCCCAATTCATAATTGCCAAGTCATGGAAGAATCTCAAGTGTCCATTGACCCATGAATGGGTTAATAAATTGTGATATATGTACACCATGGAATATTGTGCAGCCTTAAAGAAAGATGGAGACTTAACCTCTTCCATGTTTATATGGATGGATCCGGAACATATTCTTCTTAGCAAAGTATCTCAAGAACGGAAGAAAAAGTATCTAATGTACTCAGCCCTACTATGAAACCAATTTATAGCTTTCATATGAAAACTATAACCCAATTATAGCCTAAGAAGAAAAGGAAAGGGGAGAGGGAGGGGAGGGAAGGGGGAAGAGTGGATAGAGGGAGGGTAATTGGTGGGACCACACCTACAGTGCATCTTACAAGGGTACATGTGAAATTTATTAAACGTAGAATATAAATGTCTTAACACAATAACTAAGAAAATGCCATGACGGCTATGTTAATCAGTTTGATGAAAATATTTCAAATTGTATATAAAACCAGCATACTGTACCCCATGATTGCATTAATGTACACAGCTATGATTTAATTAAAAAAAGAAAAAATTTTCCTAATTTCAGAATATTACAGGAGTACACACATTTTTGATTAGATAATTTGCTTTTGTACATTTTAAGTCAAAGTTATAAGTTTTCCCTTCACCCAGAAAGAAAATTCTTAACTAAGGATGTTACATCCAGCAAAACTATTTTTCAAAATGGATGGCAAAATAAAGCATTCTCATAAGCAAAAACTGAAAGAATTTGTTGTTAGCAGACTCTCCTACCAAGAAATATTAAAGAAGTTCTTGGGGCCAGGCGCGATGACTCATGCCTGTAATCCTAGTATTCTGGGAGGCCAAGACAGAGGGATTGCCTGAGCTCACAGGTTCAAGTCCAGCCTAAGCAAGAGCGAGACCCTGTCTCTAAAAATAGCCAGTCATTGTGGTGGGTGCCTGTAGTTTCAGCTGCTTATGAGCTTAAACAAGAGAATTGCTTGAGTCCAAGAGTTTGACGTTGCTGTGAGCTATGAAGCCAAGGCATTTTACTGAGAGTGACAAATGAGTCTGCGTCTCAAAAAAAAAAAAAAGTTCTTTAGGGTAAAATTAAATGACTCCTGACAGCAATTCAAATCCACACAAAAAAACAAGGAGCAGCCATAAAGGTAACTATGTGATTATAAGGTGCACTACAAATGCATCTTCATCTTTCTTTTCTTCCCTGATTAAAAAAGTAGTTACATAAACAATATGTACACCCCTATATTGCTGGACCTATATCTATGGAAATGAAATATTTTGACAATAACAGAACAAAAAGGGGGCAATTGCAAAGCTGTATTGAAGTAAAGAAATGGCATCAGATAGTAATTTGTATTCACAGGAAAAAAACATAAGCTAATCAAACATGACAAAGGTAACAAAACAAACTCTACATATACATACTTGTTCTCTCTTCTTCTTCCTCCTTCTTTACAGTACATAAAATTATATAATAATTACAACAGTATGTTTTTGAGTTTGTAACGTATAGATGTGATATGCATAATAATAATGGCGCAAAAGGGGGAAGAGAGACTATAGCTAAATAGGAGGACTGTTTCTATATCTAGAGTCTTAACTAGAGTTTAGTTAGTGTAAATCTGAAATCTATTCTGATTAAGATGCATATAGAAGCCTTAGAGTAACCACTAAGGAAAAAACTCAAAAATAGTGAAAAGAAATCATTAAATGAATTTAAATATTATCCTTAAAATATTCACTTAATGCAGAAGAAACCAGAAAAAGAGAAATAGAGGAACAAAAAAAAAAGACATGAAACAATTAGAGAATGAAAAGTAAAATGACATACATAAATCAAAGACAAGAACGGAGCCAGGTGTGGTGGCTCATGCTTATAATCCTACACTCTGGAAGGCCAAGGCTGCAGGATCACTTGAGTTCAGGGGTTCAAGACCAGCCTGAGCAAGAGTGAGACCCCGTTTTTACTAAAAATAGAAAAAAATTAGCCAGGCATTGTGGCAGGTGCTTGTATTCCCAGATACTCAGGAAGCTGAGGCAGGAAGATCACTTGAACCCAGGAGTTTGAGGTTGTTATGAGCTAGGCTGATGCCATGGCACTCTAGCCTGGGCAACAGAATAAGATTCTGTCTCAAAAATATAATAATAAATAAAAACAAAATAAAAAGACAAGGATGGAAGTTCTTGCCACTTCTATGTTCAATGAGCAATTCAAAAATGAAATTAAGGAAATATTTCCACTTACAATAGTATCAAAAAGAATAACATACTTCGGAATAAATTTAACAAAAGAAGTGCAAAACTTATACTTTTGAAACTTAATAAAAGATGCACAAAGTAGAAGGATTCACACTTGCTGACTCCAAAACGCACTAAAAGCAACAGTTATCAAAACAGTGTGGTTCTGACACAAGGTCAATATATAAATCAATGGAAGAGACCTGAGTCCATAAATAAACCCATACGTCTATGATCAACTGATTTTCAGCAAGGGTGCCAAGACCATTTAATGGGAAAGAATAGTCTTTTTTTTTTTTTTTGAGACGGAGTCTCAAGCTGTCCCCCTGGGTAGAGTGCTGTGGCATCACTCACAGCAATCTCCAACTTCTGGGCTCAAGTGAGTCTCCTGCCTCAGCCTCCCAAGTAGCTGGGACCACAGGAGCCCACTACAACGCCTGGCTATTTTTTTGGTTGCAGCCATCATTGTTATTTGGCGGGCCCGGGCTGGATTCGAACCTGCGACCTTAGGTGTATGTGGCTGGCACCTTAGCCACTTGAGCCACAGGTGCCGAGCCAAAAAGCATAGTCTTTTCAATAAATAGCACCAGAAAAACTGAATTGCCCCATGCAAAAGAATGCATTTGGACACTTATATCACAACATAGATAAAAATTAACTCAAAATGTATGAAAAACTTAAAGGTAAAAGCATAAAATTTCTAGAAGAAAAGGATAAATTTTTATGATTTAAGACTTGGCAAAGCATTCTTAGATATAATACCAAATGCATGCGCAGGAAAAAAAATTGAGACTTTAAGAATGGAAAAGCAAGTATTCGATGTACTCAATACTGGTATGAAACCAATATATCAACAACTACACACCCACATGAAAGAAAAAAAAAACCCAAGCATATTCTAGTGAGAGGGGTGGGGAGAGGAGAGAAAAGAGAAAGGGGAGGAGAGAGAGTGACTGGCAAGGTCTCACCTAATGTGCACAATGTAAGGTTATCCAGCCCACCCCCCGGGTGAAGGGCTCAACTACAACTTGAACTTTACCTTAGAAATGAAAACAGTGTAACCGAAACATTTGTACCCTCATATTAATCTGAAATTTATAAATGGAAAAAATAGAGTGGTGCCTGTGGCTCACAGGAGTAGGGTGCCGACCCCGTATGCTGAAGGTGGTGGGTTCAAACCCAGCCCCAACCAAAAATGGCAAAGAAAAAGGAAAAAATAGGTAAGTTGCACTTCATTAAAATTAATACCTTTGTGCTTCAGAAACCACTACCTATAAAATGAAAAGACAACCCACAGCATGCAAGAACATATTTGTAAGTCATATACTTGATAAGGTACGTGAATCTAGAATCTATAAAGAACATTTCAAACTCAATAGTAAAATAATAACTCAATTTAAAAATGGGCAAAGTTTGGGTAGCTATAGCTTCAAAGAAGATAGGTAAATAGCCAATGAGGACATGAACAGATACTCTACATCCTTAGCCACCAGGGAGATGCAAATCAAAGTCACATTAAAATACCATTTCCTACTCACTAGAATGGCTCTTTAAAAAAGGTAATAGGGTAGCGCCTGTGGCTCGAAGCAGTGGGGCACTGGCCCCATATACCAGAGGTGGCGGGTTCAAACCCGACCCTGGCCAAAAACTGCAAAAAAAAAAGAAAAAAGTACAGGTAATAAGTACTGGTAAGGACCTGAAAAAATTGAAACCACCACATACCGCAAAATGGTGCAACCACTTTAGACAATAGTCTGGCAATTCCTCAAATGCTTAAACATATAACCAACATATGGCCCAACCATTCTGCTCTATGTACACGGCCAAGAGAAATGAGAACATATGTGTGCCAAAGAACTCTAACCTGAATGTTCATAGCAGCCTATTCATTACGGCCAAGAAGTGGAAACAATCCAAAGGTCTAACAGCTGAGGAATAGATAAACCTATAGCTGCTTTACCTATAATATTGTCTCCACCTGGCTCCCCTCTCTCTATTGTATTTCTTTAATAGCCAAATGCCTCTAAGTTTCCACCAAAGACTCACTTCTCTCAAACCCTCCTTGATTGTCCTAGTTATTCATTTCTCCCTGGGATTTCCAAAGCATTTATTTATTCCTTTTGTCTTCTTTTTGGCACAGCTGCAACGGAGCTGCAGGGCTATTGCGAGAGGGTAAAAGCTTCTCAGCACACACCACAGGACCTCCGACTAAGTAAGCAACCAGAGATGGACAGAATAAGAAGAGTTTTCAGCAATTTGGCATAAAAGTCACAATCACTTCCTTTTGAAAGACATTTCCAATGCCTTCTTCTCACAAGGAGAACAAGAAACAGAAACTTAAAGTACATCTTTAATGCATCTAGGAAACATCTGTAACCTCAAACCACACTATATTGAGGGAGGGGGGGAGGCATCAGATGGAGGAATAACAAATGACTTAGCAGAACAGAGGGAGGTCAAGTCCAAGTGCCTGCAGAGGTGATACCAGCCAGAAGCAAACTGATTTAACCCACAGGACCCCCTTTCAGAATGGCTCAGAAAGTCGAGACACCAGCTCCCTAAAAGATTAAGGATGAGTAAATGTTAACAACCAGGAGATTGCTTGAAAATCCTTAAAAGGAAAAAAAGGAGTCCTCATGTTCTCATTCCTGCCTCTCTTGGCCTGGCAACGACCCCTCTGGAAAAAAATTTGAACCAAAGAGGATATTAACAAAGAGAATGGTGGTGGGAAGTGCAAGAGTGAAAACAGAATTTTAGGCAAAGTCTGTCCACTAAAACTCAAGAGCCCTGTCAGCCTCCTTCCTCACCCAGCTCAAAACACGAGTGGCCAGGTTCATGCTTTCCAGCAGAGGATTCAAAGTTTCTTCTCTGGAGAAACTGACCCCACACACTGCAGGAAGGTTCTTTACCTACTGACATAGGAGGTCCACAGAGAGAAAGCAGGCGGACACACACAGCCCCCGCCCCTGCAGCAAGCTTTCTGATTCCAAGCACCGTTGACATTCTGAACCAGATAGTTCATTGTGGGAGGCTGTTCTGTGCATTGTAGGATGTACAGCAGCAGTATGGCTGGCCCTGTCCACAAGATACCAGTAATATTCTTTGCCCAGTTATGAACATCAAAAACGTCTCCAGCAAAGGCGAGGATAAAAAATCTCCAGTTGAGACACTCCGCTGCAGTGAAGCTCCTGGCTGGCAAGCCCTTCTCTTCCCAGGGAGTTTCTAATCAGTTTCCTAGCATTTCACCAGTTCTTTGAGCATAGTCTCCAACAACCCAAACAAAAATAAGCTGTAATTAATATTCCCAGAGAGATAAGAGAAGATGTTGCATATTGAAACAAAAACAGTATGTTACATAATAGAAACAGAAAACAAGAAAAACTCTTGGCTACGAGAATATCAAAGATAATCTTCAAAATTCAGTAGAAGAGTTAGGAGGAAGAGCGAAAGAAATCTCACCAAAGGGAAGCCACAACAAAAATTAAACACAAAACCTAAGAATATTAGAGTAGCAATTGCAGGTGACTAACATCTAACTAGTAAGTATTCCAGGAGGAAATGAGAAAAACTAAAGAGGAAAAGTTCTCAACTCATTTCTTTAAAAAGTTCAGATGTCGGGGTCCCACCCCGAGAACAGCGTCTGCTGAGACCTGTGGAAACTGGCGGCAACTGCCTGAAGAAATATAAAGTTAGGAGTGATGGTAAAGAAAGACATGAGACAGAGAGTAGAATTCAAAGCGGGAGCTCAGGGATCCACTGCCCATCATGGGATTCCAGCAATGGCCCAGAGCGCTTGCTCCACTCTGATTTTATTGAGTTCTATTTTCCCAGACAGTAAGAAGAGGGAAGAAACAAAGACGGCAGCAATTTCTTGGACTGATCATATTAGCTCCTATTGTTATTTTTATTAACCTTAAGGGTGGCCTTCAGAAATCTGAAATCTGAGCCTGTGTTGGGAGAGCCTTGCGCTTGAGGTCACACACACAGATTTCTAGGGAGGTGTTAGGCTCTGCTAGTAGTCTGTGGAGTAAAATGCCACCAGAGTTAATCTCCTCGGAGGGATGGGTGGGAGGGAGGCATTTTCCTCCCATCACCACCACAGAGGATTTTCCTGTGCTATACAGGAGGATATAAGCTCTTCTGCCCACGTATCAGAGTTCAAACTACTCCCTTGGTCTCTGCCCCATGCAAATGCAAATCTCCACAATGGGTATCTGCTTTGCCTGTTTAATGGGCAGGAAGTGCCCTAGAAGATGTATCTTTTCTTAAGACTTGTCATAGCCTCTTCTATGACCATTAGTCTCCTCAGAGTGCTCACAGACCCAGCAGGGTGTTTGTAAACTGTGTCCCCTACTGGGTGGAATTACAGAAAAGGCAAGAAGCTTGCTAGCAATGGCTGGCTTAAACGTGAACTAGCTGACTTTTCTGTGTCCTGGCTTTTAGTTTTCCTCTTTTTCTGGGGGTGCTTTCCTTTGCCAAGAATGCTCTGGTCCCCACTCTCCCAGCATCCAGATGTTAGTGACTGAGTGTCTAGTAAAATAGATTTTTAAAAAATTCATATATCAAGTTGTTTCATTAAACTGTAGGAAGAAAAAAGATCCTAAAACCTTTCAGAGAGGGAAAAAACAGATATATACAAAAGATTGGGAATCAGAATGATGTCAAGCCTCCACACAGCAACCTTAGAAATGAGGAGATAATGGATCAATGCATTCAAAAATCTTTAGGTAAATCATTTGTATCCATAAATTCTATACCCAAATTATCAACCAAGATGTTTAGAATAGATATGAATTGCTAAAATTTAGCCAGTGTTGATAGGAAAAGCCTTGGACAAGGTAAGTTTAACAATACTTAATCAAGCAAAGAATGATTTCTGAATCAAGCAGCCCCCAGAACCAGAGCAGGTTCCAAGAAGTCTGGCCTGCAAAATGGTTAGGAAGCATTTATGGACCGAAAATGGAAGTGAGGGATAGAGACAGCTCCATTGGTTACAGCTCAGCGTTTTGCCTTATTTGAATCAGTTGTGTTTTCTGTGATTGACTAAACTCAACTGCTACAAGTGACTAAGACTTAACTATTTGTACAGGAGTATATTCTTGGCTCGGCCTGGTGGCTCACACCTGTAATCCCAGCACTTTGGAAAGCCTAAGGCTGAAGGATTGCTTGAGCCCAGGAGTTTGAGACCAGCCTGGGCAACATAGTGAAATGCTGTCACCTCTACTAAAAATTATCTGAGTAATCCCAGCTACTCGAAAGCCTGAGGCCGGTGGATCACTTGAGTCCAGGAGTTAAGAGTTATCGTGAGCTGTGGATGTGCCACTGTACTCCGGTCTGGGCAGCACAGTGATATTCTGTTTCTAAAAGAAAAAAAAAAAAAAGAGTATACTCTTAAATTAGGTTTTCAGTTAGTTTGTGTACTAAGTTAGATTGCAGTTGCTTATGTAAGGACTCAAATATGGAGGCATTCTCAGGCCAAATTTAGCTTGGTTTAACACCATAGATACCAAGAAAATTAAGAAAAGTAATATCAACTACAGAAAAAATAGAAAAGGAAAGGTAATCATGGTAAATTTTTTTTGGTTCTGCATTGAATAATGTTTTTATAGTCAAAACAAGAAACATTTACGTGGATGGAGCTGGAAAATGTTCTTCTTAGCAAAGTATCACAAGAATGGAAGAAAAAGTATCCAATGTACACACAGCCCTATTATGAAACTAATTTATAGCTTTCATATAAAAGCTATAACCTAATTATAACCTAAGAATATGGGGAGGGGGAGGGGATTGGAGGGATCACCTCTATGGTTTATCTTTCAAGGGTACAAGTGAATCTTTCTAAAAATAGAATATAAACGTCTTAACACAATAACTAAGAAAATGACATAAAGGTTATGTTAACCAGTTTGATGAAAATATTTCAAATTGTATATGAAAACACCACACTGTACCCCATGATTGCATTAATGTACACAGCTAACATTTAAAAAAAAAAAAAACACTGTATATAAAATAGACCTAAAAAGGTACAATATGAAGAGGATGGAAGGAGAAGAAATGTGTAAGAGAGATAAAAATCTTCATCTGTCATAAAAGTAACGGAGGACTTCCATTTCTAACAACATAGTGGTTGCATAGTGGTTGCAGACAAAAGATAAAAACCTCATCTTAATAGCATTAATGAACTGATCAGGAAGAAAAGAGTTCTCAGGCCAAGTACTCAGTTGAAGTGGGTACTCAAGAGGTAAGTGGAGCTGCTGGCTTTTGCTGTGAGAGTTTTTGCTAAATTTGGTGAGCTTGACTTTCAGTTTTCGAGGACATTTAGGATGTAGGGAAGAGATAGTGCCAAGGTTCTAGTCAAGATGAATCTAAGTGGTATTTCTCTTCCATAAGACTGGGACTTCAAAAAGGTACATGCTCGGAGTACGGGTGAACTGTAAACAAACCAGCACTCCCCTTCTCTCAAGGAGAAGCATGGTGGGTGTATCCCTTAGATCCCAGCAAGAACAGCATGACTTAACCAGGGAATTGCACAATTTAATGATGGGTCTATTTATAAAGGTATGGGTCAGGGAAGAATCCTGGTGCCAGCAATTACAGGGAACCATTACCACTTCTAGGGATGAAACACACAGTAGTCAGAATCCAGAGAAAACAGCTGTTTGATGGGGGCTTCCCAAGAGCACAGCCAATCCACAGCCACCCTTCAGGAGAAAAACTGGGGCTCCACTCTGCTCCTGCCCTCTCACGCCCTACAGGGGTATCTCTCTGACCAGTCCTAAGACTTCCACACTGAGCCCTTTTGAGAGCAGGATTTGACCTTCAGCAAAATTAGGATTCTTCACCCCATTCAGGGTTGTCAGGGAGGCTGCTAACTGGAGGCTGCTGCCTCCCAGGTCTAAACTTGGATTCGTACACACTTTGACTTCAAATTTTATGAGTCCCTTTGGGAAGTTCCCATCTGAGAGATGCTTCTAACATGCAGCTCTTTTATAGACAAGAGATTATCAGCATCTTGAATCTAAAAATTGATCAGCTCTGGTTTTTAGATTTGTCTTCTTACTCAGAATGTCTTTGATCATGTGCCATCAGGCAGCGATCTCTTTAAGAATGGTCATTAGTTATAATCATTAGAACTTTATAACATATGATATATAAAGTCTCATGAATATATTTTCAACAATTGATTTTTTCCCACAGGTGAAAAGAAGGATCATTTCCTCCAAGCTTTGCGGTACTTTGCTTCTTCCTTGTCTAACCTGAGCACTCTCTATGCTCCTGACGGCTGACCAGTTTACCGCACATAAGCAAGTCCCCATAGCGAGTACTTCACAACCCATCAAATATATGAGTTAATTTGATATTCACGTGTATAATCAGTTAGTTAGATCTCTAGAGCATACAAAAGTAAATTCCAGAACATAGAGGACAACTTCATAATCCTGAAAAGGAAGAGGCATTCCTAAGAAAGGTTAGAAAAAACTAGAATCTGTGCTTTCTCACGTACCATCTAAATTTCCTCACCAGGCTTTACTGGCAAAGTAACTGTGGTTGTAATATTTTTAAGGGCCCATGATATGATTTAGGCATGAAAATAAAAATAATACTGCCTCAAATTCATTAAACATGTAATAAAATGTTGACAAAATATAGTATTTCAGCTGGCGAGGTCTAACTTGGCTCAATGTGTATATAATTATATAAATATTATGCAATTTATATCATGAGAATAAAAGCAGTTTCTACCTAATAAAAGTAGAAATTGATAAAAATTATTTCAACGTTTTAAGACAAAAAAAGTGTATTTTGCATGGAATATGGGAGCAGTTTAGTGAGATTGATTGCGTGTGGGAAGGAGACAGGTCTCGGTTTGGCTCTGAGAACCTCTGGTTACTTCCAAATGCCACTGTTGTCCACTGCCAAGCGCCAGCTCCATTTGGCCCCCAGCCATGTTCCCTGAAGACGTTACATCCCAGTGACAGGGATGTAAGAAACACAATGCCACTTCTTGAACTGTAAAGATGTTTCCTAGCTTAGGACTAACAGGCTTCTTCCTGGAGTTGCTATCTCCTTTCTCCTTCAGGTAAACCTTCTAGAAATGGACTCATGCCATGCAGTTTTATGCGTATTGCGCGCTCATGAAAGACAGTAAGCCCCAAACAAAATCAGCTTCATTTTCTCTATTCTAATGCTATTTCCTAGGGAAGCAGTATCTGATTTTATAACATTTCTCTGCCAATTATCTTAATGATTCTACATTTCAGCAACTCATCAGGATCTGTAACTGACAGTACCAATTATTCATAATTGTAACTTTTTATAATCACATTTACATTGACGTCATCTCCCTATCCATTTTTCAGTAAGAAAAAGAAAAAGAGCAGATTAAAAAAAAAACTAGTTGCCCTTTTGATTCTCTCTTGTAAGTACAAGAACATCAGACAAAAGATATTTTAAAGGGCGGCACCTGTGACTAAGTGGGTAGGGCACCAGCCCCACATACTGAGGGTGGCGGGTTTGAACCTGGCCCTGGCCAAACTACAGTTAAAAAAAAAATAGCCGGGCATTGTGTCAAGCACCTGTAGTGCACCTTGGGAGGCTGAGGCCAGAGAATGCCTAAGCTCAGGAATTGGAGTTTGCTGTGAGCTGTGATATTCATCACAGCACTCTACCAAGGGCAACAAAGTAAAAGTCTGTCTCTAAGAAAAGAGATATTTTAAAATCCTAACAGAGCTAGTTGTATGTCTTTTGCATGTAGTTAGATTCTATCTATGTAAGCAGTTATTTGAGTATTGGGGATATATGATATCAAAATGAAAATCCTTCTACCCAGGCTTCTATTATAGCATTTCTCACTTTAAATTGCAATTAACTTTTTCCGTGATCATCTCTCTCATTGTGACTTCCTTAAGATGTTTTTGTTTATCTCTATATCCCTAGAAATAGTATGTTCTTAGTTCCCAGTAGATGCTTAATATATGTCTCTTGAATAATTAATTAATAAAATCCCGTTAAATTTATATAGAAATGACTAAAATGTGTTATAATTTGGCTTCAAGAAATCTATTGCCATTTATAATGCATTTCAAGGCTACTGAAATCCATCACCAATAATTTTCTGTGTACTGCACCATACTTTTCTATTTCATTTGGATTATTTCCTTCAGCATACTGACATACTCTGATTTCTTCTATCTTAAAAAATTATCTTAGCTGGGTGAAGTAGCACCTGCCTGTAATCCTAGCACTCTGGGAGGCTGAGACAGGAACATTGCCTGAGCTCAGGAGTTTGAGACTAGCCTAAGCAAGAGCCAGACTCCGTCTCTAATAAAAATAGGAAAACTAGGAGGTATAAAGTGTCAGGCATCTGTAGCTCCAGCTACTTGGGAGGCTAAGGCAGGAGGATCTCTTGAGCCCATGAGTTTGAGGTTGCTGTGAACTTTGACATCACAGCACTCTACCCAAAGTGACAGAGTGAGACTGTCTCACAAAAAACAAACAAACAAAAAATTATGTTACTCCTAGAAGTCATCAAAAAATACAGTAATGTCTCAAGATATAATATCAATGTCCACAAGTCAGTAGCCTCTGTGTACACCAATAACAGTCAAGATGAGAGGCTAATTAAGGACACAACTCCCTTCACCACAGCTTGAAGGAAAACGAAATACCTACGAATTTACCTAACAAAAGAGATGAAGGACATTGTAAAGAAAATTATGAAACACTAAGAAAAGAAATAGCAGAAGATATTAACAAATAGAAGAACATACCA
>NW_003852508.1:2075781-2077326 GCF_000181295.1 Otolemur garnettii | reverse complement strand
CATTTAGATAATTAGTCTTTGACATTGATGTTGGACAAGGGTGTAGCTCATCTGCCTACAGTACCTTTGGCAGGGCCAGTCTCCAAGGGATTATAGAATGGACTTCACCAACATGGGATCCTGAGTAAAACTGCCACAGATCAAAGAAGCCATTTTAAAACAAAATCATTCGTGGCCATGGGCACATGGATCCTCCGATCCTTCTCTACAGCCTCAGCCTGAGAGCACTTTGGAAAGGTGCTGTAGGGCTGCCCACCTGTGGACAACACCCCCAGGGGACAGCATAGTTCTTCAAGATGCCACATAGTATTCATCAAGTGCATGATCATGGTCCCTATTCCTGACAAGCAGGAACCAAGGGGTAGAAATAAGATTGGTTCCACTTAGTGTGACTCCCATGATCCCACTGGCAGAATTGGGGTTCTCCATCCCTGTGACTCTGGGCTCTGCTGGATTGAAGGTCCTGCTTCTCAGAGAAGTGAAAATACTTTCACCAGCGACAAAATGTTTCACTGAGTTCAAAACTGCAGCTAATGCCTGGGTAAGATGGGCTCTTCATGTTCATGAAGCAACAAAGGACAGAATTTGTTGACAGGAGTAACCAACTTTGATTATAATGTAGAGACAGGATTGCTGCCACTTTATGGGTTAGGGCCCACTGGGGTGGGGAACCTGTGGCCTTCAGACCACAGTGTGGTCTTCTAGGTCCTTAAGTGCTCCCTCCCTGTTGACTGAATCCATATTTTACAGAACAAATCCTTTTATTAAAAGCGGTGCAGCAGAGAAAGATGTCTTGTGTCCTTTGATGAGTAAAGAAGAACAATCTTGAAATCAGAAGGCCGCAGGCTTCCTTCCCCTATAAGAAATGGAGAAGATGTTTTATAGAGGAAGAGGGTAAAGTATATTAGTTATGACCTTGGAACAGCTGTAGGAGCAGTGACTATGCTTTGTCCTGCTGATCCTCGCATTGTTAAGACTTTTTTTTCCCTAAAGATTATGACCAGCCCCCACCTTTATTCTTTAGTTGATAGATATTTATGTATTTCTATTTTTTGGCTTTTATGCATAATGATGCTATGAACATTCATGCACAAGTTTTTACATAAAAATATGCTTTTAATTCTCTTAGGAGATACTTAGGAATGGAATTGCTGGGTTATTTGGTAACTCTACATTTAATCATTTGAGCTTTCTACAAGAAACTCACTTCAAATATAATGATATCAGTAGGCTAAAGGAGAAAGGATGAAGAAAGATATGCCATGCAGGCATTAATGTTAAAATTAATGCTTATATTACTATCCGATAAAGTAGTCTTCCATGAAAAGAAAATTACTAGAAACAAAGTGGGGTATTTTATAATGAATAAAGTATCAATTTGCCAGGTAGACATGATGATCCTAAGTGTAATGGCACCAAACAACTGGGCATCAAAACACATGTCACAAAGCTACCTTTGTTGTCCTACTCCCATTCCCAGGAAAGGAGTGGCCAATTGGCTAAAATAACTTGTGTTACAATGGATTTGGGATAAAGGCTTACACG
>NW_003852508.1:2066128-2075484 GCF_000181295.1 Otolemur garnettii | reverse complement strand
GACCTGTCTCTACTAAAAACAGAAAAATTAGACAGATGTCATGGTATACACCTGAAGTTCCAGCTACCTGGAAGGCTGAGGCAGAAGGATTGCTTACGCCCAGGAGTTTGAGGATATAAGTGAGCTATGAAACCACCACCTGTACTGTACCAGGGCAACAGAGCAATATGCTGTCTCAAAAGAAAGAGAGAGAGAGAGAGAAAGAAAAGGAAGGAAGGAAGGAAGGAAAGAAAGAAAGAAAAGAAAAAACAAATGAAGAGAGGGAAAAGAATGGAGTCAAGGACTCAGACAGCTGGGAAGACAGAAGCCAGATTGAAACACACCAGCAACAGCATGAATGAATACCAAGGCAGAATGAGAGATTTCTTGTTACAGTTGAACAAATGGTATGTCTAGATAGCACATGGCATAAAATCCATGGATCCATTTAAAAGACCTGAAACACCATCAATATTTGCAGATGAATGCCTTATGACTCAATCTTCTTTCTAAAATTAAAAAAAAAATACATTTATTAAGTACTTACTATTTCAAGGTTACTTAGTCCACAATCTTGGTGGCTTAAAACACATTTATTATCTTACAGATGTGTAGGTCCAAAGTTTGACGTGTGTCTCGCTTAGCTAAAACCAAGGTGTCAACAAAGCTTTGCCCTTTCCCATACACTCTTGGTCAGATCTGTTTCCAGGCCGTCTCCAGCTCCCAGCAGCTGCCCACATTCCTGGGCTCATGGGCTCCTTCAACCATCTTCAAAGCTAGAAAAAACAGTTCAAGTCCATTTCACACTACGTCGCTCTGACCTCTTCTGTCTCACCCTTCACTTTTAAGGACTCTTGTGATTACATTGGGTCCACTCAGAAAATCTAGAGCAGTGGTTCTCAACCTGTGGGTTGCGACCCACAGGAACTGTATTCAAGGGTCACGGCATTAGGATGGTTGAGAACCACTGATCTAGAGAAAACTCCAATTTTAAGGTCAGCTGTGCAACCTTAATTCCCCTTTACCACATAAGGTAACACATTCATGGGTTTCAGGGATTAGAATGGGGAATCTTCAGGGGCTATTATTCTGCCTACACACCAATAAAGTGGGTCCTATTATTCATAATTTAATACCTAAAGGAATAGTTCTCAACTAGAGGCAATTTACCCTAATAAAAGGTGCAAGGAGTGAGACATTGTTGGTTTTTACCACTGGGAGAAAGTGTCACTGGTCTCTAGCAGGTAGAGATGATAAACATCCCACAAGACACGGACAGAGCCTCCTAACAAAAAATAATCTGGTCCAAAATGTCAATAGAGCTGCCACTGAGAAAGCCCATATTCAAAAACCTAGACTTACCAACCTGAGCAAGAGCAAGAGCCTGTCTCTACAAAAAATAGAAAAATTAGCTGGGTGTGGTGGCTAATTAGTCCCAGCTACTCAGGATGCTGAGGCAAGATCACTTGAGCTCCGGAGTCTGAGGTTGCAGTGAGCTAGAATGCCCTGAATGACAGAGTGAGACCCTGTCTAAAAAAAAACAAACCCTGAAACTTGGAAGAGATAAGTATTGTGACCACAGTCACAGCCACTAAGTGTTAGAGACACAATGTAAACCCAGGTCCACCTGACTTTGGATTCTGCATACTTTCCAACCATGCACACTGCAGCACTATGCTGTGAATTGACCCAAGCAAAGCCCAATGTCCTCCTCCATGGGTATATTCATGTACAAATAAATGAGGACTTCTTTAGCCTCTTTATTCTGAAGATGCAAATGCCTAGCTTCCAGGGAACTGTGCCTTGATGATTTAGACAAAGCTTTCTTGTTCAGTAGTTTAAGTAGCTGCAGTCCTTTCAGGGAAGCTTTCACTCAGTTCTTAGAGTCATTTACAGAAAATGACGTGGAGTAGCATGTTTTCTCAGTGCCTCGGTGGTAAGGGAACTGGGAGGGAGATGAGACGTCATAACTATTTACCCATCTCCCTAACCCCTGTTGCTCTGCTTACCAGAATGTCAGTTGCTAAGAATATTCAGAAATACGTGTTGTCTATGAGGATGGATAAAGACCAGAGTGTGTACATTCTGAGCACCCACTAAGCATAAACTGCTGAATGTTAAATCCCAGCATACTTATATGAACCATGTTTCAAAGAAACACATGATATTTATCATCTAACATGTGAAAAAATATTGCTTTAACATAATGCAACAAAAAGTAGATTGCCTAGCCACCCACGATTCTTTTTGTAACATAATTTACTATTTTTAACAATCACATCATTAATGACCCACTGCATCTGAACATTGACATGGCATAAACCATTATATCATTAAATAAACACTGAAAATAATTATAACATCAATATTATTTTCTATAGCCATATGTTCCCTGAAGCACCAAGAATTCATTTGAATGTAATTACAGCACCTCAAAATGTACAAATATCAGCATGAAGTTAAAAGACCTTAATTAGGGAACACCTTTAACTTTCATTGGGTAAATAGTTACATTTCAACATCAATAACAGCAATTCACATAATTACATGTTTATATACAGGGCTTACTTAGTCTAAATTATTTAACAGCTCGAATCAATCTTACTGCCTTGTAGAGTTTCAAATTTCAGACTATTACAGCGCCACCAAAAACAAAAAACAAAAAACAATATCAGCTAAATGGAACATAACACATATGAAGGAAATTGCGCATCTTTCAGAAGTGGTCACTAATTATTTAAGGCGTCTCTGCTGCCTCCCTGAGTTCTACAGATTAGAAAATTAATCAGTTTTCTCAGAAGCTTTAAGAAGCTAGTGATTCTTGGAGGGTCACCCAGCTGCTAGCATCAGAACCCAGGCCAAACCTCAGGTATCTCCCAAGTCCAAGCTACTTGAGATAAGCCATCACATCTCTCTCACTCCTGTTCTACCCTGTGAGGCTGACATGGTGTCTGGGAAAGTATCTACCGAACTGAATACTCAGCCTCGTGCTGTCTGCACCAGGCTCTTGCCAACATCTTGTTTTATCATTAGAGCTGATATGCGGCCTAATAAACTTCAAACTTGACTTTTGAGTAAATTATCTTAACCTCTCCTCTCATCTTAACATGAAAGTGAAAATAATAATGATTGCTATTCATTGGATTGTGAGAATGTGATATAATTTGCATAAGGTTCTTAAAACAGTACCAAGCCCTTAAGATAAACTCTCCATACATGTTTATTACTATTATTATTAATATCATCATTATTTTGCTGACGGCAGGTACTATGCCTGTTTCTTTGGTATATCACGGTACCAAATATTTCAAAGGTTAGCTTCGTGACTTGGACAGAGAATATGCCCAGTGAATACTTCCTGGACCAGTGAACAATAAACCAGCATAGTCTCCATTTAGGCCAGTGACAGTCTCTGGCTTTGGCCTGTTAACTCAAGCCCTACATATTACTTGCTTAGACTCATAATATGGATTTAAGATATACACACCTGTTTAAGACATTAGAAATGTCCAGGTTCAAGATTCAATGCACTTACAAGCTAAAATGATTTTTATGTAAGTAGAGTAAGAATGCTTAAACCCATAGCAATTATACTTGGACAGAACTTTTTCTAAGTACTTTAATATATTTTCCCACTGCTTCCCCACACATTATTGAATGTGTATCATAGACTAAACAATAGTGGCTAATTTCACAGATTCTATGGTTAAAGTAGCCTTTTAGTCAAAAAAGGGGTCATATGTGATTTTAATTTGAGGAACGGACAATATAATTCTCCAACCAAAATCCCATAGTGTCTGAATTCCATTAGTGTAGTAAAGATAATGGCTTTGTTTTCACCAGCTCCTCCTTTCAAGGTGACTATTCCTGAACTGCTGATAGCTCAGGCAAAAGGCATGCAATATTTTTTTAAAAGATGTATATCATGCTTACTGCACTAAAAGATTCAAATCTGCTTCCTGTGACGTAAAACATGAGATTAGGAATAAACACAGAACAGAAATCACGTAAAAGGAGCAGAAGAGTAGAGAATGCCACATTTCCAAGAGCTAAAGGTGGGCGCTGAATTTATTTTAATGTCTTGGCAACCATGGCAGAAATTGGAGGCGGCTTGCATAACATGATCTATGTTATCTGACCAAAAATAAGGCAAACACATTTGTCTGCAAATACATACTTTCTCCTGGGAACAAGTAGTACCAGAAAGATTGCCAAAACTCTTCTGGTTTGAGTGTAACTTTCAGGATTGACTTAACCATCTTATGGGCAAGAGGTCAGGTGAGGAATTCAGATACTTCCCACCTACTTGGGGTTCCTGTCTTAGCTGAATGAAAATTGTCCCATCTGTTCCTGGTTAACTCAGGTCCTTCCTATGCATATCATATAAAACTATAAAGTGGACCAAAGTTAGGTGTAGCTACTAAAATAAAAGGAAATGTATTACAACTAGTGCAATAGATACAAACTCATTATTCATCAATATCACTAAATGTCAAGTAATCAGACTACAAATAATAATGGCAATACCAATTGCACAAAACTACAGTTCACAAAAATATTTTCACAGACATTATTGAAATCTACTGATTTATTCAACAGATATTTATTAGACATCAATTATGTACCAGGTATGTGTGCTAGGAGACAGGAATACATATTAAAACATAATATGCTTCTTGCCTTCTCAGAACTTACAGCTTAGTGGGGGGAGTTATAACTTAAAGAAATTATTGCCCAAATAATTAATAAATTACACTTGTGATAAGTTCCCTTATGGAGAAATACAAGGGATCAGGAGCGTGTCCAACAGGGGAGCCTGACCTAAAGGAGAGGGTTAGGGAAAAGCGTCCCTGATGAAGTTAAATTAAGGTTAGGACCTGAAGAATGCATGAATAAACTTCAGACAGGCACAGAGGAGAATGAACATTAGCGACCCAAGAAATAGCCAGGGCAAGGGACCTGAGCAAGCTGGGAAGGGGCACAGCTGACTCCAGGGAATGAGGAGGGCACATCAGGGGGCTGGCACCCAGAGCCCAGAGACAAGAATGAGATGACAGAATAAGCAGAGAGACTCAGAGCCACATCATGCTGAGCCTTGTAGGCGACACTCTTCTAAGGACTTGATCTTAGGACCTCATACATCAGTAAGTATTGGTCTCTAGCATCAGGCAAAGCCAATCATAATACAATGGGTGGGGTCTACACGGTTTCATTATCACATTAAGGAAAGTTGAATGACCCAAATATCAATCCAATTGGCTCCAAACTACAACAGCCAACATCTGTAAAAAGAGTTACCTTGGCTCTTTCATTATCTAAATGACTCTGGAGAGTAAACTGTCAGAATATTGTCAGTTAACAGTAAAGCTTTCTCACCTTAATTCCAATTCTGACTCACTGCTTTATGACTATGGGCAAACCTTAAGCTACTTTGAGCTTTAGTTTTTTTTATTTACAGAATGGAGATAATTTTTACCTCACCTGGTTATTGTGGAGATTAACAAAGGAAAGCACTTTGGGACAATAAAATACAGGCTTAATGTTGATAGTTTTATGGTTCTGAGTAATGCTGTGTTTTCCTTCGTGAAATTCTTCAGTAATTTTTCATTCCGAAAGGCTTTAGAGTGCCTTTCCATAGTCTTTAAGGTGTAATAGGAAACATCTGAAGTAAAATGCCAGTCCTGGCACTTCCTGGCTGGTGACAGTGGGATGACTTAGCCTCAGTTTCTTCATCTGTTAAATGGAGGCAATAATTTATTCCACTAATGTTATTTAAGGATTAAATGGTGAGACTCATACCTTAGTGTCTGTTACATAGCAGATCTGCAGAAAATGTTTGTCCTCTAATATTAGCTTTCTTTCCTGAAAGAGAAAAAATTCTTGTGCTGCATTTAAGAAATTAGTGTAAGTCGGGGCTTTATAGACTTCCCTGTGCATCAGAAACACCCAAGGATTTGATAAAATGCAGTCAGTATAGGACTGATTCCAAGATTAAGCATTTGTAACAAGGTCCCAGGCAATGCTGTCACTGTTGGTCCCTAGAGCACACTGTAAGTGGTGAGGTTCTGATCTGACTGGTTTATTCAGGTCATCAACCTGCTATCCACACCAGCCTGAGAATTAGCCAATATTGGAATGTATCTTAGGAGACCTCATGAAGTCTAGGACTTCTTGCTATTTGGTTTAATCCACATTTCTTGATCCAGAAATAAGGAGCATATTCCTATTATAGAAAAATCTAGTAAAAATCATTTTTAATATAGAGGTTTTGATAATCACTCAGTCAAGGGTCTTTTAGGAATGCTAAGAAAAACTGAAGATGGGCTGGACACAGTAGCTCACACCTTGAATCCCAGCACTTTCGGAGGACAAGAGTTTGAGACCACCCTGAGCAACATAGTGAGACGCTGTCTTTATAAAAAATTAAAAAATTAGTTGAGCCTGGTGGCATGTGCTTGTGTCCTATCTACTCAGGAGACTGAGGAAAGAGGATCCCTTGAGCCAGGAGTTCAAGGTTGCTTTGATGACACCACTGCACTCTAGGTGACAAAGTGACACCCTGTTCTTAAAAATAAAAGAAAACAAACCAACAAAACTAAAGAAGAATAACAACAAAAGCATGTCTATTACAAGGAAGAGCAAAGTTTCTCCTCTGTTCAACTAGAAGATGGAACAAGATAACTCTTCTCTTTTAAAAAGATATGTTTTTAAATTGACACATAACATTCGTACGTATTTACAGGGTACAATGTGACATTTCAATACATGTATACAATGTGTGATGATGAAATCAGGGTAATTAGCATATTCATTACCTCAATCATTTACCATTTTCTTGTGCTGGTAACATTCAAAATCCTCTCTTCTAGCTATGTGAAAAATACAGCAAATTACTGTTAATTACAGCCATCCTGTAGTGCCACAGAACACCGGAACTCATTTCTCCTGTCTAACTGTAATTTTGTATCTGTTAACCCATCTCCCCCCCACACACACACTCTCTCTCTCTCGTCCCCCTACCCTTTCTAGCATTTAGTTACCATTATTCTGCTCTTTATTTTGATGAGATCAACTTTTTTAGCTTCCATATAGGAATGAGAACACGTGGTATTTATTTTTCTGTGCCTGACATATTTCACTTCATATAACGTCCTCCAGGCTCATCCGTGTTGCTGCCAATGACAGGTTTTCATCTTGTTTATGGCTGACAGGTACCCCATGTTGTACATACACCACATTTTCTTTATCTATTCATCTGAAGGCAACTGTTCTTTTACCCTCTCCTGCACCTCCCCAGATGATCTAGAGTTCGCCTGTTTCCTTTCATTGCTCAGTTCTAAAGGAGCAATGTCACCCTCTGCTTCTATTTTCTTCCCAGGGTTCTTCTTTTAGTCCCCTGTTATCTGGATCCATTGCGACTATGTACTTGAACTTACCTTCTGTTTAAAACCCACTCCCAATCGCAGTAGTGTTTGAAATGGTTTGCTCTCTCCTTTCTTCTCTAAACCGTGTCTCCCTAGCTTCAGAGACACGATGAGATCCTGGTGCACCTCCTCCTCCAGCAGCTGCTTCCTGACTCCTTTCATCCCAGGATATGGTGGGTTCCCAGAAATCAGTTCTCAGCCCTCTGCTCCTCTTCACCTTTACCGCTCTCTCAGAAGTCTTGGTCTAGTTTCACAGCACCTGCGGCCCTGTGCAGACCCAGGATGTAACTAGGACTCGTCCTCAGCCCCTGTACCCTCATTCCAATTGCCTGTGGACATTTTACTTCAGATGTTTGACAATCATTGATATTGATAATTAAAATCATTAATCTAGCCCCCCAACTCCTTCCCCCTCCAACTTCTACATAATGGCATTGGCAATCTAGTAGCACCAAGATTTGGCTTTGTCTTCAAAGTGGTGTCACCCCACCACTCCCATATGTGATCAGCCACAAACTGCTATTGGTTCTGTCTGCTCGATGCCTTCTCTCACATACCAGTCAAGGGCCTTCACTAGGACTTCTACTTTTTGGCAATAACCAATAACGCTGATATGAACATTTGGTTCAACATGAAAACATGTTTTCATTGATTTTGTGCATATACCTGGAATATGTACACAGGAGCACTTCCTTGTGTAAACACCCTCTATATATATATATACTCCACACACACACACACATCTTTTATATGCTGTGTGGCATATGGCTCCATGGTAACTCCGGCTTGTATGGTAACTCTATGGCTCATATGGTAACTCTATGTTTAGTATTTTGAGGAGCTGCCAAATCATTTCCAAAATGGCCACACCACTTTACACTGCTATATACAAGGGTGCCAATTTCTGCACATCCTCACCAACATTTGTTACTGTTTGCCTTTTTTTATTTTAGCCATTCTAGTAGGTGGCTTTAACTGTGGTTTGGGGTCACAGTTAGGCAAATAGGACAACAGGTCATCCCTATTTTTGGCAAGAGCAAACTAAAGCCTTGAGTCTTGTGCTTTACAAGGTCTGACAACTAAGTTCATGAACTTGTCAGTGCTGTGCTTACATTGGCAAGTGTCCAAACAACTCAGTAAGGTTTCACAACCTTGGTACATCAGTGTCTGGCAGCTGTGTTCCTGTTGACATGTGCCAGTGTCTTGCTGAGAGGTGTCGTTACTGTCCCATGTTTTTGTGTGCTGTACAATGCAGCTCTGATGGTCATTCTAGAAAAAGAATTCCAAAATTACTTTGAAAGGTGGACTAGGTGATGGCATCTATTCTTAGCTTCCCAAGGGAACTACTTTGAAGGTGACAACAGTGACATTCAGCAATGAAGGGCATAGCACTTTTTCTTTCTTTTTTTTTTTTCATAGCACTTTTTCTAGGATGAGTTTGCAAACTTAATTATCAGAACTCGTATGTGCCAGCTAGTCATGGGAAAATCTGATCTATAGGGAGTTTGTTTTAGAGAAAAATATGGCAGGATAGCTAACTAATTGTTACTCTTTGTTACGGAAAGCAGGGAGTTAAGAAAGAGAGAGGGAAAGACATTAAATTTTTCTTTATATTCACCTACTGTTAGAAGGAGTGTGGTATGTATATGTATCACTTTAATAAAACAAAATATCAAACAAAAATATCAAAAAACAAATGAGAAACTCTGTTTCTTCTGATTTCCAGTTTTCCTGTTAATCCCTTGAGAGTTTGGGTTAAAGCCTTTTTGTACATAAGAATTATATATGTGCATGCATGAGTATGCAGATATGTATATATAATATTGATATGAGATAATACATTTATAACATACATAAAAACATTTAAATACCAGCAAGATCAAACTTGATCAAGTGAAATCTGAGTATGTGCCTAGTGTTACACTATGGCTAATGATTTGCTGAAATGTTTGA